>NW_026045353.1:340887-681775 GCF_943734845.2 Anopheles funestus
CACCTTAGCCAAGACACCTTAGCCAAGACACCTTAGCCAAGACACCTTAGCCAAGACACATTAGCCGAGACACATTAGCCAAGACACATTAGCCAAGACACCTTAGCCAAGACACCTTAGCCAAGACACCTTAGCCAAGACACATTAGCCGAGACACATTAGCCAAGACACCTTAGCCAAGACACCTTAGCCAAGACACATTAGCCAAGACACCTTAGCCAAGACACCTTAGCCAAGACACCTTAGCCAAGACACCTTAGCCAAGACACCTTAGCCAAGACACATTAGCCAAGACACATTAGCCAAGACACCTTAGCCAAGACACCTTAGCCAAGACACCTTAGCCAAGACACATTAGCCAAGACACCTTAGCCAAGACACATTAGCCAAGACACCTTAGCCAAGACACATTAGCCAAGACACCTTAGCCAAGACACCTTAGCCAAGACACCTTAGCCAAGACACCTTAGCCAAGACACATTAGCCGAGACACATTAGCCAAGACACATTAGCCAAGACACCTTAGCCAAGACACCTTAGCCAAGACACCTTAGCCAAGACACATTAGCCGAGACACATTAGCCAAGACACATTAGCCAAAACACCTTAGCCAAGACACATTAGCCAAGACACCTTAGCCAAGACACCTTAGCCAAGACACCTTAGCCAAGACACCTTAGCCAAGACACATTAGCCGAGACACATTAGCCAAGACACATTAGCCAAGACACCTTAGCCAAGACACCTTAGCCAAGACACCTTAGCCAAGACACATTAGCCAAGACACATTAGCCGAGACACCTTAGCCAAGACACCTTAGCCAAGACACATTAGCCAAGACACCTTAGCCAAGACACATTAGCCAAGACACATTAGCCAAGACACCTTAGCCAAGACACCTTAGCCAAGACACATTAGCCAAGACACCTTAGCCAAGACACATTAGCCAAGACACATTAGCCAAGACACCTTAGCCAAGACACCTTAGCCAAGACACCTTAGCCAAGACACATTAGCCGAGACACATTAGCCAAGACACATTAGCCAAGACACCTTAGCCAAGACACCTTAGCCAAGACACCTTAGCCAAGACACATTAGCCAAGACACATTAGCCGAGACACCTTAGCCAAGACACCTTAGCCAAGACACATTAGCCAAGACACCTTAGCCAAGACACATTAGCCAAGACACCTTAGCCAAGACACCTTAGCCAAGACACGTTAGCCAAGACACCTTAGCCAAGACACCTTAGCCAAGACACCTTAGCCAAGACACATTAGCCGAGACACATTAGCCAAGACACCTTAGCCGAGACACATTAGCCAAGACACATTAGCCAAGACACTTTAGCCGAGACACCTTAGCCGAGACACATTAGCCAAGACACTTTAGCCGAGACACCTTAGCCAAGACACCTTAGCCAAGACACATTAGCCAAGACACCTTAGCCAAGACACCTTAGCCAAGACACCTTAGCCAAGACACATTAGCCAAGACACCTTAGCCAAGACACCTTAGCCAAGACACCTTAGCCAAGACACATTAGCCGAGACACATTAGCCAAGACACCTTAGCCAAGACACATTAGCCAAGACACCTTAGCCAAGACACCTTAGCCAAGACACATTAGCCGAGACACATTAGCCAAGACACATTAGCCGAGACACCTTAGCCAAGACACCTTAGCCAAGACACATTAGCCAAGACACCTTAGCCAAGACACCTTAGCCAAGACACCTTAGCCAAGACACATTAGCCAAGACACCTTAGCCAAGACACCTTAGCCAAGACACCTTAGCCAAGACACATTAGCCGAGACACATTAGCCAAGACACCTTAGCCAAGACACATTAGCCAAGACACCTTAGCCAAGACACCTTAGCCAAGACACATTAGCCGAGACACATTAGCCAAGACACATTAGCCAAGACACCTTAGCCAAGACACCTTAGCCAAGACACCTTAGCCAAGACACATTAGCCAAGACACATTAGCCGAGACACCTTAGCCAAGACACCTTAGCCAAGACACATTAGCCAAGACACCTTAGCCAAGACACCTTAGCCAAGACACATTAGCCAAGACACCTTAGCCAAGACACGTTAGCCAAGACACCTTAGCCAAGACACCTTAGCCAAGACACCTTAGCCAAGACACATTAGCCGAGACACATTAGCCAAGACACCTTAGCCGAGACACATTAGCCAAGACACATTAGCCAAGACACATTAGCCGAGACACATTAGCCAAGACACATTAGCCAAGACACCTTAGCCAAGACACATTAGCCAAGACACCTTAGCCAAGACACCTTAGCCAAGACACCTTAGCCAAGACACATTAGCCAAGACACATAAGCCGAGACACCTTATCCAAGACACCTTAGCCAAGACACATTAGCCAAGACACCTTAGCCAAGACACCTTAGCCAAGACACATTAGCCAAGACACCTTAGCCAAGACACATTAGCCAAGACACCTTAGCCAAGACACCTTAGCCAAGACACCTTAGCCAAGACACATTAGCCGAGACACATTAGCCAAGACACCTTAGCCGAGACACATTAGCCAAGACACATTAGCCAAGACACATTAGCCGAGACACATTAGCCAAGACACCTTAGCCAAGACACCTTAGCCAAGACACATTAGCCGAGACACATTAGCCAAGACACATTAGCCGAGACACATTAGCCAAGACACCTTAGCCGAGACACATTAGCCAAGACACATTAGCCAAGACACATTAGCCGAGACACATTAGCCAAGACACATTAGCCAAGACACCTTAGCCAAGACACATTAGCCAAGACACCTTAGCCAAGACACCTTAGCCAAGACACCTTAGCCAAGACACCTTAGCCAAGACACATTAGCCGAGACACATTAGCCAAGACACATTAGCCAAGACACCTTAGCCAAGACACCTTAGCCAAGACACATTAGCCAAGACACCTTAGCCAAGACACATTAGCCAAGACACCTTAGCCAAGACACCTTAGCCAAGACACCTTAGCCAAGACACATTAGCCAAGACACATTAGCCAAGACACCTTAGCCAAGACACCTTAGCCAAGACACCTTAGCCAAGACACCTTAGCCAAGACACCTTAGCCAAGACACATTAGCCGAGACACATTAGCCAAGACACCTTAGCCAAGACACCTTAGCCAAGACACCTTAGCCAAGACACATTAGCCGAGACACATTAGCCAAGACACCTTAGCCGAGACACATTAGCCAAGACACATTAGCCAAGACACATTAGCCGAGACACATTAGCCAAGACACATTAGCCAAGACACCTTAGCCAAGACACATTAGCCAAGACACCTTAGCCAAGACACCTTAGCCAAGACACCTTAGCCAAGACACCTTAGCCAAGACACATTAGCCGAGACACATTAGCCAAGACACATTAGCCAAGACACCTTAGCCAAGACACCTTAGCCAAGACACCTTAGCCAAGACACATTAGCCAAGACACATTAGCCGAGACACCTTAGCCAAGACACCTTAGCCAAGACACATTAGCCAAGACACCTTAGCCAAGACACATTAGCCAAGACACCTTAGCCAAGACACATTAGCCAAGACACCTTAGCCAAGACACCTTAGCCAAGACACCTTAGCCAAGACACATTAGCCAAGACACCTTAGCCAAGACACATTAGCCAAGACACCTTAGCCAAGACACCTTAGCCAAGACACCTTAGCCAAGACACATTAGCCAAGACACCTTAGCCAAGACACCTTAGCCAAGACACCTTAGCCAAGACACATTAGCCAAGACACATTAGCCAAGACACATTAGCCAAGACACATTAGCCAAGACACCTTAGCCTAGACACCTTAGCCAAGACACATTAGCCAAGACACCTTAGCCAAGACACCTTAGCCAAGACACATTAGCCAAGACACCTTAGCCAAGACACCTTAGCCAAGACACCTTAGCCAAGACACATTAGCCGAGACACATTAGCCAAGACACCTTAGCCAAGACACATTAGCCAAGACACCTTAGCCAAGACACATTAGCCAAGACACCTTAGCCAAGACACCTTAGCCAAGACACCTTAGCCAAGACACATTAGCCGAGACACATAAGCCAAGACACCTTAGCCGAGACACATTAGCCAAGACACATTAGCCAAGACACATTAGCCGAGACACATTAGCCAAGACACCTTAGCCAAGACACCTTAGCCAAGACACATTAGCCGAGACACATTAGCCAAGACACCTTAGCCAAGACACCTTAGCCAAGACACCTTAGCCAAGACACCTTAGCCAAGACACATTAGCCAAGACACATTAGCCAAGACACCTTAGCCAAGACACCTTAGCCAAGACACCTAAGCCAAGACACCTTAGCCAAGACACCTTAGCCAAGACACATTAGCCGAGACACATTAGCCAAGACACCTTAGCCAAGACACATTAGCCAAGACACCTTAGCCAAGACACCTTAGCCAAGACACATTAGCCGAGACACATTAGCCAAGACACATTAGCCAAGACACCTTAGCCAAGACACCTTAGCCAAGACACCTTAGCCAAGACACATTAGCCAAGACACATTAGCCGAGACACCTTAGCCAAGACACCTTAGCCAAGACACATTAGCCAAGACACCTTAGCCAAGACACCTTAGCCAAGACACATTAGCCAAGACACCTTAGCCAAGACACGTTAGCCAAGACACCTTAGCCAAGACACCTTAGCCAAGACACCTTAGCCAAGACACATTAGCCGAGACACATTAGCCAAGACACCTTAGCCGAGACACATTAGCCAAGACACATTAGCCAAGACACATTAGCCGAGACACCTTAGCCAAGACACCTTAGCCAAGACACATTAGCCAAGACACATTAGCCAAGACACCTTAGCCAAGACACCTTAGCCAAGACACCTTAGCCAAGACACATTAGCCAAGACACCTTAGCCAAGACACCTTAGCCAAGACACCTTAGCCAAGACACATTAGCCGAGACACATTAGCCAAGACACCTTAGCCGAGACACATTAGCCAAGACACATTAGCCAAGACACATTAGCCGAGACACATTAGCCAAGACACATTAGCCAAGACACCTTAGCCAAGACACATTAGCCAAGACACCTTAGCCAAGACACCTTAGCCAAGACACCTTAGCCAAGACACCTTAGCCAAGACACATTAGCCGAGACACATTAGCCAAGACACATTAGCCGAGACACCTTAGCCAAGACACCTTAGCCAAGACACATTAGCCAAGACACCTTAGCCAAGACACATTAGCCAAGACACCTTAGCCAAGACACATTAGCCGAGACACCTTAGCCAAGACACCTTAGCCAAGACACCTTAGCCAAGACACATTAGCCGAGACACATTAGCCAAGACACCTTAGCCAAGACACATTAGCCAAGACACCTTAGCCAAGACACCTTAGCCAAGACACATTAGCCAAGACACATTAGCCGAGACACCTTAGCCAAGACACCTTAGCCAAGACACATTAGCCAAGACACCTTAGCCAAGACACCTTAGCCAAGACACATTAGCCAAGACACCTTAGCCAAGACACGTTAGCCAAGACACCTTAGCCAAGACACCTTAGCCAAGACACATTAGCCGAGACACCTTAGCCAAGACACATTAGCCAAGACACATTAGCCAAGACACCTTAGCCAAGACACCTTAGCCAAGACACCTTAGCCAAGACACATTAGCCGAGACACATTAGCCAAGACACCTTAGCCGAGACACATTAGCCAAGACACATTAGCCAAGACACATTAGCCGAGACACATTAGCCAAGACACATTAGCCAAGACACCTTAGCCAAGACACCTTAGCCAAGACACCTTAGCCAAGACACCTTAGCCAAGACACCTTAGCCAAGACACCTTAGCCAAGACACATTAGCCGAGACACATTAGCCAAGACACATTAGCCGAGACACCTTAGCCAAGACACCTTAGCCAAGACACATTAGCCAAGACACCTTAGCCAAGACACATTAGCCAAGACACCTTAGCCAAAACACATTAGCCAAGACACCTTAGCCAAGACACCTTAGCCAAGACACCTTAGCCAAGACACATTAGCCGAGACACATTAGCCAAGACACCTTAGCCAAGACACATTAGCCAAGACACCTTAGCCAAGACACCTTAGCCAAGACACATTAGCCGAGACACATTAGCCAAGACACATTAGCCAAGACACCTTAGCCAAGACACATTAGCCAAGACACCTTAGCCAAGACACATTAGCCAAGACACCTTAGCCAAGACACATTAGCCAAGACACCTTAGCCAAGACACCTTAGCCAAGACCCTTTAGCCGAGACACATTAGCCAAGACACATTAGCCAAGACACCTTAGCCAAGACACATTAGCCAAGACACCTTAGCCAAGACACATTAGCCAAGACACCTTAGCCAAGACACCTTAGCCAAGACACCTTAGCCAAGACACATTAGCCAAGACACATTAGCCAAGACACCTTAGCCAAGACACCTTAGCCAAGACACCTTAGCCAAGACACATTAGCCGAGACACCTTAGCCAAGACACCTTAGCCAAGACACATTAGCCAAGACACCTTAGCCAAGACACCTTAGCCAAGACACATTAGCCAAGACACCTTAGCCAAGACACATTAGCCAAGACACATTAGCCAAGACACCTTAGCCAAGACACATTAGCCAAGACACCTTAGCCAAGACACCTTAGCCAAGACACATTAGCCAAGACACCTTAGCCAAGACGCCTTAGCCAAGACACATTAGCCAAGACACCTTAGCCAAGACACATTAGCCAAGACACCTAAGCCAAGACACATTAGCCAAGACACCTTAGCCAAGACACATTAGCCAAGACACATTAGCCAAGACACCTTAGCCAAGACACCTTAGCCAAGACACCTTAGCCAAGACACCTTAGCCAAGACACCTTAGCCAAGACACATTAGCCGAGACACATTAGCCAAGACACATTAGCCGAGACACCTTAGCCAAGACACCTTAGCCAAGACACATTAGCCAAGACACCTTAGCCAAGACACATTAGCCAAGACACATTAGCCAAGACACATTAGCCAAGACACCTTAGCCAAGACACATTAGCCAAGACACCTTAGCCAAGACACATTAGCCAAGACACATTAGCCAAGACACCTTAGCCAAGACACCTTAGCCAAGACACCTTAGCCAAGACACATTAGCCGAGACACATTAGCCAAGACACCTTAGCCAAGACACATTAGCCAAGACACCTTAGCCAAGACACATTAGCCAAGACACCTTAGCCAAGACACCTTAGCCAAGACACATTAGCCAAGACACCTTAGCCAAGACACGTTAGCCAAGACACCTTAGCCAAGACACCTTAGCCAAGACACATTAGCCGAGACACATTAGCCAAGACACCTTAGCCAAGACACATTAGCCGAGACACATTAGCCAAGACACCTTAGCCAAGACACATTAGCCAAGACACCTTAGCCAAGACACATTAGCCAAGACACCTTAGCCAAGACACCTTAGCCAAGACACCTTAGCCAAGACACATTAGCCAAGACACATTAGCCAAGACTCCTTAGCCAAGACACATTAGCCAAGACACCTTAGCCAAGACACCTTAGCCAAGACACATTAGCCGAGACACATTAGCCAAGACACATTAGCCAAGACACCTTAGCCAAGACACCTTAGCCAAGACACATTAGCCGAGACACATTAGCCAAGACACCTTAGCCAAGACACCTTAGCCAAGACACATTAGCCAAGACACCTTAGCCAAGACACCTTAGCCAAGACACATTAGCCAAGACACCTTAGCCAAGACACATTAGCCAAGACACATTAGCCAAGACACATTAGCCAAGACACATTAGCCAAGACACCTTAGCCAAGACACCTTAGCCAAGACACATTAGCCAAGACACCTTAGCCAAGACACATTAGCCAAGACACCTTAGCCAAGACACATTAGCCAAGACACATTAGCCGAGAAACCTTAGCCAAGACACCTTAGCCAAGACACATTAGCCAAGACACCTTAGCCAAGACACCTTAGCCAAGACACATTAGCCAAGACACATTAGCCGAGACACATTAGCCAAGACACATTACCCGAGACACATTAGCCAAGACACATTAGCCAAGACACCTTAGCCAAGACACCTTAGCCAAGACACCTTAGCCAAGACACATTAGCCAAGACACCTTAGCCAAGACACCTTAGCCAAGACACCTTAGCCAAGACACATTAGCCAAGACACCTTAGCCAAGACACATTAGCCAAGACACCTTAGCCAAGACACCTTAGCCAAGACACATTAGCCAAGACACATTAGCCAAGACACCTTAGCCAAGACACATTAGCCAAGACACCTTAGCCAAGACACATTAGCCAAGACACCTTAGCCAAGACACATTAGCCAAGACACCTTAGCCAAGACACATTAGCCAAGACACATTAGCCAAGACACCTTAGCCAAGACACCTTAGCCAAGACACCTTAGCCAAGACACATTAGCCGAGACACATTTGCCAAGACACATTAGCCAAGACACCTTAGCCAAGACACCTTAGCCGAGACACATTAGCCAAGACACCTTAGCCAAGACACTTTAGCCAAGACACATTAGCCAAGACACCTTAGCCAAGACACCTTAGCCAAGACACATTAGCCAAGACACCTTAGCCAAGACACATTAGCCAAGACACATTAGCCAAGACACATTAGCCGAGACACATTAGCCAAGACACCTTAGCCAAGACACATTAGCCAAGACACCTTAGCCAAGACACATTAGCCAAGACACCTTAGCCAAGACACCTTAGCCAAGACACATTAGCCAAGACACCTTAGCCAAGACACATTAGCCAAGACACCTTAGCCAAGACACATTAGCCAAGACACCTTAGCCAAGACACATTAGCCAAGACACCTTAGCCAAGACACATTAGCCAAGACACATTAGCCAAGACACCTTAGCCAAGACACCTTAGCCAAGACACCTTAGCCAAGACACCTTAGCCAAGACACCTTAGCCAAGACACATTAGCCGAGACACATTAGCCAAGACACATTAGCCGAGACACCTTAGCCAAGACACCTTAGCCAAGACACATTAGCCAAGACACCTTAGCCAAGACACATTAGCCAAGACACCTTAGCCAAGACACCTTAGCCAAGACACATTAGCCGAGACACATTAGCCAAGACACCTTAGCCAAGACACCTTAGCCAAGACACATTAGCCAAGACACCTTAGCCAAGACACCTTAGCCAAGACACATTAGCCAACACACATTAGCCAAGACACATTAGCCAAGACACATTAGCCGAGACACCTTAGCCAAGACACCTTAGCCAAGACACCTTAGCCAAGACACCTTAGCCAAAACACATTAGCCAAGACACATTAGCCAAGACACCTTAGCCAAGACACATTAGCCAAGACACATTAGCCAAGACACATTAGCCGAGACTCCTTAGCCAAGACACCTTAGCCAAGACACATTATCCAAGACACATTAGCCGAGACACCTTAGCCAAGACACCTTAGCCAAGACACATTAGCCGAGACACATTTGCCAAGACACATTAGCCAAGACACATTAGCCAAGACACCTTAGCCAAGACACATTAGCCAAGACACCTTAGCCAAGACACATTAGCCAAGACACCTTAGCCAAGACACCTTAGCCAAGACACCTTAGCCAAGACACCTTAGCCAAGACACATTAGCCAAGACACCTTAGCCAAGACACATTAGCCAAGACACCTTAGCCAAGACACCTTAGCCAAGACACATTAGCCAAGACACATTAGCCAAGACACCTTAGCCAAGACACATTAGCCAAGACACCTTAGCCAAGACACATTAGCCAAGACACCTTAGCCAAGACACATTAGCCAAGACACCTTAGCCAAGACACATTAGCCAAGACACATTAGCCAAGACACATTAGCCGAGACACCTTAGCCAAGACACCTTAGCCAAGACACATTAGCCGAGACACATTTGCCAAGACACATTAGCCAAGACACCTTAGCCAAGACACCTTAGCCGAGACACATTAGCCAAGACACCTTAGCCAAGACACTTTAGCCAAGACACATTAGCCAAGACACCTTAGCCAAGACACCTTAGCCAAGACACATTAGCCAAGACACCTTAGCCAAGACACATTAGCCAAGACACATTAGCCAAGACACATTAGCCGAGACACATTAGCCAAGACACCTTAGCCAAGACACATTAGCCAAGACACCTTAGCCAAGACACATTAGCCAAGACACCTTAGCCAAGACACCTTAGCCAAGACACATTAGCCAAGACACCTTAGCCAAGACACATTAGCCAAGACACCTTAGCCAAGACACATTAGCCAAGACACATTAGCCAAGACACCTTAGCCAAGACACCTTAGCCAAGACACCTTAGCCAAGACACCTTAGCCAAGACACCTTAGCCAAGACACCTTAGCCAAGACACATTAGCCGAGACACATTAGCCAAGACACATTAGCCGAGACACCTTAGCCAAGACACCTTAGCCAAGACACATTAGCCAAGACACCTTAGCCAAGACACATTAGCCAAGACACCTTAGCCAAGACACCTTAGCCAAGACACATTAGCCGAGACACATTAGCCAAGACACCTTAGCCAAGACACCTTAGCCAAGACACCTTAGCCAAGACACCTTAGCCAAGACACATTAGCCAAGACACCTTAGCCAAGACACCTTAGCCAAGACACCTTAGCCAAGACACCTTAGCCAAGACACATTAGCCAAGACACCTTAGCCAAGACACATTAGCCAAGACACCTTAGCCAAGACACATTAGCCAAGACACCTTAGCCAAGACACATTAGCCAAGACTCACTACCCGAGACACATTAGCCAAGACACATTAGCCGAGACACCTTAGCCAAGACACCTTAGCCAAGACACATTAGCCAAGACACCTTAGCCAAGACACATTAGCCAAGACACCTTAGCCAAGACACCTTAGCCAAGACACATTAGCCGAGACACATTAGCCAAGACACCTTAGCCAAGACACATTAGCCGAGACACATTAGCCAAGACACCTTAGCCAAGGCACATTAGCCAAGACACCTTAGCCAAGACACATTAGCCAAGACACCTTAGCCAAGACACCTTAGCCAAGACACATTAGCCGAGACACATTAGCCAAGACACATTAGCCGAGACACCTTAGCCAAGACACCTTAGCCAAGACACATTAGCCGAGACACATTAGCCAAGACACCTTAGCCAAGACACCTTAGCCAAGACACATTAGCCAAGACACCTTAGCCAAGACACCTTAGCCAAGACACATTAGCCAAGACACCTTAGCCAAGGCACATTAGCCAAGACACCTTAGCCAAGACACATTAGCCAAGACACCTTAGCCAAGACACCTTAGCCAAGACACATTAGCCGAGACACATTAGCCAAGACACACTAGCCGAGACACCTTAGCCAAGACACCTTAGCCAAGACACATTAGCCGAGACACATTAGCCAAGACACCTTAGCCAAGACACCTTAGCCAAGACACATTAGCCAAGACACCTTAGCCAAGACACATTAGCCAAGACACCTTAGCCAAGACACCTTAGCCAAGACACCTTAGCCAAGACACATTAGCCAAGACACATTAGCCAAGACACATTAGCTGAGACACATTAGCCAAGACACCTTAGCCAAGACACATTAGCCAAGACACCTTAGCCAAGACACATTAGCCAAGACACCTTAGCCAAGACACCTTAGCCAAGACACCTTAGCCAAGACACCTTAGCCAAGACACATTAGCCAAGACACCTTAGCCAAGACACATTAGCCAAGACACCTTAGCCAAGACACATTAGCCAAGACACCTTAGCCAAGACACCTTAGCCAAGACACATTAGCCAAGACACCTTAGCCAAGACACCTTAGCCAAGACACCTTAGCCAAGACACCTTAGCCAAGACACATTAGCCAAGACACCTTAGCCAAGACACCTTAGCCAAGACACCTTAGCCAAGACACATTAGCCAAGACACCTTAGCCAAGACACATTAGCCAAGACACATTAGCCAAGACACCTTAGCCAAGACACCTTAGCCAAGACACCTTAGCCAAGACACATTAGCCAAGACACCTTAGCCAAGACACATTAGCCAAGACACATTAGCCAAGACACCTTAGCCGAGACACCTTAGCCAAGACACATTAGCCAAGACACCTTAGCCAAGACACATTAGCCAAGACACCTTAGCCAAGACACATTAGCCAAGACACATTAGCCGAGACACATTAGCCAAGACACCTTAGCCAAGACACATTAGCCAAGACACCTTAGCCAAGACACATTAGCCAAGACACCTTAGCCAAGACACCTTAGCCAAGACACCTTAGCCAAGACACCTTAGCCAAGACACATTAGCCAAGACACCTTAGCCAAGACACATTAGCCAAGACACCTTAGCCAAGACACATTAGCCAAGACACCTTAGCCAAGACACATTAGCCAAGACACATTAGCCAAGACACCTTAGCCAAGACACCTTAGCCAAGACACATTAGCCAAGACACCTTAGCCAAGACACATTAGCCAAGACACCTTAGCCAAGACACCTTAGCCAAGACACATTAGCCAAGACACATTAGCCAAGACACCTTAGCCAAGACACCTTAGCCAAGACACATTAGCCAAGACACATTAGCCAAGACACATTAGCCAAGACACATTAGCCAAGACACCTTAGCCAAGACACCTTAGCCAAGACACCTTAGCCAAGACACATTAGCCAAGACACCTTAGCCGAGACACCTTAGCCAAGACACATTAGCCGAGACACATTAGCCAAGACACATTAGCCAAGACACATTAGCCAAGACACATTAGCCAAGACACATTAGCCAAGACACCTTAGCCAAGACACATTAGCCAAGACACCTTAGCCAAGACACATTAGCCAAGACACATTAGCCAAGACACCTTAGCCAAGACACCTTAGCCAAGACACCTTAGCCAAGACACATTAGCCAAGACACCTTAGCCGAGACACCTTAGCCAAGACACATTAGCCGAGACACATTAGCCAAGACACCTTAGCCGATACACATTAGCCGAGACACATTAGCCAAGACACCTTAGCCAAGACACATTAGCCAAGACACCTTAGCCAAGACACATTAGCCGAGACACATTAGCCAAGACACCTTAGCCAAGACACCTTAGCCAAGACACATTAGCCGAGACACATTAGCCAAGACACCTTAGCCAAGACACCTTAGCCAAGACACATTAGCCAAGACACCTTAGCCAAGACACATTAGCCAAGACACCTTAGCCAAGACACCTTAGCCAAGAGACATTAGCCAAGACACATTAGCCAAGACACATTAGCCAAGACACATTAGCCAAGACACCTTAGCCAAGACACCTTAGCCAAGACACATTAGCCAAGACACCTTAGCCAAGACACATTAGCCAAGACACCTTAGCCAAGACACCTTAGCCAAGACACCTTAGCCAAGACACATTAGCCAAGACACCTTAGCCAAGACACATTAGCCAAGACACCTTAGCCAAGACACCTTAGCCAAGACACCTTAGCCAAGACACCTTAGCCAAGACACATTAGCCAAGACACCTTAGCCAAGACACATTAGCCAAGACACCTTAGCCAAGACACCTTAGCCAAGACACATTAGCCAAGACACATTAGCCAAGACACCTTAGCCAAGACACCTTAGCCAAGACACATTAGCCAAGACACATTAGCCAAGACACATTAGCCAAGACACCTTAGCCAAGACACCTTAGCCAAGACACCTTAGCCAAGACACCTTAGCCAAGACACCTTAGCCAAGACACATTAGCCAAGACACCTTAGCCAAGACACCTTAGCCAAGACACATTAGCCAAGACACCTTAGCCAAGACACATTAGCCAAGACACCTTAGCCAAGACACATTAGCCAAGACACCTTAGCCAAGACACATTAGCCAAGACACATTAGCCAAGACACCTTAGCCAAGACACATTAGCCAAGACACATTAGCCGAGACACATTAGCCAAGACACCTTAGCCAAGACACATTAGCCAAGATACCTTAGCCAAGACACATTAGCCAAGACACCTTAGCCAAGACACCTTAGCCAAGACACCTTAGCCAAGACACCTTAGCCAAGACACATTAGCCAAGACACCTTAGCCAAGACACATTAGCCAAGACACCTTAGCCAAGACACATTAGCCAAGACACCTTAGCCAAGACACCTTAGCCGAGACACATTAGCCAAGACACATTAGCCAAGACACCTTAGCCAAGACACCTTAGCCAAGACACCTTAGCCAAGACACATTAGCCAAGACACCTTAGCCAAGACACATTAGCCAAGACACCTTAGCCAAGACACCTTAGCCAAGACACCTTAGCCAAGACACATTAGCCAAGACACCTTAGCCAAGACACCTTAGCCAAGACACCTTAGCCAAGACACCTTAGCCAAGACACATTAGCCAAGACACCTTAGCCAAGACACATTAGCCAAGACACCTTAGCCAAGACACATTAGCCAAGACACCTTAGCCAAGACACATTAGCCAAGACACATTAGCCAAGACACCTTAGCCAAGACACCTTAGCCAAGACACCTTAGCCAAGACACCTTAGCCAAGACACCTTAGCCAAGACACATTAGCCGATACACATTAGCCAAGACACATTAGCCAAGACACTTTAGCCAAGACACCTTAGCCAAGACACATTAGCCAAGACACCTTAGCCAAGACACATTAGCCAAGACACCTTAGCCAAGATACCTTAGCCAAGACACATTAGCCAAGACACCTTAGCCAAGACACATCAGCCAAGACACATTAGCCAAGACACCTTAGCCGAGACACCTTAGCCAAGACACATTAGCCGAGACACCTTAGCCAAGACACATTAGCCAAGACACATTAGCCAAGACACATTAGCCAAGACACATTAGCCAAGACACATTAGCCAAGACACATTAGCCAAGACACCTTAGCCAAGACACCTTAGCCAAGACACCTTAGCCAAGACACATTAGCCAAGACACCTTAGCCAAGACACATTAGCCAAGACACCTTAGCCAAGACACCTTAGCCAAGACACCTTAGCCAAGACACCTTAGCCAAGACACATTAGCCAAGACACCTTAGCCAAGACACATTAGCCAAGACACCTTAGCCAAGACACCTTAGCCAAGACACATTAGCCAAGACACATTAGCCAAGACACCTTAGCCGAGACACCTTAGCCAAGACACATTAGCCGAGACACATTAGCCAAGACACCTTAGCCGAGACACATTAGCCGATACACATTAGCCAAGACACCTTAGCCAAGACACCTTAGCCAAGACACATTAGCCAAGACACCTTAGCCAAGACACATTAGCCAAGACACCTTAGCCAAGACACATTAGCCAAGACACCTTAGCCAAGACACCTTAGCCAAGACACATTAGCCGAGACACATTAGCCAAGACACCTTAGCCAAGACACCTTAGCCAAGACACATTAGCCAAGACACCTTAGCCAAGACACATTAGCCAAGACACCTTAGCCAAGACACCTTAGCCAAGACACCTTAGCCAAGACACATTAGCCGAGACACATTAGCCAAGACACCTTAGCCAAGACACATTAGCCAAGACACCTTAGCCAAGACACATTAGCCAAGACACCTTAGCCAAGACACATTAGCCAAGACTCATTACCCGAGACACATTAGCCAAGACACATTAGCCGAGACACCTTAGCCAAGACACCTTACCCAAGACACATTAGCCAAGACACATTAGCCAAGACACATTAGCCAAGACACCTTAGCCGAGACACATTAGCCGAGACACCTTAGCCAAGACACATTAGCCGAGACACATTAGCCAAGACACATTAGCCAAGACACATTAGCCAAGACACCTTAGCCAAGACACATTAGCCGAGACACCTTAGCCAAGACACCTTAGCCAAGACACCTTAGCCAAGACACCTTAGCCAAGACACATTAGCCAAGACACCTTAGCCAAGACACATTAGCCAAGACACATTAGCCAAGACACCTTAGCCAAGACACCTTAGCCAAGACACATTAGCCAAGACACATTAGCCAAGACACATTAGCCAAGACACCTTAGCCAAGACACATTAGCCAAGACACCTTAGCCAAGACACCTTAGCCAAGACACATTAGCCAAGACACATTAGCCAAGACACCTTAGCCAAGACACCTTAGCCAAGACACATTAGCCAAGACACCTTAGCCAAGACACATTAGCCAAGACACATTAGCCAAGACACCTTAGCCAAGACACCTTAGCCAAGACACCTTAGCCAAGACACATTAGCCAAGACACCTTAGCCGAGACACCTTAGCCAAGACACATTAGCCGAGACACATTAGCCAAGACACCTTAGCCAAGACACATTAGCCAAGACACCTTAGCCAAGACACCTTAGCCAAGACACCTTAGCCAAGACACCTTAGCCAAGACACATTAGCCAAGACACATTAGCCAAGACACATTAGCCAAGACACATTAGCCAAGACACCTTAGCCAAGACACCTTAGCCAAGACACATTAGCCAAGACACCTTAGCCAAGACACATTAGCCAAGACACCTTAGCCAAGACACCTTAGCCAAGACACCTTAGCCAAGACACATTAGCCAAGACACCTTAGCCAAGACACATTAGCCAAGACACCTTAGCCAAGACACCTTAGCCAAGACACCTTAGCCAAGACACCTTAGCCAAGACACATTAGCCAAGACACCTTAGCCAAGACACATTAGCCAAGACACCTTAGCCAAGACACCTTAGCCAAGACACATTAGCCAAGACACATTAGCCAAGACACCTTAGCCGAGACACCTTAGCCAAGACACATTAGCCGAGACACATTAGCCAAGACACCTTAGCCGAGACACATTAGCCGAGACACATTAGCCAAGACACCTTAGCCAAGACACATTAGCCAAGACACCTTAGCCAAGACACATTAGCCAAGACACATTAGCCAAGACACCTTAGCCAAGACACCTTAGCCAAGACACATTAGCCAAGACACATTAGCCAAGACACATTAGCCAAGACACATTAGCCAAGACACCTTAGCCAAGACACCTTAGCCAAGACACATTAGCCAAGACACATTAGCCGAGACACCTTAGCCAAGACACCTTAGCCAAGACACATTAGCCAAGACACCTTAGCCAAGACACCTTAGCCAAGACACATTAGCCAAGACACCTTAGCCAAGACACGTTAGCCAAGACACCTTAGCCAAGACACCTTAGCCAAGACACATTAGCCGAGACACCTTAGCCAAGACACATTAGCCAAGACACATTAGCCAAGACACCTTAGCCAAGACACCTTAGCCAAGACACCTTAGCCAAGACACATTAGCCGAGACACATTAGCCAAGACACCTTAGCCGAGACACATTAGCCAAGACACATTAGCCAAGACACATTAGCCGAGACACATTAGCCAAGACACATTAGCCAAGACACCTTAGCCAAGACACCTTAGCCAAGACACCTTAGCCAAGACACATTAGCCAAGACACCTTAGCCAAGACACATTAGCCAAGACACCTTAGCCAAGACACCTTAGCCAAGACACCTTAGCCAAGACACATTAGCCGAGACACATTAGCCAAGACACCTTAGCCAAGACACATTAGCCAAGACACCTTAGCCAAGACACCTTAGCCAAGACACATTAGCCGAGACACATTAGCCAAGACACATTAGCCAAGACACCTTAGCCAAGACACATTAGCCAAGACACCTTAGCCAAGACACATTAGCCAAGACACCTTAGCCAAGACACATTAGCCAAGACACCTTAGCCAAGACACCTTAGCCAAGACCCTTTAGCCGAGACACATTAGCCAAGACACATTAGCCAAGACACCTTAGCCAAGACACATTAGCCAAGACACCTTAGCCAAGACACATTAGCCAAGACACCTTAGCCAAGACACGTTAGCCAAGACACCTTAGCCAAGACACCTTAGCCAAGACACATTAGCCGAGACACCTTAGCCAAGACACATTAGCCAAGACACCTTAGCCAAGACACCTTAGCCAAGACACCTTAGCCAAGACACATTAGCCGAGACACCTTAGCCAAGACACCTTAGCCAAGACACATTAGCCAAGACACATTAGCCAAGACACCTTAGCCAAGACACATTAGCCAAGACACCTTAGCCAAGACACCTTAGCCAAGACACATTAGCCAAGACACCTTAGCCAAGACGCCTTAGCCAAGACACATTAGCCAAGACACCTTAGCCAAGACACATTAGCCAAGACACCTAAGCCAAGACACATTAGCCAAGACACCTTAGCCAAGACACATTAGCCAAGACACATTAGCCAAGACACCTTAGCCAAGACACCTTAGCCAAGACACCTTAGCCAAGACACATTAGCCAAGACACCTTAGCCAAGACACCTTAGCCAAGACACCTTAGCCAAGACACCTTAGCCAAGACACCTTAGCCAAGACACCTTAGCCAAGACACCTTAGCCAAGACACATTAGCCAAGACACCTTAGCCAAGACACCTTAGCCAAGACACCTTAGCCAAGACACCTTAGCCAAGACACCTTAGCCAAGACACCTTAGCCAAGACACCTTAGCCAAGACACATTAGCCAAGACACCTTAGCCAAGACACGTTAGCCGAGACACCTTAGCCAAGACACATTAGCCAAGACACATTAGCCAAGACACCTTAGCCAAGACACCTTAGCCAAGACACCTTAGCCAAGACACGTTAGCCAAGACACCTTAGCCAAGACACCTTAGCCAAGACACATTAGCCAAGACACCTTAGCCAAGACACATTAGCCAAGACACATTAGCCGAGACACCTTAGCCAAGACACCTTACCCAAGACACATTAGCCAAGACACATTAGCCAAGACACATTAGCCAAGACACCTTAGCCGAGACACATTAGCCGAGACACCTTAGCCAAGACACATTAGCCGAGACACATTAGCCAAGACACATTAGCCAAGACACATTAGCCAAGACACCTTAGCCAAGACACATTAGCCAAGACACCTTAGCCAAGACACATTAGCCAAGACACCTTAGCCAAGACACCTTAGCCAAGACCCTTTAGCCGAGACACATTAGCCAAGACACATTAGCCAAGACACATTAGCCAAGACACCTTAGCCAAGACACCTTAGCCAAGACACATTAGCCAAGACACCTTAGCCAAGACACGTTAGCCAAGACACCTTAGCCAAGACACCTTAGCCAAGACACATTAGCCGAGACACCTTAGCCAAGACACATTAGCCAAGACACATTAGCCAAGACACCTTAGCCAAGACACCTTAGCCAAGACACCTTAGCCAAGACACATTAGCCAAGACACCTTAGCCAAGACACCTTAGCCAAGACACCTTAGCCAAGACACATTAGCCGAGACACATTAGCCAAGACACATTAGCCGAGACACCTTAGCCAAGACACCTTAGCCAAGACACATTAGCCAAGACACCTTAGCCAAGACACATTAGCCAAGACACCTTAGCCAAGACACATTAGCCAAGACACCTTAGCCAAGACACCTTAGCCAAGACACCTTAGCCAAGACACATTAGCCGAGACACATTAGCCAAGACACCTTAGCCAAGACACATTAGCCAAGACACCTTAGCCAAGACACCTTAGCCAAGACACATTAGCCGAGACACATTAGCCAAGACACATTAGCCAAGACACCTTAGCCAAGACACATTAGCCAAGACACCTTAGCCAAGACACATTAGCCAAGACACCTTAGCCAAGACACATTAGCCAAGACACCTTAGCCAAGACACCTTAGCCAAGACCCTTTAGCCGAGACACATTAGCCAAGACACATTAGCCAAGACACCTTAGCCAAGACACATTAGCCAAGACACCTTAGCCAAGACACATTAGCCAAGACACCTTAGCCAAGACACCTTAGCCAAGACACCTTAGCCAAGACACATTAGCCAAGACACATTAGCCAAGACACCTTAGCCAAGACACCTTAGCCAAGACACCTTAGCCAAGACACATTAGCCGAGACACCTTAGCCAAGACACCTTAGCCAAGACACATTAGCCAAGACACCTTAGCCAAGACACCTTAGCCAAGACACATTAGCCAAGACACCTTAGCCAAGACACATTAGCCAAGACACATTAGCCAAGACACCTTAGCCAAGACACATTAGCCAAGACACCTTAGCCAAGACACCTTAGCCAAGACACATTAGCCAAGACACCTTAGCCAAGACGCCTTAGCCAAGACACATTAGCCAAGACACCTTAGCCAAGACACATTAGCCAAGACACCTAAGCCAAGACACATTAGCCAAGACACCTTAGCCAAGACACATTAGCCAAGACACATTAGCCAAGACACCTTAGCCAAGACACCTTAGCCAAGACACCTTAGCCAAGACACATTAGCCAAGACACCTTAGCCAAGACACCTTAGCCAAGACACCTTAGCCAAGACACCTTAGCCAAGACACCTTAGCCAAGACACCTTAGCCAAGACACCTTAGCCAAGACACATTAGCCAAGACACCTTAGCCAAGACACCTTAGCCAAGACACCTTAGCCAAGACACCTTAGCCAAGACACCTTAGCCAAGACACCTTAGCCAAGACACATTAGCCAAGACACCTTAGCCAAGACACCTTAGCCAAGACACATTAGCCAAGACACTCTAGCCGAGACACATTAGCCAAGACACCTTAGCCAAGACACCTTAGCCAAGACACCTTAGCCAAGACACCTTAGCCAAGACACTTTAGCCGAGACACATTAGCCAAGACACCTTAGCCAAGACACCTTAGCCAAGACACATTAGCCAAGACACATTAGCCAAGACACATTAGCCAAAACACCTTAGCCAAGACACATTAGCCAAGACACATTAGCCAAGACACGTTAGCCAAGACACCTTAGCCAAGACACCTTAGCCAAGACACCTTAGCCAAGACACCTTAGCCAAGACACCTTAGCCAAGACACATTAGCCAAGACACATTAGCCAAGACACCTTAGCCAAGACACCTTAGCCAAGACACTCTAGCCGAGACACATTAGCCAAGACACCTTAGCCAAGACACCTTAGCCAAGACACCTTAGCCAAGACACCTTAGCCAAGACACCTTAGCCAAGACACCTTAGCCAAGACACCTTAGCCAAGACACCTTAGCCAAGACACCTTAGCCAAGACACATTAGCCAAGACACCTTAGCCAAGACACCTTAGCCAAGACACCTTAGCCAAGACACATTAGCCAAGACACCTTAGCCAAGACACCTTAGCCAAGACACATTAGCCAAGACACATTAGCCAAGACACATTAGCCAAGACACCTTAGCCAAGACACATTAGCCAAGACACATTAGCCAAGACACCTTAGCCAAGACACATAAGCCAAGACACATAAGCCGAGACACCTTAGCCAAGACACATTAGCCAAGACACCTTAGCCAAGACACCTTAGAAAAGACACATTAGCCAAGACATATTAGCCAAGACACATTAGCCAAGACACCTTAGCCAAGACACCTTAGCCAAGACACATTAGCCAAGACACATTAGCCAAGACACCTGAGCCAAGACACATTAGCCAAGACACCTTAGCCGAGACACATTAGCCGAGACACATTAGCCAAGACACATTAGCCAAGACACCTTAGCCAAGACACCTTAGCCAAGACACATTAGCCAAGACACCTTAGCCAAGACACATTAGCCAAGACACATTAGCCAAGACACATTAGCCAAGACACATTAGCCAAGACACCTTAGCCAAGACACATTAGCCAAGACACATTAGCCAAGACACCTTAGCCAAGACACCTTAGCCAAGACACATTAGCCAAGACACATTAGCCAAGACACCTTAGCCAAGACACCTTAGCCAAGACACATTAGCCAAGACACCTTAGCCAAGACACATTAGCCAAGACACCTTAGCCAAGACACCTTAGCCAAGACACTTTAGCCGAGACACATTAGCCAAGACACCTTAGCCAAGACACCTTAGCCAAGACACCTTAGCCAAGACACATTAGCCAAGACACATTAGCCAAGACACATTAGCCGAGACACCTTAGCCAAGACACCTTAGCCAAGACACCTTAGCCAAGACACATTAGCCAAGACACATTAGCCGAGATACCTTAGCCAAGACACACTAGCCAAGACACATTAGCCAAGACACGTTAGCCAAGACACCTTAGCCAAGACACATTAGCCAAGACACATAAGCCAAGACACCTTAGCCAAGACACATTAGCCAAGACACATTAGCCAAGACACATTAGCCAAGACACATTAGCCAAGACACATTAGCCAAGACACATTAGCCAAGACACCTTAGCCAAGACACCTTAGCCAAGACACTTTAGCCGAGACACATTAGCCAAGACACCTTAGCCAAGACACCTTAGCCAAGACACATTAGCCAAGACACATTAGCCAAGACACATTAGCCAAGACACCTTAGCCAAGACACATTAGCCAAGACACATTAGCCAAGACACGTTAGCCAAGACACCTTAGCCAAGACACCTTAGCCAAGACACCTTAGCCAAGACACCTTAGCCAAGACACCTTAGCCAAGACACATTAGCCAAGACACATTAGCCAAGACACATTAGCCAAGACACCTTAGCCAAGACACCTTAGCCAAGACACATTAGCCAAGACACCTTAGCCAAGACACATTAGCCAAGACACCTTAGCCAAGACACCTTAGCCAAGACACTTTAGCCGAGACACATTAGCCAAGACACCTTAGCCAAGACACCTTAGCCAAGACACCTTAGCCAAGACACTCTAGCCAAGACACCTTAGCCAAGACACATTAGCCAAGACACCTTAGCCAAGACACATTAGCCAAGACACCTTAGCCAAGACACCTTAGCCAAGACACATTAGCCAAGACACATTAGCCAAGACACCTTAGCCAAGACACCTTAGCCAAGACACATTAGCCAAGATACCTTAGCCAAGACACATTAGCCAAGACACATTAGCCAAGACACATTAGCCAAGACACATTAGCCAAGACACATTAGCCAAGACACATTAGCCAAGACACCTTAGCCAAGACACCTTAGAAAAGACACATTAGCCAAGACACATTAGCCAAGACACATTAGCCAAGACACATTAGCCAAGACACCTTAGCCAAGACACCTTAGCCAAGACACATTAGCCAAGACACATTAGCCAAGACACATTAGCCAAGACACCTTAGCCAAGACACATTAGCCAAGACACATTAGCCAAGACACCTTAGCCAAGACACCTTAGCCAAGACACTCTAGCCGAGACACATGAGCCAAGACACCTTAGCCAAGACACCTTAGCCAAGACACCTTAGCCAAGACACCTTAGCCAAGACACATTAGCCAAGACACATTAGCCAAGACACATTAGCCAAGACACATTAGCCAAGACACACTAGCCAAGACACATTAGCCAAGACACGTTAGCCAAGACACCTTAGCCAAGACACATTAGCCAAGACACATAAGCCAAGACACCTTAGCCAAGACACATTAGCCAAGACACATTAGCCAAGACACATTAGCCAAGACACATTAGCCAAGACACATTAGCCAAGACACATTAGCCAAGACACCTAAGCCAAGACACCTTAGCCAAGACACCTTAGCCGAGACACATTAGCCATGACACCTTAGCCAAGACACCTTAGCCAAGACACATTAGCCAAGACACATTAGCCAAGACACATTAGCCAAGACACCTTAGCCAAGACACATTAGCCAAGACACATTAGCCAAGACACGTTAGCCAAGACACCTTAGCCAAGACACCTTAGCCAAGACACCTTAGCCAAGACACCTTAGCCAAGACACCTTAGCCAAGACACATTAGCCAAGACACATTAGCCAAGACACCTTAGCCAAGACACCTTAGCCAAGACACATTAGTCAAGACACCTTAGCCAAGACACATTAGCCAAGACACCTTAGCCAAGACACCTTAGCCAAGACAATTTAGCCGAGACACATTAGCCAAGACACCTTAGCCAAGACACCTTAGCCAAGACACCTTAGCCAAGACACATTAGCCAAGACACATTAGCCAAGACACATTAGCCAAGACACCTTAGCCAAGACACCTTAGCCAAGACACATTAGCCAAGACACATTAGCCAAGACACATTAGCCAAGACACCTTAGCCAAGACACCTTAGCCAAGACACCTTAGCCAAGACACATTAGCCAAGACACTTTAGCCAAGACACCTTAGCCAAGGCACCTTAGCCAAGACACATTAGCCAAGACACATTAGCCAAGACACCTTAGCCAAGACACCTTAGCCAAGACACATTAGCCGAGACACATTAGCCAAGATACATTAGCCAAGACACCTTAGCCAAGACACCTTAGCCAAGACACATTAGCCAAGACACCTTAGCCAAGACACCTTAGCCAAGACACAATAGCCAAGACACCTTAGCCGAGACACATTAGCCAAGACACCTTAGCCAAGACACTTTAGCCAAGACACTTTAGCCAAGACACATTAGCCAAGACACCTTAGCCAAGACACCTTAGCCAAGACACCTTAGCCAAGACACCTTAGCCAAGACACATTAGCCAAGACACCTTAGCCAAGACACCTTAGCCAAGACACCTTAGCCAAGACACCTTAGCCAAGACACCTTAGCCAAGACACCTTAGCCAAGACACATTAGCCAAGACACCTTAGCCAAGACACCTTAGCCAAGACACCTTAGCCAAGACACCTTAGCCAAGACACCTTAGCCAAGACACCTTAGCCAAGACACCTTAGCCAAGACACATTAGCCAAGACACCTTAGCCAAGACACCTTAGCCAAGACACCTTAGCCAAGACACATTAGCCAAGACACATTAGCCAAGACACATTAGCCAAGACACATTAGCCAAGACACCTTAGCCAAGACACTCTAGCCGAGACACATTAGCCAAGACACCTTAGCCAAGACACCTTAGCCAAGACACCTTAGCCAAGACACCTTAGCCAAGACACATTAGCCAAGACACATTTGCCAAGACACATTAGCCAAGACACCTTAGCCAAGACACATTAGCCAAGACACCTTAGCCAAGACACCTTAGCCAAGACACATTAGCCAAGACACTCTAGCCGAGACACATTAGCCAAGACACCTTAGCCAAGACACCTTAGCCAAGACACCTTAGCCAAGACACCTTAGCCAAGACACTTTAGCCGAGACACATTAGCCAAGACACCTTAGCCAAGACACCTTAGCCAAGACACATTAGCCAAGACACATTAGCCAAGACACATTAGCCAAAACACCTTAGCCAAGACACATTAGCCAAGACACATTAGCCAAGACACGTTAGCCAAGACACCTTAGCCAAGACACCTTAGCCAACACACATTAGCCAAGACACATTAGCCAAGACACCTTAGCCAAGACACCTTAGCCAAGACACATTAGCCGAGACACATTAGCCAAGACACATTAGCCAAGACACCTTAGCCAAAACACATTAGCCAAGACACCTTAGCCAAGACACCTTAGCCAAGACACATTAGCCAAGACACATTAGCCGAGACACATTAGCCAAGACACCTTAGCCAAGACACCTTAGCCAAGACACCTTAGCCAAGACACATTAGCCAAGACACATTAGCCAAGACACATTAGCCAAGACACCTTAGCCAAGACACCTTAGCCAAGACACATTAGCCAAGACACCTTAGCCAAGACACATTAGCCAAGACACCTTAGCCAAGACACCTTAGCCAAGACACTTTAGCCGAGACACATTAGCCAAGACACCTTAGCCAAGACACCTTAGCCAAGACACCTTAGCCAAGACACATTAGCCAAGACACATTAGCCAAGACACATTAGCCAAGACACATTAGCCAAGACACCTAAGCCAAGACACCTTACCCAAGACACCTTAGCCAAGACACATTAGCCAAGACACCTTAGCCAAGACACCTTAGCCAAGACACATTAGCCAAGACACCTTAGCCAAGACACCTTAGCCAAGACACCTTAGCCAAGACACCTTAGCCAAGACACATTAGCCAAGACACCTTAGCCAAGACACCTTAGCCAAGACACCTGAGCCAAGACACATTAGCCAAGACACATTAGCCAAGACACATTAGCCAAGACACATTAGCCAAGACACCTTAGCCAAGACACTCTAGCCGAGACACATTAGCCAAGACACCTTAGCCAAGACACCTTAGCCAAGACACCTTAGCCAAGACACCTTAGCCAAGACACATTAGCCAAGACACATTTGCCAAGACACATTAGCCAAGACACCTTAGCCAAGACACATTAGCCAAGACACCTTAGCCAAGACACCTTAGCCAAGACACATTAGCCAAGACACTCTAGCCGAGACACATTAGCCAAGACACCTTAGCCAAGACACCTTAGCCGAGACACATTAGCCAAGACACCTTAGCCAAGACACATTAGCCAAGACACATTAGCCAAGACACCTTAGCCAAGACACATTAGCCAAGACACTTTAGCCAAGATACCTTAGCCAAGACACCTTAGCCAAGACACATTAGCCAAGACACATTAGCCAAGACACCTTAGCCAAGACACCTTAGCCAAGACACATTAGCCGAGACACATTAGCCAAGATACATTAGCCAAGACACCTTAGCCAAGACACCTTAGCCAAGACACATTAGCCAAGACACCTTAGCCAAGACACCTTAGCCAAGACACAATAGCCAAGACACCTTAGCCGAGACACATTAGCCAAGACACCTTAGCCAAGACACTTTAGCCAAGACACTTTAGCCAAGACACATTAGCCAAGACACCTTAGCCGAGACACAATAGCCAAGACACCTTAGCCAAGACACCTTAGCCAAGACACCTTAGCCAAGACACCTTAGCCAAGACACCTTAGCCAAGACACATTAGCCAAGACACCTTAGCCAAGACACCTTAGCCAAGACACCTTAGCCAAGACACATTAGCCAAGACACATTAGCCAAGACACATTAGCCAAGACACATTAGCCAAGACACATTAGCCAAGACACATTAGCCAAGACACCTTAGCCAAGACACATTAGCCAAGACACCTTAGCCAAGACACATTAGCCAAGACACCTTAGCCAAGACACCTTAGCCAAGACACTTTAGCCGAGACACATTAGCCAAGACACCTTAGCCAAGACACCTTAGCCAAGACACCTTAGCCAAGACACATTAGCCAAGACACATTAGCCAAGACACATTAGCCAAGACACCTTAGCCAAGACACCTTAGCCAAGACACCTTAGCCAAGACACATTAGCCAAGACACTTTAGCCAAGACACCTTAGCCAAGACACCTTAGCCAACACACATTAGCCAAGACACATTAGCCAAGACACCTTAGCCAAGACACCTTAGCCAAGACACATTAGCCGAGACACATTAGCCAAGACACATTAGCCAAGACACCTTAGCCAAAACACATTAGCCAAGACACCTTAGCCAAGACACCTTAGCCAAGACACATTAGCCAAGACACATTAGCCGAGACACATTAGCCAAGACACCTTAGCCAAGACACCTTAGCCAAGACACCTTAGCCAAGACACATTAGCCAAGACACATTAGCCAAGACACATTAGCCAAGACACCTTAGCCAAGACACCTTAGCCAAGACACATTAGCCAAGACACCTTAGCCAAGACACATTAGCCAAGACACCTTAGCCAAGACACCTTAGCCAAGACACTTTAGCCGAGACACATTAGCCAAGACACCTTAGCCAAGACACCTTAGCCAAGACACCTTAGCCAAGACACATTAGCCAAGACACATTAGCCAAGACACATTAGCCAAGACACCTTAGCCAAGACACCTTAGCCAAGACACCTTAGCCAAGACACATTAGCCAAGACACTTTAGCCAAGACACCTTAGCCAAGACACCTTAGCCAAGACACATTAGCCAAGACACATTAGCCAAGACACCTTAGCCAAGACACCTTAGCCAAGACACATTAGCCGAGACACATTAGCCAAGACACATTAGCCAAGACACCTTAGCCAAAACACATTAGCCAAGACACCTTAGCCAAGACACCTTAGCCAAGACACATTAGCCAAGACACATTAGCCGAGACACATTAGCCAAGACACCTTAGCCAAGACACCTTAGCCAAGACACATTAGCCAAGACACATTAGCCGAGACACATTAGCCAAGACACCTTAGCCAAGACACCTTAGCCAAGACACCTTAGCCAAGACACATTAGCCAAGACACATTAGCCAAGACACATTAGCCAAGACACCTTAGCCAAGACACCTTAGCCAAGACACATTAGCCAAGACACCTTAGCCAAGACACATTAGCCAAGACACCTTAGCCAAGACACCTTAGCCAAGACACTTTAGCCGAGACACATTAGCCAAGACACCTTAGCCAAGACACCTTAGCCAAGACACCTTAGCCAAGACACATTAGCCAAGACACATTAGCCAAGACACATTAGCCAAGACACCTTAGCCAAGACACCTTAGCCAAGACACCTTAGCCAAGACACATTAGCCAAGACACTTTAGCCAAGACACCTTAGCCAAGACACCTTAGCCACGACACATTAGCCAAGACACATTAGCCAAGACACCTTAGCCAAGACACCTTAGCCAAGACACATTAGCCGAGACACATTAGCCAAGACACATTAGCCAAGACACCTTAGCCAAAACACATTAGCCAAGACACCTTAGCCAAGACACCTTAGCCAAGACACATTAGCCAAGACACATTAGCCGAGACACATTAGCCAAGACACCTTAGCCAAGACACATTAGCCAAGACACATTAGCCAAGACACCTTAGCCAAGACACATTAGTCAAGACACCTTAGCCAAGACACATTAGCCAAGACACCTTAGCCAAGACACCTTAGCCAAGACACCTTAGCCAAGACACCTTAACCAAGACACCTTAGCCAAGACACTTTAGCCGAGACACATTAGCCAAGACACCTTAGCCGAGACACCTTAGCCAAGACACATTAGCCAAGACACCTTAGCCAAGACACCTTAGCCAAGACACATTAGCCAAGACACCTTAGCCAAGACACCTTAGCCAAGACACATTAGCCGAGACACATTAGCCAAGACACATTAGCCAAGACACCTTAGCCAAAACACATTAGCCAAGACACCTTAGCCAAGACACCTTAGCCAAGACACATTAGCCGAGACACATTAGCCAAGACACCTTAGCCGAGACACATTAGCCAAGACACTTTAGCCAAGACACCTTAGCCGAGACACATTAGCCAAGACACCTTAGCCGAGACACATTAGCCAAGACACTTTAGCCAAGACACATTAGCCAAGACACATTAGCCGAGATACATTAGCCAAGACACCTTAGCCAAGACACCTTAGCCAAGACACAATAGCCAAGACACCTTAGCCGAGACACCTTAGCCAAGACACATTAGTCAAGACACCTTAGCCAAGACACATTAGCCAAGACACCTTAGCCGAGACACATTAGCCAAGACACCTTAGCCAAGACACCTTAGCCAAGACACCTTAGCCAAGACACCTTAGCCAAGACACATTAGCCAAGACACATTAGCCAAGACACCTTAGCCAAGACACCTTAGCCAAGACACATTAGCCAAGACACCTTAGCCAAGACACCTTAGCCGAGACACATTAGCCAAGACACCTTAGCCAAGACACCTTAGCCAAGACACCTTAGCCAAGACACCTTAGCCAAGACACATTAGCCAAGACATATTAGCCAAGACACCTTAGCCAAGACACCTTAGCCAAGACACCTTAGCCAAGACACAATAGCCAAGACACCTTAGCCGAGACACATTAGCCAAGACACCTTAGCCAAGACACATTAGCCGAGACACATTAGCCAAGACACCTTAGCCGAGACACATTAGCCAAGACACTTTAGCCAAGACACCTTAGCCGAGACACATTAGCCAAGACACCTTAGCCAAAACACATTAGCCAAGACACCTTAGCCAAGACACCTTAGCCAAGACACATTAGCCAAGACACATTAGCCGAGACACATTAGCCAAGACACCTTAGCCAAGACACATTAGCCAAGACACATTAGCCAAGACACCTTAGCCAAGACACATTAGTCAAGACACCTTAGCCAAGACACATTAGCCAAGACACCTTAGCCGAGACACATTAGCCAAGACACCTTAGCCAAGACACCTTAGCCAAGACACCTTAGCCAAGACACCTTAGCCAAGACACATTAGCCAAGACACATTAGCCAAGACACCTTAGCCAAGACACCTTAGCCGAGACACATTAGCCAAGACACCTTAGCCAAGACACCTTAGCCAAGACACCTTAGCCAAGACACCTTAGCCAAGACACATTAGCCAAGAAATATTAGCCAAGACACCTTAGCCAAGACACCTTAGCCAAGACACCTTAGCCAAGACACAATAGCCAAGACACCTTAGCCGAGACACATTAGCCAAGACACCTTAGCCAAGACACTTTAGCCAAGACACCTTAGCCAAGACACCTTAGCCAAGACACAATAGCCAAGACACCTTAGCCGAGACACATTAGCCAAGACACCTTAGCCAAGACACTTTAGCCAAGACACTTTAGCCAAGACACATTAGCCAAGACACCTTAGCCGAGACACAATAGCCAAGACACCTTAGCCAAGACACCTTAGCCAAGACACCTTAGCCAAGACACCTTAGCCAAGACACCTTAGCCAAGACACATTAGCCAAGACACATTAGCCAAGACACATTAGCCGAGACACATTAGCCAAGACACCTTAGCCAAGACACCTTAGCCAAGACACCTTAGCCAAGACACCTTAGCCAAGACACATTAGCCAAGACACCTTAGCCGAGACACATTAGCCAAGACACTTTAGCCAAGACACCTTAGCCGAGACACATTAGCCAAGACACCTTAGCCGAGACACATTAGCCAAGACACTTTAGCCAAGACACATTAGCCAAGACACATTAGCCGAGATACATTAGCCAAGACACCTTAGCCAAGACACCTTAGCCAAGACACCTTAGCCAAGACACCTTAGCCAAGACACCTTAGCCAAGACACCTTAGCCAAGACACCTTAGCCAAGACACCTTAGCCAAGACACCTTAGCCAAGACACCTTAGCCAAGACACATTAGCCAAGACACATTAGCCAAGACACATTAGCCAAGACACATTAGCCGAGACACCTTAGCCGAGACACATTAGCCAAGACACCTTAGCCAAGACACCTTAGCCAAGACACCTTAGCCAAGACACCTTAGCCAAGACACAGTAGCCAAGACACATTAGCCGAGACACATTAGCCAAGACACCTTAGCCAAGACACATTAGCCAAGACACATTAGCCGAGACACCTTAGCCAAGACACATTAGCCAAGACACCTTAGCCAAGACACCTTAGCCAAGACACATTAGCCAAGACACATTAGCCGAGACACATAAGCCAAGACACCTTAGCCAAGACACCTTAGCCAAGACACCTTAGCCAAGACACATTAGCCAAGACACATTAGCCAAGACACCTTAGCCAAGACACATTAGCCAAGACACCTTAGCCGAGACACATTAGCCAAGACACCTTAGCCAAGACACCTTAGCCAAGACACCTTAGCCAAGACACCTTAGCCAAGACACCTTAGCCAAGACACATTTGCCAAGACACCTTAGCCAAGACACCTTAGCCAAGACACATTAGCCAAGACACCTTAGCCAAGACACATTAGCCAAGACACATTAGCCAAGACACATTAGCCAAGACACATTAGCCAAGACACATTAGCCAAGACACCTTAGCCAAGACACATTAGCCAAGACACATTAGCCGAGACACCTTAGCCAAGAAACATTAGCCAAGACACCTTAGCCAAGACACCTTAGCCAAGACACATTAGCCAAGACACATTAGCCGAGACACATTAGCCAAGACACCTTAGCCAAGACACCTTAGCCAAGACACATTAGCCAAGACACATTAGCCAAGACACATTAGCCAAGACACATTAGCCAAGACACATTAGCCAAGACACCTTAGCCAAGACACATTAGCCAAGACACCTTAGCCAAGACACATTAGCCAAGACACCTTAGCCAAGACACCTTAGCCAAGACACCTTAGCCAAGACACCTTAGCCAAGACACATTAGCCAAGACACCTTAGCCAAGACACATTAGCCAAGACATATTAGCCAAGACACCTTAGCCAAGACACCTTAGCCAAGACACCTTAGCCAAGACACAATAGCCAAGACACCTTAGCCGAGACACATTAGCCAAGACACCTTAGTCAAGACACTTTAGCCAAGACGCTTTAGCCAAGACACATTAGCCAAGACACCTTAGCCGAGACACAATAGCCAAGACACCTTAGCCAAGACACCTTAGCCAAGACACCTTAGCCAAGACACCTTAGCCAAGACACCTTAGCCAAGACACATTAGCCAAGACACCTTAGGTTGGCCGAGACACATTAGCCAAGACACATTAGCCAAGACACCTTAGCCGAGACACATTAGCCAAGACACCTTAGCCAAGACACCTTAGCCAAGACACCTTAGCCAAGACACCTTAGCCAAGACACCTTAGCCGAGACACATTAGCCAAGACACCTTAGCCAAGACACCTTAGCCAAGACACCTTAGCCAAGACACCTTAACCAAGACACCTTAGCCAAGACACTTTAGCCGAGACACCTTAGCCAAGACACAGTAGCCAAGACACATTAGCCGAGACACATTAGCCAAGACACCTTAGCCAAGACACATTAGCCAAGACACATTAGCCGAGACACCTTAGCCAAGACACATTAGCCAAGACACCTTAGCCAAGACACCTTAGCCAAGACACATTAGCCAAGACACATTAGCCGAGACACATAAGCCAAGACACCTTAGCCAAGACACCTTAGCCAAGACACCTTAGCCAAGACACATTAGCCAAGACACATTAGCCAAGACACCTTAGCCAAGACACATTAGCCAAGACACCTTAGCCGAGACACATTAGCCAAGACACCTTAGCCAAGACACCTTAGCCAAGACACCTTAGCCAAGACACCTTAGCCAAGACACCTTAGCCAAGACACATTTGCCAAGACACCTTAGCCAAGACACCTTAGCCAAGACACATTAGCCAAGACACCTTAGCCAAGACACATTAGCCAAGACACATTAGCCAAGACACATTAGCCAAGACACATTAGCCAAGACACATTAGCCAAGACACCTTAGCCAAGACACATTAGCCAAGACACATAAGCCGAGACACCTTAGCCAAGAAACATTAGCCAAGACACCTTAGCCAAGACACCTTAGCCAAGACACATTAGCCAAGACACATTAGCCGAGACACATTAGCCAAGACACCTTAGCCAAGACACCTTAGCCAAGACACATTAGCCAAGACACATTAGCCAAGACACATTAGCCAAGACACATTAGCCAAGACACATTAGCCAAGACACCTTAGCCAAGACACATTAGCCAAGACACCTTAGCCAAGACACATTAGCCAAGACACCTTAGCCAAGACACCTTAGCCAAGACACCTTAGCCAAGACACATTAGCCAAGACACCTTAGCCAAGACACATTAGCCAAGACATATTAGCCAAGACACCTTAGCCAAGACACCTTAGCCAAGACACCTTAGCCAAGACACAATAGCCAAGACACCTTAGCCGAGACACATTAGCCAAGACACCTTAGTCAAGACACTTTAGCCAAGACGCTTTAGCCAAGACACATTAGCCAAGACACCTTAGCCGAGACACAATAGCCAAGACACCTTAGCCAAGACACCTTAGCCAAGACACCTTAGCCAAGACACCTTAGCCAAGACACCTTAGCCAAGACACATTAGCCAAGACACCTTAGGTTGGCCGAGACACATTAGCCAAGACACATTAGCCAAGACACATTAGCCGAGACACATTAGCCAAGACACCTTAGCCAAGACACCTTAGCCAAGACACCTTAGCCAAGACACCTTAGCCAAGACACATTAGCCAAGACACCTTAGCCAAGACACCTTAGCCAAGACACATTAGCCAAGACACCTTAGCCGAGATACATTAGCCAAGACACCTTAGCCAAGACACCTTAGCCAAGACACCTTAGCCAAGACACCTTAGCCAAGACACCTTAGCCGAGACACATTAGCCAAGACACATTAGCCAAGACACATTAGCCGAGAAACATTAGCCAAGACACCTTAGCCAAGACACCTTAGCCAAGACACCTTAGCCAAGACACCTTAGCCAAGACACATTAGCCAAGACACCTTAGCCAAGACACCTTAGCCAAGACACATTAGCCAAGACACCTTAGCCGAGATACATTAGCCAAGACACCTTAGCCAAGACACCTTAGCCAAGACACCTTAGCCAAGACACCTTAGCCAAGACACCTTAGCCGAGACACATTAGCCAAGACACTTTAGCCAAGACACCTTAGCCGAGACACATTAGCCAAGACACCTTAGCCGAGACACATTAGCCAAGACACTTTAGCCAAGACACCTTAGCCAAGACACATTAGCCAAGACACCTTAGCCAAGACACCTTAGCCAAGACACCTTAGCCAAGACACCTTAGCCAAGACACATTAGCCGAGACACATTAGCCAAGACACCTTAGCCAAGACACCTTAGCCAAGACACATTAGCCGAGACACATTAGCCAAGACACATTAGCCAAGACACCTTAGCCAAAACACATTAGCCAAGACACCTTAGCCAAGACACCTTAGCCAAGACACATTAGCCAAGACACATTAGCCGAGACACATTAGCCAAGACACCTTAGCCAAGACACATTAGCCAAGACACATTAGCCAAGACACCTTAGCCAAGACACATTAGTCAAGACACCTTAGCCAAGACACATTAGCCAAGACACCTTAGCCAAGACACCTTAGCCAAGACACCTTAGCCAAGACACCTTAACCAAGACACCTTAGCCAAGACACTTTAGCCGAGACACATTAGCCAAGACACCTTAGCCGAGACACCTTAGCCAAGACACATTAGCCAAGACACCTTAGCCAAGACACCTTAGCCAAGACACATTAGCCAAGACACCTTAGCCAAGACACCTTAGCCAAGACACATTAGCCGAGACACATTAGCCAAGACACATTAGCCAAGACACCTTAGCCAAAACACATTAGCCAAGACACCTTAGCCAAGACACCTTAGCCAAGACACATTAGCCAAGACACATAAGCCGAGACACATTAGCCAAGACACCTTAGCCAAGACACATTAGCCAAGACACATTAGCCAAGACACCTTAGCCAAGACACATTAGTCAAGACACCTTAGCCAAGACACATTAGCCAAGACACCTTAGCCGAGACACATTAGCCAAGACACCTTAGCCAAGACACCTTAGCCAAGACACCTTAGCCAAGACACCTTAGCCAAGACACATTAGCCAAGACACATTAGCCAAGACACCTTAGCCAAGACACCTTAGCCGAGACACATTAGCCAAGACACCTTAGCCAAGACACCTTAGCCAAGACACCTTAGCCAAGACACCTTAGCCAAGACACATTAGCCAAGACATATTAGCCAAGACACCTTAGCCAAGACACCTTAGCCAAGACACCTTAGCCAAGACACAATAGCCAAGACACCTTAGCCGAGACACATTAGCCAAGACACCTTAGCCAAGACACTTTAGCCAAGACACCTTAGCCAAGACACCTTAGCCAAGACACAATAGCCAAGACACCTTAGCCGAGACACATTAGCCAAGACACCTTAGCCAAGACACTTTAGCCAAGACACTTTAGCCAAGACACATTAGCCAAGACACCTTAGCCGAGAAACAATAGCCAAGACACCTTAGCCAAGACACCTTAGCCAAGACACCTTAGCCAAGACACCTTAGCCAAGACACCTTAGCCAAGACACATTAGCCAAGACACATTAGCCAAGACACATTAGCCGAGACACATTAGCCAAGACACCTTAGCCAAGACACCTTAGCCAAGACACCTTAGCCAAGACACATTAGCCAAGACACATTAGCCAAGACACATTAGCCAAGACACCTTAGCCAAGACACCTTAGCCAAGACACATTAGCCAAGACACCTTAGCCGAGACACATTAGCCAAGACACTTTAGCCAAGACACCTTAGCCGAGACACATTAGCCAAGACACCTTAGCCGAGACACATTAGCCAAGACACTTTAGCCAAGACACATTAGCCAAGACACATTAGCCGAGATACATTAGCCAAGACACCTTAGCCAAGACACCTTAGCCAAGACACCTTAGCCAAGACACCTTAGCCAAGACACCTTAGCCAAGACACCTTAGCCAAGACACCTTAGCCAAGACACCTTAGCCAAGACACCTTAGCCAAGACACATTAGCCAAGACACATTAGCCAAGACACATTAGCCAAGACACATTAGCCGAGACACCTTAGCCGAGACACATTAGCCAAGACACCTTAGCCAAGACACCTTAGCCAAGACACCTTAGCCAAGACACCTTAGCCAAGACACAGTAGCCAAGACACATTAGCCGAGACACATTAGCCAAGACACCTTAGCCAAGACACATTAGCCAAGACACATTAGCCGAGACACCTTAGCCAAGACACATTAGCCAAGACACCTTAGCCAAGACACCTTAGCCAAGACACATTAGCCAAGACACATTAGCCGAGACACATAAGCCAAGACACCTTAGCCAAGACACCTTAGCCAAGACACCTTAGCCAAGACACATTAGCCAAGACACATTAGCCAAGACACCTTAGCCAAGACACATTAGCCAAGACACCTTAGCCGAGACACATTAGCCAAGACACCTTAGCCAAGACACCTTAGCCAAGACACCTTAGCCAAGACACCTTAGCCAAGACACCTTAGCCAAGACACATTTGCCAAGACACCTTAGCCAAGACACCTTAGCCAAGATACATTAGCCAAGACACCTTAGCCAAGACACATTAGCCAAGACACATTAGCCAAGACACATTAGCCAAGACACATTAGCCAAGACACATTAGCCAAGACACCTTAGCCAAGACACATTAGCCAGGACACATTAGCCGAGACACCTTAGCCAAGAAACATTAGCCAAGACACCTTAGCCAAGACACCTTAGCCAAGACACATTAGCCAAGACACATTAGCCGAGACACATTAGCCAAGACACCTTAGCCAAGACACCTTAGCCAAGACACATTAGCCAAGACACATTAGCCAAGACACATTAGCCAAGACACATTAGCCAAGACACATTAGCCAAGACACCTTAGCCAAGACACATTAGCCAAGACACCTTAGCCAAGACACATTAGCCAAGACACCTTAGCCAAGACACCTTAGCCAAGACACCTTAGCCAAGACACCTTAGCCAAGACACATTAGCCAAGACACCTTAGCCAAGACACATTAGCCAAGACATATTAGCCAAGACACCTTAGCCGAGACACATTAGCCAAGACACTTTAGCCAAGACACATTAGTCAAGACACATTAGCCAAGACACCTTAGCCAAGACACATTAGCCAAGACACATTAGCCAAGACACCTTAGCCAAGACACCTTAGCCAAGACACCTTAGCCAAGACACATTAGCCAAGACACCTTAGTCAAGACACTTTAGCCAAGACACTTTAGCCAAGACACATTAGCCAAGACACCTTAGCCGAGACACAATAGCCAAGACACCTTAGCCAAGACACCTTAGCCAAGACACATTAGCCAAGACACCTTAGGTTGGCCGAGACACATTAGCCAAGACACATTAGCCAAGACACCTTAGCCGAGACACATTAGCCAAGACACCTTAGCCAAGACACCTTAGCCAAGACACCTTAGCCAAGACACCTTAGCCAAGACACCTTAGCCGAGACACATTAGCCAAGACACCTTAGCCAAGACACCTTAGCCAAGACACCTTAGCCAAGACACCTTAACCAAGACACCTTAGCCAAGACACTTTAGCCGAGACACATTAGCCAAGACACCTTAGCCGAGACACCTTAGCCAAGACACATTAGCCAAGACACCTTAGCCAAGACACCTTAGCCAAGACACATTAGCCGAGACACATAAGCCAAGACACCTTAGCCAAGACACCTTAGCCAAGACACCTTAGCCAAGACACATTAGCCAAGACACATTAGCCAAGACACATTAGCCGAGACACATTAGCCAAGACACATTAGCCAAGACACCTTAGCCAAGACACCTTAGCCAAGACACCTTAGCCAAGACACCTTAGCCAAGACACATTAGCCAAGACACATTAGCCAAGACACCTTAGCCGAGACACATTAGCCAAGACACCTTAGCCAAGACACCTTAGCCAAGACACCTTAGCCAAGACACCTTAGCCAAGACACCTTAGCCAAGACACATTAAACAAGACACATTAGCCAAGACACCTTAGCCAAGACACATTAGCCAAGACACATTAGCCAAGACACCTTAGCCAAGACACCTTAGCCAAGACACCTTAGCCAAGACACATTAGCCAAGACACATTAGCCAAGACACCTTAGCCAAGACACATTAGCCGAGACACCTTAGCCGAGACACATTAGCCAAGACACCTTAGCCAAGACACCTTAGCCAAGACACCTTAGCCAAGACACCTTAGCCAAGACACATTAGCCAAGACACATTAGCCGAGACACATTAGCCAAGACACATTAGCCAAGACACATTAGCCAAGACACCTTAGCCAAGACACCTTAGCCAAGACACCTTAGCCAAGACACATTAGCCAAGACACCTTAGCCGAGATACATTAGCCAAGACACCTTAGCCAAGACACCTTAGCCAAGACACCTTAGCCAAGACACCTTAGCCAAGACACCTTAGCCAAGACACCTTAGCCGAGACACATTAGCCAAGACACTTTAGCCAAGACACCTTAGCCGAGACACATTAGCCAAGACACCTTAGCCGAGACACATTAGCCAAGACACTTTAGCCAAGACACATTAGTCAAGACACATTAGCCAAGACACCTTAGCCAAGACACATTAGCCAAGACACATTAGCCAAGACACCTTAGCCAAGACACCTTAGCCAAGACACCTTAGCCAAGACACATTAGCCAAGACACATTAGCCAAGACACCTTAGCCAAGACACATTAGCCGAGACACCTAAGCCGAGACACATTAGCCAAGACACCTTAGCCAAGACACCTTAGCCAAGACACCTTAGCCAAGACACCTTAGCCAAGACACCTTAGCCAAGACACATTAGCCGAGACACATTAGCCAAGACACCTTAGCCAAGACACCTTAGCCAAGACACCTTAGCCAAGACACCTTAGCCAAGACACATTAGCCAAGACACCTTAGCCAAGACACCTTAGCCAAGACACATTAGCCAAGACACCTTAGCCGAGATACATTAGCCAAGACACCTTAGCCAAGACACCTTAGCCAAGACACCTTAGCCAAGACACCTTAGCCAAGACACCTTAGCCGAGACACATTAGCCAAGACACATTAGCCGAGACACATTAGCCAAGACACCTTAGCCAAGACACCTTAGCCAAGACACCTTAGCCAAGACACCTTAGCCAAGACACATTAGCCAAGACACCTTAGCCAAGACACCTTAGCCAAGACACATTAGCCAAGACACCTTAGCCGAGATACATTAGCCAAGACACCTTAGCCAAGACACCTTAGCCAAGACACCTTAGCCAAGACACCTTAGCCAAGACACCTTAGCCGAGACACATTAGCCAAGACACTTTAGCCAAGACACCTTAGCCGAGACACATTAGCCAAGACACCTTAGCCGAGACACATTAGCCAAGACACTTTAGCCAAGACACCTTAGCCAAGACACATTAGCCAAGACACCTTAGCCAAGACACCTTAGCCAAGACACCTTAGCCAAGACACCTTAGCCAAGACACATTAGCCGAGACACATTAGCCAAGACACCTTAGCCAAGACACATTAGCCAAGACACCTTAGCCAAGACACATTAGCCAAGACACATTAGCCGAGACACCTTAGCCAAGACACATTAGCCAAGACACCTTAGCCAAGACACCTTAGCCAAGACACATTAGCCAAGACACATTAGCCGAGACACATAAGCCAAGACACCTTAGCCAAGACACCTTAGCCAAGACACCTTAGCCAAGACACATTAGCCAAGACACATTAGCCAAGACACCTTAGCCAAGACACATTAGCCAAGACACCTTAGCCGAGACACATTAGCCAAGACACCTTAGCCAAGACACCTTAGCCAAGACACCTTAGCCAAGACACCTTAGCCAAGACACCTTAGCCAAGACACATTAGCCAAGACACCTTAGCCAAGACACATTAGCCAAGACACCTTAGCCAAGACACATTAGCCAAGACACATTAGCCGAGACACCTTAGCCAAGACACATTAGCCAAGACACCTTAGCCAAGACACCTTAGCCAAGACACATTAGCCAAGACACATTAGCCGAGACACATTAGCCAAGACACCTTAGCCAAGACACCTTAGCCAAGACACATTAGCCAAGACACATTAGCCAAGACACATTAGCCAAGACACCTTAGCCAAGACACCTTAGCCAAGACACCTTAGCCAAGACACCTTAGCCAAGACACATTAGCCAAGACACATTAGCCAAGACACATTAGCCAAGACACCTTAGCCAAGACACCTTAGCCAAGACACCTTAGCCAAGACACCTTAGCCAAGACACCTTAGCCAAGACACCTTAGCCAAGACACATTAGCCAAGACACATTAGCCAAGACACATTAGCCAAGACACCTTAGCCAAGACACCTTAGCCAAGACACCTTAGCCAAGACACCTTAGCCAAGACACATTAGCCAAGACACCTTAGCCAAGACACATTAGCCAAGACAACTTAGCCGAGACACATTAGCCAAGACACCTTAGCCAAGACACCTTAGCCAAGACACATTAGCCAAGACACCTTAGCCGAGACACATTAGCCAAGACACCTTAGCCAAGACACCTTAGCCAAGACACCTTAGCCAAGACACCTTAGCCAAGACACCTTAGCCAAGACACTTTAGCCGAGACACATTAGCCAAGACACCTTAGCCAAGACACCTTAGCCAAGACACCTTAGCCAAGACACCTTAGCCAAGACACATTAGCCAAGACACATTAGCCAAGACACCTTAGCCAAGACACCTTAGCCAAGACACCTTAGCCAAGACACCTTAGCCAAGACACAATAGCCAAGACAGCTTAGCCAAGACACTTTAGCCAAGACACTTTAGCCAAGACACATTAGCCAAGACACCTTAGCCGAGACACATTAGCCAAGACACCTTAGCCAAGACACCTTAGCCAAGACACATAAGCCAAGACACATTAGCCAAGACACCTTAGCCAAGACACATTAGCCAAGACACCTTAGCCGAGACACATTAGCCAAGACACATTAGCCAAGACACATTAGCAAAGACACATTTGCCAAGACACCTTAGCCAAGACACCTTAGCCAAGACACCTTAGCCAAGACACCTTAGCCAAGACACCTTAGCCGAGACACATTAGCCAAGACACATTAGCCAAGACACATTAGCCAAGACACCTTAGCCTAGACACCTTAGCCAAGACACCTTAGCCAAGACACCTTAGCCAAGACACCTTAGCCAAGACACATTAGCCAAGACACCTTAGCCAAGACACCTTAGCCAAGACACCTTAGCCAAGACACATTAGCCAAGACACCTTAGCCAAGACACATTAGCCAAGACACCTTAGCCAAGACACATTAGCCAAGACAACTTAGCCGAGACACATTAGCCAAGACACCTTAGCCAAGACACCTTAGCCAAGACACCTTAGCCAAGACACATTAGCCAAGACACCTTAGCCAAGACACCTTAGCCAAGACACCTTAGCCAAGACACATTAGCCAAGACACCTTAGCCAAGACACCTTAGCCAAGACACCTTAGCCAAGACACCTTAGCCAAGACACCTTAGCCAAGACACATTAGCCGAGACACATTAGCCAAGACACCTTAGCCGAGACACATTAGCCAAGACACCTTAGCCAAGACACCTTAGCCAAGACACAATAGCCAAGACACCTTAGCCAAGACACTTTAGCCAAGACACTTTAGCCAAGACACATTAGCCAAGACACCTTAGCCAAGACACATTAGCCAAGACACCTTAGCCAAGACACATTAGCCAAGACACCTTAGCCAAGACACCTTAGCCAAGACACCTTAGCCAAGACACCTTAGCCAAGACACCTTAGCCAAGACACATTAGCCAAGACACATTAGCCAAGACACCTTAGCCAAGACACCTTAGCCAAGACACCTTAGCCAAGACACCTTAGCCAAGACACAATAGCCAAGACACCTTAGCCAAGACACTTTAGCCAAGACACTTTAGCCAAGACACATTAGCCAAGACACCTTAGCCAAGACACCTTAGCCAAGACACCTTAGCCGAGACACATTAGCCAAGACACCTTAGCCAAGACACCTTAGCCAAGACACCTTAGCCAAGACACATTAGCCAAGACACCTTAGCCAAGACACCTTAGCCAAGACACCTTAGCCAAGACACATTAGCCAAGACAACTTTGCCGAGACACATTAGCCAAGACACCTTAGCCAAGACACCTTAGCCAAGACACCTTAGCCAAGACACATTAGCCAAGACACCTTAGCCAAGACACCTTAGCCAAGACACATTAGCCAAGACACCTTAGCCAAGACACCTTAGCCAAGACACCTTAGCCAAGACACCTTAGCCAAGACACCTTAGCCAAGACACATTAGCCGAGACACATTAGCCAAGACACCTTAGCCGAGACACATTAGCCAAGACACTTTAGCCAAGACACCTTAGCCGAGACACATTAGCCAAGACACCTTAGCCAAGACACCAAAGCCAAGACACCTTAGCCAAGACACCTTAGCCAAGACACTTTTGCCGAGACACCTTAGCCAAGACACCTTAGCCAAGACACCTTAGCCAAGACACATTAGCCAAGACACCTTAGCCAAGACACCTTAGCCGAGACTCATTAGCCAAGACACCTTAGCCAAGACACCTTAGCCAAGACACATTAGCCAAGACACCTTAGCCAAGACACCTTAGCCAAGACACCTTAGCCAAGACACATTAGCCAAGACACCTTAGCCAAGACACCTTAGCCAAGACACCTTAACCGAGACACATTAGCCAAGACACCTTAGCCAAGACACATTAGCCAAGACACCTTAGCCAAGACACCTTAGCCAAGACACCTTAGCCAAGACACATTAGCCAAGACACCTTAGCCAAGACACCTTAGCCAAGACACATTAGCCAAGACACCTTAGCCAAGACACATTAGCCAAGACACCTTAGCCGAGACACATTAGCCAAGACACCTTAGCCAAGACACCTTAGCCAAGACACCTTAACCGAGACACATTAGCCAAGACACCTTAGCCAAGACACATTAGCCAAGACACCTTAGCCAAGACACCTTAGCCACGACACCTTAGCCAAGACACCTTAGCCAAGACACCTTAGCCGAGACACATTAGCCAAGACACCTTAGCCAAGACACCTTAGCCAAGACACCTTAGCCAAGACACATTAGCCAAGACACCTTAGCCAAGACACCTTAGCCAAGACACCTTAGCCAAGACACATTAGCCAAGACAACTTAGCCGAGACACATTAGCCAAGACACCTTAGCCAAGACACCTTAGCCAAGACACCTTAGCCAAGACACCTTAGCCAAGACACATTAGCCAAGACACCTTAGCCAAGACACCTTAGCCAAGACACATTAGCCAAGACACCTTAGCCAAGACACCTTAGCCAAGACACCTTAGCCAAGACACATTAGCCAAGACACATTAGCCAAGACACCTTAGCCGAGACACATTAGCCAAGACACATTAGCCAAGACACCTTAGCCAAGACACCTTAGCCAAGACACATTAGCCAAGACACCTTAGCCAAGACACCTTAGCCAAGACACATTAGCCAAGACAACTTAGCCGAGACACATTAGCCAAGACACCTTAGCCAAGACACCTTAGCCAAGACACCTTAGCCAAGACACATTAGCCAAGACACCTTAGCCAAGACACCTTAGCCAAGACACATTAGCCAAGACACCTTAGCCAAGACACCTTAGCCAAGACACATTAGCCAAGACACCTTAGCCAAGACACCTTAGCCAAGACACATTAGCCGAGACACATTAGCCAAGACACCTTAGCCGAGACACATTAGCCAAGACACATTAGCCAAGACACCTTAGCCGAGACACATTAGCCAAGACACCTTAGCCAAGACACCTTAGCCAAGACACCTTAGCCAAGACACCTTAGCCAAGACACCTTAGCCAAGACACCTTAGCCAAGACACATTAGCCAAGACACCTTAGCCAAGACACATTAGCCAAGACACCTTAGCCAAGACACCTTAGCCAAGACACCTTAGCCAAGACACATTAGCCAAGACACATTAGCCAAGACACCTTAGCCAAGACACATTAGCCAAGACAACTTAGCCGAGACACATTAGCCAAGACACCTTAGCCAAGACACCTTAGCCAAGACACCTTAGCCAAGACACATTAGCCAAGACACCTTAGCCAAGACACCTTAGCCAAGACACATTAGCCAAGACACCTTAGCCAAGACACCTTAGCCAAGACACCTTAGCCAAGACACCTTAGCCAAGACACCTTAGCCAAGACACATTAGCCGAGACACATTAGCCAAGACACCTTAGCCGAGACACATTAGCCAAGACACTTTAGCCAAGACACCTTAGCCGAGACACATTAGCCAAGACACCTTAGCCAAGACACCTTAGCCAAGACACCTTAGCCAAGACACCTTAGCCAAGACACCTTAGCCAAGACACTTTTGCCGAGACACATTAGCCAAGACACCTTAGCCAAGACACCTTAGCCAAGACACATTAGCCAAGACACCTTAGCCAAGACACATTAGCCAAGACACTTTAGCCAAGACACATTAGCCAAGACACATTAGCCAAGACACATTAGCCAAGGCACATTAGCCAAGACACCTTAGCCAAGACACATTAGCCAAGACACTTTAGCCAAGACACATTAGCCAAGACACCTTAGCCAAGACACTTTAGCCAAGACACATTAGCCAAGACACCTTAGCCAAGACACATTAGCCAAGACACATTAGCCAAGACACCTTAGCCAAGACACATTAGCCAAGACACATTAGCCAAGACACCTTAGCCAAGACACCTTAGCCACGACACATTAGCCAAGACACATTAGCCAAGACACATTAGCCAAGACACCTTAGCCAAGACACCTTAGCCAAGACACCTTAGCCAAGACACCTTAGCCGAGACACATTAGCCAAGACACTTTAGCCAAGACACCTTAGCCAAGACACATTAGCCAAGACACATTAGTCAGGATACATTAGTCAAGACACATAAGCCAAGACACATTAGCCAAGACACCTTAGCCAAGACACATTAGCCAAGACACCTTAGCCAAGACACCTTAGCCAAGACACCTTAGCCAAGACACCTTAGCCAAGACACATTAGCCAAGACACCTTAGCCAAGACACCTTAGCCAAGACACATTAGCAAAGACACATTTGCCAAGACACCTTAGCCGAGACACATTAGCCAAGACAACTAAGCCAAGACACCTTAGCCAAGACACATTAGCCAAGACACATTAGCCAAGACACATTAGCAAAGACACATTTGCCAAGACACCTTAGCCGAGACACATTAGCCAAGACAACTAAGCCAAGACACCTTAGCCAAGACACATTAGCCAAGACACCTTAGCCAAGACACCTTAGCCAAGACACCTTAGCCAAGACACATTAGCCAAGACACCTTAGCCAAGACACCTTAGCCAAGACACCTTAACCGAGACACATTAGCCAAGACACCTTAGCCAAGACACCTTAGCCAAGACACATTAGCCAAGACACCTTAGCCAAGACACCTTAGCCAAGACACCTTAGCCAAGACACATTAGCCAAGACACATTAGCCAAGACACCTTAGCCAAGACACCTTAGCCAAGACACATTAGCCAAGACACCTTAGCCGAGACACATTAGCCAAGACATTTTAGCCAAGACACCTTAGCCGAGGCACCTTAGCCAAGACACCTTAGCCAAGACACTTTAGCCGAGACACATTAGCCAAGACACCTTAGATAAGATACCTTAGCCAAGACACATTAGCCAAGACACCTTAGCCAAGACACATTAGCCGAGACACTTTAGCCAAGACACATTAGCCGAGACACATTAGCCAAGACACATTAGCCAAGACACCTTAGCCAAGACACATTAGCCAAGACACCTTAGCCAAGACACCTTAGCCAAGACACATTAGCCAAGACACCTTAGCCAAGACACCTTAGCCGCGACACATTAGCCAAGACACCTTAGCCAAGACACCTTAGCCAAGACACCTTAGCCAAGACACTTTAGCCGAGACACATTAGCCAAGACACCTTAGCCAAGACACCTTAGCCAAGACACTTTAGAGAAGACACATTAGCCAAGACACATTAGCCAAGACACCTTAGCCAAGACACCTTAGCCAAGACACATTAGCCAAGACACCTTAGCCAAGACACATTAGCCAAGACACCTTAGCCGAGACACATTAGCCAAGACATTTTAGCCAAGACACCTTAGCCGAGACACCTTAGCCAAGACACCTTAGCCAAGACACCTTAGCCGAGACACATTAGCCAAGACACCTTAGCCAAGATACCTTAGCCAAGACACATTAGCCAAGACACCTTAGCCAAGACACATTAGCCGAGACACTTTAGCCAAGACACATTAGCCGAGACACATTAGCCAAGACACATTAGCCAAGACACCTTAGCCAAGACACATTAGCCAAGACACCTTAGCCAAGACACCTTAGCCAAGACACATTAGCCAAGACACCTTAGCCAAGACACCTTAGCCGCGACACATTAGCCAAGACACCTTAGCCAAGACACCTTAGCCAAGACACTTTAGCCGAGACACATTAGCCAAGACACCTTAGCCAAGACACCTTAGCCAAGACACCTTAGCCAAGACACCTTAGCCAAGACACATTAGCCAAGACACCTTAGCCAAGACACCTTAGCCAAGACACATTAGCCAAGACACCTTAGCCAAGACACCTTAGCCAAGACACCTTAGCCAAGACACATTAGCCAAGACACCTTAGCCAAGACACATTAGCCAAGACACCTTAGCCAAGACACATTAGCCAAGACAACTTAGCCGAGACACATTAGCCAAGACACCTTAGCCAAGACACCTTAGCCAAGACACCTTAGCCAAGACACATTAGCCAAGACACCTTAGCCAAGACACCTTAGCCAAGACACATTAGCCAAGACACCTTAGCCAAGACACCTTAGCCAAGACACCTTAGCCAAGACACATTAGCCAAGACACCTTAGCCAAGACACATTAGCCAAGACACCTTAGCCAAGACACATTAGCCAAGACAACTTAGCCGAGACACATTAGCCAAGACACCTTAGCCAAGACACCTTAGCCAAGACACCTTAGCCAAGACACATTAGCCAAGACACCTTAGCCAAGACACCTTAGCCAAGACACATTAGCCAAGACACCTTAGCCAAGACACCTTAGCCAAGACACCTTAGCCAAGACACCTTAGCCAAGACACCTTAGCCAAGACACATTAGCCGAGACACATTAGCCAAGACACCTTAGCCGAGACACCTTAGCCAAGACACATTAGCCAAGACAACTTAGCCAAGACACCTTAGCCAAGACACATTAGCCAAGACACCTTAGCCAAGACACCTTAGCCAAGACACCTTAGCCAAGACACATTAGCCAAGACACCTTAGCCAAGACACCTTAGCCAAGACACATTAGCCAAGACACCTTAGCCAAGACACCTTAGCCAAGACACCTTAGCCAAGACACATTAGCCAAGACACCTTAGCCAAGACACATTAGCCAAGACACCTTAGCCAAGACACATTAGCCAAGACAACTTAGCCGAGACACATTAGCCAAGACACCTTAGCCAAGACACCTTAGCCAAGACACCTTAGCCAAGACACATTAGCCAAGACACCTTAGCCAAGACACCTTAGCCAAGACACATTAGCCAAGACACCTTAGCCAAGACACCTTAGCCAAGACACCTTAGCCAAGACACCTTAGCCAAGACACCTTAGCCAAGACACATTAGCCGAGACACATTAGCCAAGACACCTTAGCCGAGACACATTAGCCAAGACACTTTAGCCAAGACACCTTAGCCGAGACACATTAGCCAAGACACCTTAGCCAAGACACCTTAGCCAAGACACCTTAACCAAGACACCTTAGCCAAGACACCTTAGCCAAGACACTTTTGCCGAGACACATTAGCCAAGACACCTTAGCCAAGACACCTTAGCCAAGACACATTAGCCAAGACACCTTAGCCAAGACACATTAGCCAAGACACTTTAGCCAAGACACATTAGCCAAGACACATTAGCCAAGACACATTAGCCAAGGCACATTAGCCAAGACACCTTAGCCAAGACACATTAGCCAAGACACTTTAGCCAAGACACATTAGCCAAGACACCTTAGCCAAGACACTTTAGCCAAGACACATTAGCCAAGACACCTTAGCCAAGACACATTAGCCAAGACACATTAGCCAAGACACCTTAGCCAAGACACATTAGCCAAGACACATTAGCCAAGACACCTTAGCCAAGACACCTAAGCCAAGACACATTAGCCAAGACACCTTAGCCAAGACACATTAGCCAAGACACCTTAGCCAAGACACCTTAGCCAAGACACCTTAGCCAAGACACCTTAGCCGAGACACATTAGCCAAGACACTTTAGCCAAGACACCTTAGCCAAGACACATTAGCCAAGACACATTAGTCAGGATACATTAGTCAAGACACATAAGCCAAGACACATTAGCCAAGACACCTTAGCCAAGACACATTAGCCAAGACACCTTAGCCAAGACACCTTAGCCAAGACACCTTAGCCAAGACACCTTAGCCAAGACACATTAGCCAAGACACCTTAGCCAAGACACCTTAGCCAAGACACATTAGCAAAGACACATTTGCCAAGACACCTTAGCCGAGACACATTAGCCAAGACAACTAAGCCAAGACACCTTAGCCAAGACACATTAGCCAAGACACATTAGCCAAGACACATTAGCAAAGACACATTTGCCAAGACACCTTAGCCGAGACACATTAGCCAAGACAACTAAGCCAAGACACCTTAGCCAAGACACATTAGCCAAGACACATTAGCCAAGACACCTTAGCCAAGACACCTTAGCCAAGACACATTAGCCAAGACACCTTAGCCAAGACACCTTAGCCAAGACACCTTAACCGAGACACATTAGCCAAGACACCTTAGCCAAGACACCTTAGCCAAGACACATTAGCCAAGACACCTTAGCCAAGACACCTTAGCCAAGACACCTTAGCCAAGACACATTAGCCAAGACACATTAGCCAAGACACCTTAGCCAAGACACCTTAGCCAAGACACCTTAGCCGAGACACATTAGCCAAGACATTTTAGCCAAGACACCTTAGCCGAGGCACCTTAGCCAAGACACCTTAGCCAAGACACTTTAGCCGAGACACATTAGCCAAGACACCTTAGATAAGATACCTTAGCCAAGACACATTAGCCAAGACACCTTAGCCAAGACACATTAGCCGAGACACTTTAGCCAAGACACATTAGCCGAGACACATTAGCCAAGACACATTAGCCAAGACACCTTAGCCAAGACACATTAGCCAAGACACCTTAGCCAAGACACCTTAGCCAAGACACATTAGCCAAGACACCTTAGCCAAGACACCTTAGCCGCGACACATTAGCCAAGACACCTTAGCCAAGACACCTTAGCCAAGACACCTTAGCCAAGACACTTTAGCCGAGACACATTAGCCAAGACACCTTAGCCAAGACACCTTAGCCAAGACACTTTAGAGAAGACACATTAGCCAAGACACATTAGCCAAGACACCTTAGCCAAGACACCTTAGCCAAGACACATTAGCCAAGACACCTTAGCCAAGACACATTAGCCAAGACACCTTAGCCGAGACACATTAGCCAAGACATTTTAGCCAAGACACCTTAGCCGAGACACCTTAGCCAAGACACCTTAGCCAAGACACCTTAGCCGAGACACATTAGCCAAGACACCTTAGCCAAGATACCTTAGCCAAGACACATTAGCCAAGACACCTTAGCCAAGACACATTAGCCGAGACACTTTAGCCAAGACACATTAGCCGAGACACATTAGCCAAGACACATTAGCCAAGACACCTTAGCCAAGACACATTAGCCAAGACACCTTAGCCAAGACACCTTAGCCAAGACACATTAGCCAAGACACCTTAGCCAAGACACCTTAGCCGCGACACATTAGCCAAGACACCTTAGCCAAGACACCTTAGCCAAGACACTTTAGCCGAGACACATTAGCCAAGACACCTTAGCCAAGACACCTTAGCCAAGACACCTTAGCCAAGACACATTAGCCAAGACACTTTAGCCAAGACACATTAGCCAAGACACATTAGCCAAGACACCTTAGCCAAGACACCTTAGCCAAGACACATTAGCCAAGACACCTTAGCCAAGACACATTAGCCAAGACACCTTAGCCGAGACACATTAGCCGAGACACATTAGCCAAGACACCTTAGCCAAGACACCTTAGCCAAGACACCTTAGCCAAGACACATTAGCCAAGACACTTTAGCCAAGACACATTAGCCGAGACACATTAGCCAAGACACATTAGCCAAGACACCTTAGCCAAGACACCTAAGCCAAGACACATTAGCCAAGACACCTTAGCCAAGACACATTAGCCAAGACACATTAGCCAAGACACCTTAGCCAAGACACTTTAGCCAAGACACCTTAGCCAAGACACCTTAGCCAAGACGCATTAGCCAAGACACATTAGCCAAGACACATTAGCCAAGACACCTTAGCCAAGACACATTAGCCAAGACACCTTAGCCAAGACACATTAGCCAAGACACATTAGCCAAGACACCTTAGCCAAGACACCTTAGCCAAGACACATTAGCCAAGACACCTTAGCCAAGACACTTTAGCCGAGACACATTAGCCAAGACACCTTAGCCAAGACACCTTAGCCAAGACACATAAGCCAAGACACCTTAGCCAAGACACATTAGCCAAGACACCTAAGCCGAGACACATTAGCCAAGACACTTTAGCCAAGACACCTTTGCCGAGACACCTTAGCCAAGACACCTTAGCCAAGACACCTTAGCCAAGACACCTTAGCCAAGACACCTTAGCCAGGACACATTAGCCAAGACACCTTAGCCAAGACACCTTAGCCAAGACACATTAGCCAAGACACCTTAGCCAAGACACCTTAGCCAAGACACATTAGCCAAGACACCTTAGCCAAGACACCTTAGCCAAGACACATTAGCCAAGACACATAAGCCAAGACACATAAACCAAGACACCTTAGCCGAGACACATTAGCCAAGACACCTTAGCCAAGACACCTTAGCCAAGACACCTTAGCCAAGACACCTTAGCCAAGACACATTAGCCGAGACACATTAGCCAAGACACCTTAGCCAAGACACATTAGCCAAGACACTTTAGCCAAGACACATTAGCCAAGACACATAATCCAAGACACATTAGCCAAGACACCTTAGCCAAGACGCTTTAGCCAAGACACCTTAGCCAAGACACATTAGCCAAGACACCTTAGCCAAGACGCATTAGCCAAGACACATTAGCCAAGACACATTAGCCAAGACACCTTAGCCAAGACACCTTAGCCAAGACACATTAGCCAAGACACCTTAGCCAAGACACCTTAGCCAGGACACCTTAGCCAAGACACCTTAGCCAAGACACCTTAGCCAAGACACATTAGCCAAGACACCTTAGCCAAGACACATAAGCCAAGACACCTTAGCCGAGACACATTAGCCAAGACACCTTAGCCAAGACACCTTAGCCAAGACACCTTAGCCAAGACACCTTAGCCAAGACACTTTAGCCGAGACACATTAGCCAAGACACCTTAGCCAAGACACCTTAGCCAAGACACCTTAGCCAAGACACATTAGCCAAGACACTTTAGCCAAGACACATTAGCCAAGACACATTAGCCAAGACACATTAGCCAAGACACCTAAGCCAAGACACCTTAGCCAAGACACCTTAGCCAAGACACATTAGCCAAGACACATTAGCCAAGACACCTTAGCCAAGACACATTAGCCAAGACACCTTAGCCAAGACACCTTAGCGAAGACACCTTAGCCAAGACACATTAGCCAAGACACATTAGCTAAGAAACCTTAGCCAAGACACATTAGCCAAGACACCTTAGCCGAGACACATTAGCCAAGACACCTTAGCCAAGACACCTTAGCCAGGACACCTTAGCCAAGACACATTAGCCAAGACACCTTAGCCAAGACACATTAGCCAAGACACCTTAGCCAAGACACCTTAGCCAAGACACCTTAGCCAAGACACATTAGCCAAGACACATTAGCCAAGACACCTTAGCCAAGACACATTAGCCAAGACACCTTAGCCAAGACACCTTAGCCAAGACACATTAGCCAAGACACCTTAGCCAAGACACATAAGCCAAGACACCTTAGCCGAGACACATTAGCCAAGACACCTTAGCCAAGACACCTTAGCCAAGACACCTTAGCCAAGACACCTTAGCCAAGACACTTTAGCCGAGACACATTAGCCAAGACACCTTAGCCAAGACACCTTAGCCAAGACACCTTAGCCAAGACACATTAGCCAAGACACTTTAGCCAAGACAAATTAGCCAAGACACATTAGCCAAGACACCTTAGCCAAGACACCTTAGCCAAGACACTTTAGCCAAGACACCTTTGCCAAGACACATTAGCCAAGACACCTTAGCCAAGACGCATTAGCCAAGACACATTAGCCAAGACACATTAGCCAAGACACCTTAGCCAAGACACCTTAGCCGAGACACCTTAGCCGAGACACATTAGCCAAGACACCTAAGCCAAGACACCTTAGCCAAGACACATTAGCCAAGACACATTAGCCAAGACACCTTAGCCAAGACACATTAGCCAAGACACCTTAGCCAAGACACCTTAGCCAAGACACATTAGCCAAGGCACATTAGCCGAGACACATTAGCCAAGACATTTTAGCCAAGACACCTTAGCCGAGACACATTAGCCAAGACACCTTAGCCAAGACACCTTAGCCAAGACACTTTAGACGAGACACATTAGCCAAGACACCTTAGCCAAGATACCTTAGCCAAGACACATTAGCCAAGACACCTTAGCCAAGACACATTAGCCAAGACACCTTAGCCAAGACACATTAGCCGAGACACATTAGCCAAGACACATTAGCCAAGACACCTTAGCCAAGACACTTTAGCCAAGACACCTTAGCCAAGACACATTAGCCAAGACACCTTAGCCAAGACGCATTAGCCAAGACACATTAGCCAAGACACATTAGCCAAGACACCTTAGCCAAGACACCTTAGCCAAGACACCTTAGCCGAGACACATTAGCCAAGACACCTAAGCCAAGACACATAAGCCAAGACACCTTAGCCAAGACACATTAGCCAAGACACATTAGCCAAGACACCTTAGCCAAGACACATTAGCCAAGACACCTTAGCCAAGACACCTTAGCCAAGACACATTAGTCAAGACACATTAGCCAAGAAACCTTAGCCAAGACACATTAGAAAAGACACCTTAGCCGAGACACATTAGCCAAGACACCTTAGCCAAGACACCTTAGCCAAAACACCTTAGCCAAGACACATTAGCCAAGACACCTTAGCCAAGACACATTAGCCAAGACACCTTAGCCAAGACACCTTAGCCAAGACACCTTAGCCAAGACACATTAGCCAAGACACATTAGCCAAGACGCATTAGCCAAGACACATTAGCCAAGACACATTAGCCAAGACACCTTAGCCAAGACACATTAGCCAAGACACCTTAGCCAAGACACCTTAGCCAAGACACCTTAGCCAAGACACATTAGCCAAGACACATTAGCCAAGACACCTTAGCCAAGACACCTTAGCCAAGACACATTAGCCAAGACACCTTAGCCAAGACACATAAGCCAAGACACCTTAGCCGAGACACATTAGCCAAGACACCTTAGCCAAGACACCTTAGCCAAGACACCTTAGCCAAGACACCTTAGCCAAGACACTTTAGCCGAGACACATTAGCCAAGACATCTTAGCCAAGACACCTTAGCCAAGACACCTTAGCCAAGACACATTAGCCAAGACACTTTAGCCAAGACACATTAGCCAAGACACCTTAGCCAAGACACATTAGCCAAGACACCTTAGCCAAGACACTTTAGCCAAGACACCTTAGCCAAGACACATTAGCCAAGACACCTTAGCCAAGACGCATTAGCCAAGACACATTAGCCAAGACACATTAGCCAAGACACCTTAGCCAAGACACCTTAGCCAAGACACCTTAGCCGAGACACATTAGCCAAGACACCTAAGCCAAGACACATAAGCCAAGACACCTTAGCCAAGACACATTAGCCAAGACACCTTAGCCAAGACACATTAGCCAAGACACCTTAGCCAAGACACCTTAGCCAAGACACATTAGCCAAGACACATTAGCCAAGAAACCTTAGCCAAGACACATTAGCAAAGACACCTTAGCCGAGACACATTAGCCAAGACACCTTAGCCAAGACACCTTAGCCAAAACACCTTAGCCAAGACACATTAGCCAAGACACCTTAGCCAAGACACATTAGCCAAGACACCTTAGCCAAGACACCTTAGCCAAGACACCTTAGCCAAGACACATTAGCCAAGACACATTAGCCAAGACACCTTAGCCAAGACACATTAGCCAAGACACCTTAGCCGAGACACATTAGCCAAGACACCTTAGCCAAGACACCTTAGCCAAGACACCTTAGCCAAGACACCTTAGCCAAGACACCTTAGCCGAGACACATTAGCCAAGACACTTTAGCCAAGACACCTAAGCCGAGACACATTAGCCAAGACACATAAGAAAAGACACCTTAGCCAAGACACATTAGACAAGACACCTAAGCCGAGACACATTAGCCAAGACACCTTAGCCAAGACACCTTAGCGAAGACACCTTAGCCAAGACACATTAGCCAAGACACATTAGCCAAGAAACCTTAGCCAAGACACATAAGCCAAGACACCTTAGCCGAGACACATTAGCCAAGACACCTTAGCCAAGACACCTTAGCCAAGACACCTTAGCCAAGACACCTTAGCCAAGACACTTTAGCCGAGACACATTAGCCAAGACACCTTAGCCAAGACACCTTAGCCAAGACACCTTAGCCAAGACACATTAGCCAAGACACTTTAGCCAAGACACATTAGCCAAGACACATTAGCCATGACACATTAGCCAAGACACCTAAGCCAAGACACCTTAGCCAAGACACCTTAGCCAAGACACATTAGCCAAGACACATTAGCCAAGACACCTTAGCCAAGACACATTAGCCAAGACACCTTAGCCAAGACACCTTAGCGAAGACACCTTAGCCAAGACACATTAGCCAAGACACATTAGCCAAGAAACCTTAGCCAAGACACATTAGCCAAGACACCTTAGCCGAGACACATTAGCCAAGACACCTTAGCCAAGACACCTTAGCCAGGACACCTTAGCCAAGACACATTAGCCAAGACACCTTAGCCAAGACACATTAGCCAAGACACATTAGCCAAGACACCTTAGCCAAGACACCTTAGCCAAGACACATTAGCCAAGACACCTTAGCCAAGACACATAAGCCAAGACACCTTAGCCGAGACACATTAGCCAAGACACCTTAGCCAAGACACCTTAGCGAAGACACCTTAGCCAAGACACATTAGCCAAGACACATTAGCCAAGAAACCTTAGCCAAGACACATTAGCCAAGACACCATAGCCAAGACACATTAGCCAAGACACCTTAGCCAAGACACATTAGCCAAGACACATTAGCCGAGACACATTAGCCAAGACACATTAGCCAAGACACCTTAGCCAAGACACATTAGCCAAGACACCTTAGCCAAGACACCTTAGCCAAGACACATTAGCCAAGACACCTTAGCCAAGACACATAAGCCAAGACACCTTAGCCGAGACACATTAGCCAAGACACCTTAGCCAAGACACCTTAGCCAAGACACCTTAGCCAAGACACCTTAGCCAAGACACCTTAGCCAAGACACTTTAGCCGAGACACATTAGCCAAGACACCTTAGCCAAGACACCTTAGCCAAGACACCTTAGCCAAGACACATTAGCCAAGACACTTTAGCCAAGACAAATTAGCCAAGACACATTAGCCAAGACACATTAGCCAAGACACCTTAGCCAAGACACTTTAGCCAAGACACCTTTGCCAAGACACATTAGCCAAGACACCTTAGCCAAGACGCATTAGCCAAGACACATTAGCCAAGACACATTAGCCAAGACACCTTAGCCAAGACACCTTAGCCGAGACACCTTAGCCGAGACACATTAGCCAAGACACCTAAGCCAAGACACCTTAGCCAAGACACATTAGCTAAGACACATTAGCCAAGACACCTTAGCCAAGACACCTTAGCCAAGACACCTTAGCCAAGACACCTTAGCCAAGACACATTAGCCAAGGCACATTAGCCGAGACACATTAGCCAAGACATTTTAGCCAAGATACCTTAGCCGAGACACATTAGCCAAGACACCTTAGCCAAGACACCTTAGCCAAGACACTTTAGACGAGACACATTAGCCAAGACACCTTAGCCAAGATACCTTAGCCAAGACACATTAGCCAAGACACCTTAGCCAAGACACATTAGCCAAGACACCTTAGCCAAGACACATTAGCCGAGACACATTAGCCAAGACACATTAGCCAAGACACCTTAGCCAAGACACATTAGCCAAGACACCTTAGCCAAGACACATTAGCCAAGACACATTAGCCAAGACACCTTAGCCAAGACACATAAGCCAAGACACCTTAGCCGAGACACATTAGCCAAGACACCTTAGCCAAGACACCTTAGCCAAGACACCTTAGCCAAGACACCTTAGCCAAGACACTTTAGCCGAGACACATTAGCCAAGACACCTTAGCCAAGACACCTTAGCCAAGACACCTTAGCCAAGACACATTAGCCAAGACACTTTAGCCAAGACACATTAGCCAAGACACCTTAGCCAAGACACATTAGCCAAGACACCTTAGCCAAGACACTTTAGCCAAGACACCTTAGCCAAGACACATTAGCCAAGACACCTTAGCCAAGACGCATTAGCCAAGACACATTAGCCAAGACACATTAGCCAAGACACCTTAGCCAAGACACCTTAGCCAAGACACCTTAGCCGAGACACATTAGCCAAGACACCTAAGCCAAGACACCTTAGCCAAGACACCTTAGCCAAGACACATTAGCCAAGACACATTAGCCAAGACACCTTAGCCAAGACACATTAGCCAAGACACCTTAGCCAAGACACCTTAGCCAAGACACATTAGCCAAGACACATTAGCCAAGAAACCTTAGCCAAGACACATTAGCAAAGACACCTTAGCCGAGACACATTAGCCAAGACACCTTAGCCAAGACACCTTAGCCAAGACACCTTAGCCAAGACACATTAGCCAAGACACCTTAGCCAAGACACATTAGCCAAGACACCTTAGCCAAGACACCTTAGCCAAGACACCTTAGCCAAGACACATTAGCCAAGACACATTAGCCAAGACACCTTAGCCAAGACACATTAGCCAAGACACCTTAGCCGAGACACATTAGCCAAGACACCTTAGCCAAGACACCTTAGCCAAGACACATTAGCCAAGACACCTTAGCCGAGACACATTAGCCAAGACACTTTAGCCAAGACACCTAAGCCGAGACACATTAGCCAAGACACATAAGAAAAGACACCTTAGCCAAGACACATTAGCCAAGACACCTAAGCCGAGACACATTAGCCAAGACACTTTAGCCAAGACACCTTTGCCGAGACACATTAGCCAAGACACCTTAGCCAAGACACCTTAGCCAAGACACCTTAGCCAAGACACCTTAGCCAGGACACATTAGCCGAGACACATTAGCCAAGACACCTTAGCCAAGACACATTAGCCAAGACACCTTAGCCAAGACACCTTAGCCAAGACACTTTAGCCAAGACACATTAGCCAAGACACATTAGCCAAGACACATTAGCCAAGACACCTTAGCCAAGACACATTAGCCAAGACACCTTAGCCAAGACACGTTAGCCAAGACACATTAGCCAAGACACCTTAGCCAAGACACATTAGCCAAGACACATTAGCCGAGACACCTTAGCCAAGACACATTAGCCAAGACACATTAGCCAAGACACCTTAGCCAAGACACATTAGCCAAGACACATTAGCCAAGACACCTTAGCCAAGACACATTAGCCAAGACACATTAGCCAAGACACCTTAGCCAAGACACCTTAGCCACGACACATTAGCCAAGACACCTTAGCCAAGACACCTTAGCCAAGACACATTAGCCAAGACACATTAGTCAGGATACATTAGCCAAGACACATAAGCCAAGACACATTAGCCAAGACACCTTAGCCAAGACACATTAGCCAAGACACCTTAGCCGAGACACATTAGCCAAGACACATTAGCCAGGACACATTAGCCAAGACACCTTAGCCAAGACACCTTAGCCAAGACACCTTAGCCAAGACACATTAGCCAAGACACCTTAGCCAAGACACCTTAGCCAAGACACATTAGCCAAGACACCTAAGCCAAGACACCTTAGCCAAGACACCTTAGCCGAGACACATTAGCCAAGACACCTTAGCCAAGACACCTTAGCCAAGACACCTTAGTCAAGACACATTAGCCAAGACACCTTAGCCAAGACACCTTAGCCAAGACACATTAGCCAAGACACTTTAGCCAAGACATATTAGCCAAGACACTTTAGCCAAGACACCTTAGCCGAGACACATTAGCCAAGACACCTTAGCCAAGACACCTTAGCCAAGACACCTTAGAAAAGACACCTTAGCCAAGACACTTTAGCCGAGACACATTAGCCAAGACACCTTAGCCAAGACACCTTAGCCAAGACACATTAGCCAAGACACCTTAGCCAAGACACATTAGCCAAGACACTTTAGCCAAGACACATTAGCCGAGACACATTAGCCAAGACACATTAGCCAAGACACCTTAGCCAAGACACATTAGCCAAGACACCTTAGCCAAGACACCTTAGCCAAGACACATTAGCCAAGACACCTTAGCCAAGACACATTAGCCAAGACACCTTAGCCGAGACACATTAGCCAAGACACCTTAGCCAAGACACCTTAGCCAAGACACCTTAGCCAAGACACCTTAGCCAAGACACTTTAGCCGAGACACATTAGCCAAGACACCTTAGCCAAGACACCTTAGCCAAGACACATTAGCCAAGACACTTTAGCCAAGACACATTAGCCAAGACACATTAGCCAAGACACCTTAGCCAAGACACCTTAGCCAAGACACATTAGCCAAAACACCTTAGCCGAGACACATTAGCCAAGACACCTTAGCCAAGACACCTTAGCCAAGACACCTTAGCCAAGACACCTTAGCCAAGACACATTAGCCAAGACACCTTAGCCGAGACACATTAGCCAAGACACCTTAGCCAAGACACATTAGCCAAGACACCTTAGCCAAGACACCTTAGCCAAGACACATTAGCCAAGACACCTTAGCCAAGACACATTAGCCAAGACACATTAGCCGAGACACCTTAGCCAAGACACATTAGCCAAGACACATTAGCCAAGACACCTTAGCCAAGACACATTAGCCAAGACACATTAGCCAAGACACCTTAGCCAAGACACATTAGCCAAGACACATTAGCCAAGACACCTTAGCCAAGACACCTTAGCCACGACACATTAGCCAAGACACCTTAGCCAAGACACCTTAGCCAAGACACATTAGCCAAGACACATTAGTCAGGATACATTAGCCAAGACACATAAGCCAAGACACATTAGCCAAGACACCTTAGCCAAGACACATTAGCCAAGACACCTTAGCCAAGACACATTAGCCAAGACACATTAGCCAGGACACATTAGCCAAGACACCTTAGCCAAGACACCTTAGCCAAGACACCTTAGCCAAGACACATTAGCCAAGACACCTTAGCCAAGACACCTTAGCCAAGACACATTAGCCAAGACACCTAAGCCAAGACACCTTAGCCAAGACACCTTAGCCGAGACACATTAGCCAAGACACCTTAGCCAAGACACCTTAGCCAAGACACCTTAGCCAAGACACCTTAGCCAAGACACATTAGCCAAGACACCTTAGCCAAGACACCTTAGCCAAGACACATTAGCCAAGACACTTTAGCCAAGACATATTAGCCAAGACACTTTAGCCAAGACACCTTAGCCGAGACACATTAGCCAAGACACCTTAGCCAAGACACCTTAGCCAAGACACCTTAGCCAAGACACCTTAGCCAAGACACTTTAGCCGAGACACATTAGCCAAGACACCTTAGCCAAGACACCTTAGCCAAGACACATTAGCCAAGACACCTTAGCCAAGACACATTAGCCAAGACACTTTAGCCAAGACACATTAGCCGAGACACATTAGCCAAGACACATTAGCCAAGACACCTTAGCCAAGACACATTAGCCAAGACACCTTAGCCAAGACACCTTAGCCAAGACACATTAGCCAAGACACCTTAGCCAAGACACATTAGCCAAGACACCTTAGCCGAGACACATTAGCCAAGACACCTTAGCCAAGACACCTTAGCCAAGACACCTTAGCCAAGACACCTTAGCCAAGACACTTTAGCCGAGACACATTAGCCAAGACACCTTAGCCAAGACACCTTAGCCAAGACACATTAGCCAAGACACTTTAGCCAAGACACATTAGCCAAGACACATTAGCCAAGACACCTTAGCCAAGACACCTTAGCCAAGACACATTAGCCAAGACACCTTAGCCGAGACACATTAGCCAAGACACCTTAGCCAAGACACCTTAGCCAAGACACCTTAGCCAAGACACTTTAGCCGAGACACATTAGCCAAGACACCTTAGCCAAGACACCTTAGCCAAGACACATTAGCCAAGACACATTAGCCAAGACACTTTAGCCAAGACACATTAGCCGAGACACATTAGCCAAGACACATTAGCCAAGACACCTTAGCCAAGACACATTAGCCAAGACACCTTAGCCAAGACACCTTAGCCAAGACACATTAGCCAAGGCACATTAGCCGAGACACATTAGCCAAGACATTTTAGCCAAGACACCTTAGCCGAGACACATTAGCCGAGACACCTTAGCCAAGACACCTTAGCCAAGACACCTTAGCCAAGACACCTTAGCCAAGACACTTTAGACGAGACACATTAGCCAAGACACCTTAGCCAAGACACCTTAGCCAAGACACTTTAGACGAGACACATTAGCCAAGACACCTTAGCCAAGACACCTTAGCCAAGACACCTTAGCCAAGACACATTAGCCAAGACACCTTAGCCAAGACACATTAGCCAAGACACCTTTGCCGAGACACATTAGCCAAGACACCTTAGCCAAGACACCTTAGCCAAGACACCTTAGCCAAGACACCTTAGCCAGGACACATTAGCCGAGACACATTAGCCAAGACACCTTAGCCAAGACACATTAGCCAAGACACCTTAGCCAAGACACCTTAGCCAAGACACTTTAGCCAAGACACATTAGCCAAGACACATTAGCCAAGACACATTAGCCAAGACACCTTAGCCAAGACACATTAGCCAAGACACCTTAGCCAAGACACCTTAGCCAAGACACATTAGCCAAGACACCTTAGCCAAGACACATTAGCCAAGACACATTAGCCGATACACCTTAGCCAAGACACATTAGCCAAGACACATTAGCCAAGACACCTTAGCCAAGACACATTAGCCAAGACACATTAGCCAAGACACCTTAGCCAAGACACATTAGCCAAGACACCTTTGCCGAGACACATTAGCCAAGACACCTTAGCCAAGACACCTTAGCCAAGACACCTTAGCCAAGACACCTTAGCCAGGACACATTAGCCAAGACACCTTAGCCAAGACACATTAGCCAAGACACCTTAGCCAAGACACATTAGCCAAGACACCTTTGCCGAGACACATTAGCCAAGACATCTTAGCCAAGACACCTTAGCCAAGACACCTTAGCCAAGACACCTTAGCCAGGACACATTAGCCGAGACACATTAGCCAAGACACCTTAGCCAAGACACATTAGCCAAGGCACATTAGCCGAGACACATTAGCCAAGACATTTTAGCCAAGACACCTTAGCCGAGACACATTAGCCGAGACACCTTAGCCAAGACACCTTAGCCAAGACACCTTAGCCAAGACACCTTAGCCAAGACACTTTAGACGAGACACATTAGCCAAGACACCTTAGCCAAGACACCTTAGCCAAGACACTTTAGACGAGACACATTAGCCAAGACACCTTAGCCAAGACACCTTAGCCAAGACACCTTAGCCAAGACACCTTAGCCAAGACACATTAGCCAAGACACCTTAGCCAAGACACATTAGCCAAGACACCTTTGCCGAGACACATTAGCCAAGACACCTTAGCCAAGACACCTTAGCCAAGACACCTTAGCCAAGACACCTTAGCCAGGACACATTAGCCGAGACACATTAGCCAAGACACCTTAGCCAAGACACATTAGCCAAGACACCTTAGCCAAGACACCTTAGCCAAGACACTTTAGCCAAGACACATTAGCCAAGACACATTAGCCAAGACACATTAGCCAAGACACCTTAGCCAAGACACATTAGCCAAGACACCTTAGCCAAGACACCTTAGCCAAGACACATTAGCCAAGACACCTTAGCCAAGACACATTAGCCAAGACACATTAGCCGATACACCTTAGCCAAGACACATTAGCCAAGACACATTAGCCAAGACACCTTAGCCAAGACACATTAGCCGAGACACATTAGCCAAGACACCTTAGCCAAGACACATTAGCCAAGACACATTAGCCAAGACACCTTAGCCAAGACACCTTAGCCACGACACATTAGCCAAGACACCTTAGCCAAGACACCTTAGCCAAGACACATTAGCCAAGACACATTAGTCAGGATACATTAGCCAAGACACATAAGCCAAGACACATTAGCCAAGACACCTTAGCCAAGACACATTAGCCAAGACACCTTAGCCGAGACACATTAGCCAAGACACATTAGCCAGGACACATTAGCCAAGACACCTTAGCCAAGACACCTTAGCCAAGACACATTAGCCAAGACACCTTAGCCAAGACACCTTAGCCACGACACATTAGCCAAGACACCTTAGCCAAGACACATTAGCCAAGACACATTAGCCAAGACACCTTAGCCAAGACACATTAGCCAAGACACATTAGCCAAGACACCTTAGCCAAGACACCTTAGCCACGACACATTAGCCAAGACACCTTAGCCGAGACACATTAGCCAAGACACCTTAGCCAAGACACCTTAGCCAAGACACCTTAGCCAAGACACCTTAGCCAAGACACATTAGCCAAGACACTTTAGCCAAGACACATTAGCCGAGACACATTAGCCAAGACACATTAGCCAAGACACCTTAGCCAAGACACATTAGCCAAGACACCATAGCCAAGACACCTTAGCCAAGACACTTTAGCCAAGACACATTAGCCAAGACACATTAGCCAAGACACATTAGCCAAGACACCTTAGCCAAGACACCTTAGCCACGACACATTAGCCAAGACACCTTAGCCAAGACACCTTAGCCAAGACACATTAGCCAAGACACATTAGTCAGGATACATTAGCCAAGACACATAAGCCAAGACACATTAGCCAAGACACCTTAGCCAAGACACATTAGCCAAGACACCTTAGCCAAGACACATTAGCCAAGACACATTAGCCAAGACACCTTAGCCAAGACACCTTAGCCGAGACACATTAGCCAAGACACATTAGCCAAGACACCTTAGCCAAGACACATTAGCCAAGACACTTTAGCCAAGACACATTAGCCGAGACACATTAGCCAAGACACATTAGCCAAGACACCTTAGCCAAGACACATTAGCCAAGACACCTTAGCCAAGACACCTTAGCCAAGACACATTAGCCAAGACACCTTAGCCAAGACACATTAGCCAAGACACATTAGCCAAGACACCTTAGCCAAGACACATTAGCCAAGACACATTAGCCAAGACACCTTAGCCAAGACACATTAGCCAAGACACATTAGCCGAGACACCTTAGCCAAGACACATTAGCCAAGACACATTAGCCAAGACACCTTAGCCAAGACACATTAGCCAAGACACATTAGCCAAGACACCTTAGCCAAGACACATTAGCCAAGACACATTAGCCAAGACACCTTAGCCAAGACACCTTAGCCACGACACATTAGCCAAGACACCTTAGCCAAGACACCTTAGCCAAGACACATTAGCCAAGACACATTAGTCAGGATACATTAGCCAAGACACATAAGCCAAGACACATTAGCCAAGACACCTTAGCCAAGACACATTAGCCAAGACACCTTAGCCGAGACACATTAGCCAAGACACATTAGCCAGGACACATTAGCCAAGACACCTTAGCCAAGACACCTTAGCCAAGACACCTTAGCCAAGACACATTAGCCAAGACACCTTAGCCAAGACACCTTAGCCAAGACACATTAGCCAAGACACCTTAGCCAAGACACCTTAGCCAAGACACCTTAGCCGAGACACATTAGCCAAGACACCTTAGCCAAGACACCTTAGCCAAGACACCTTAGCCAAGACACCTTAGTCAAGACACATTAGCCAAGACACATTAGCCAAGACACCTTAGCCAAGACACATTAGCCAAGACACTTTAGCCAAGACATATTAGCCAAGACACTTTAGCCAAGACACCTTAGCCGAGACACATTAGCCAAGACACCTTAGCCAAGACACCTTAGCCAAGACACCTTAGCCAAGACACCTTAGCCAAGACACTTTAGCCGAGACACATTAGCCAAGACACCTTAGCCAAGACACCTTAGCCAAGACACATTAGCCAAGACACCTTAGCCAAGACACATTAGCCAAGACACTTTAGCCAAGACACATTAGCCGAGACACATTAGCCAAGACACATTAGCCAAGACACCTTAGCCAAGACACATTAGCCAAGACACCTTAGCCAAGACACCTTAGCCAAGACACATTACACATTAGCCAAGACACCTTAGCCAAGACACATTAGCCAAGACACCTTAGCCGAGACACATTAGCCAAGACACCTTAGCCAAGACACCTTAGCCAAGACACCTTAGCCAAGACACCTTAGCCAAGACACTTTAGCCGAGACACATTAGCCAAGACACCTTAGCCAAGACACCTTAGCCAAGACACATTAGCCAAGACACTTTAGCCAAGACACATTAGCCAAGACACATTAGCCAAGACACCTTAGCCAAGACACCTTAGCCAAGACACATTAGCCAAGACACCTTAGCCGAGACACATTAGCCAAGACACCTTAGCCAAGACACCTTAGCCAAGACACCTTAGCCAAGACACCTTAGCCAAGACACCTTAGCCAAGACACATTAGCCAAGACACCTTAGCCGAGACACCTTAGCCAAGACACATTAGCCAAGACACCTTAGCCAAGACACATTAGCCAAGACACATTAGCCAAGACACCTTAGCCAAGACACCTTAGCCGAGACACATTAGCCAAGACACCTTAGCCAAGACACCTTAGCCAAGACACCTTAGCCAAGACACCTTAGCCAAGACACTTTAGCCGAGACACATTAGCCAAGACACCTTAGCCAAGACACCTTAGCCAAGACACATTAGCCAAGACACCTTAGCCAAGACACATTAGCCAAGACACTTTAGCCAAGACACATTAGCCGAGACACATTAGCCAAGACACATTAGCCAAGACACCTTAGCCAAGACACATTAGCCAAGACACCTTAGCCAAGACACCTTAGCCAAGACACATTAGCCAAGACACCTTAGCCAAGACACATTAGCCAAGACACCTTAGCCAAGACACATTAGCCAAGACACCTTAGCCAAGACACATTAGCCAAGACACTTTAGCCAAGACACATTAGCCGAGACACATTAGCCAAGACACATTAGCCAAGACACCTTAGCCAAGACACATTAGCCAAGACACCTTAGCCAAGACACCTTAGCCAAGACACATTAGCCAAGACACCTTAGCCAAGACACATTAGCCAAGACACCTTAGCCGAGACACATTAGCCAAGACACCTTAGCCAAGACACCTTAGCCAAGACACCTTAGCCAAGACACCTTAGCCAAGACACTTTAGCCGAGACACATTAGCCAAGACACCTTAGCCAAGACACCTTAGCCAAGACACATTAGCCAAGACACTTTAGCCAAGACACATTAGCCAAGACACATTAGCCAAGACACCTTAGCCAAGACACCTTAGCCAAGACACATTAGCCAAGACACCTTAGCCGAGACACATTAGCCAAGACACCTTAGCCAAGACACCTTAGCCAAGACACCTTAGCCAAGACACCTTAGCCAAGACACCTTAGCCAAGACACCTTAGCCAAGACACCTTAGCCAAGACACCTTAGCCAAGACACTTTAGCCGAGACACATTAGCCAAGACACCTTAGCCAAGACACCTTAGCCAAGACACATTAGCCAAGACACCTTAGCCAAGACACATTAGCCAAGACACTTTAGCCAAGACACATTAGCCGAGACACATTAGCCAAGACACATTAGCCAAGACACCTTAGCCAAGACACATTAGCCAAGACACCTTAGCCAAGACACCTTAGCCAAGACACCTTAGCCAAGACACATTAGCCAAGACACCTTAGCCGAGACACATTAGCCAAGACACCTTAGCCAAGACACCTTAGCCAAGACACCTTAGCCAAGACACCTTAGCCAAGACACATTAGCCAAGACACCTTAGCCGAGACACCTTAGCCAAGACACATTAGCCAAGACACCTTAGCCAAGACACATTAGCCAAGACACATTAGCCAAGACACTTTAGCCAAGACACCTTAGCCGAGACACATTAGCCAAGACACCTTAGCCAAGACACCTTAGCCAAGACACCTTAGCCAAGACACCTTAGCCAAGACACTTTAGCCGAGACACATTAGCCAAGACACCTTAGCCAAGACACCTTAGCCAAGACACATTAGCCAAGACACCTTAGCCAAGACACATTAGCCAAGACACTTTAGCCAAGACACATTAGCCGAGACACATTAGCCAAGACACATTAGCCAAGACACCTTAGCCAAGACACATTAGCCAAGACACCTTAGCCAAGACACCTTAGCCAAGACACATTAGCCAAGACACCTTAGCCAAGACACATTAGCCAAGACACCTTAGCCGAGACACATTAGCCAAGACACCTTAGCCAAGACACCTTAGCCAAGACACCTTAGCCAAGACACCTTAGCCAAGACACTTTAGCCGAGACACATTAGCCAAGACACCTTAGCCAAGACACCTTAGCCAAGACACATTAGCCAAGACACTTTAGCCAAGACACATTAGCCAAGACACATTAGCCAAGACACCTTAGCCAAGACACCTTAGCCAAGACACATTAGCCAAGACACCTTAGCCGAGACACATTAGCCAAGACACCTTAGCCAAGACACCTTAGCCAAGACACCTTAGCCAAGACACATTAGCCAAGACACCTTAGCCAAGACACCTTAGCCAAGACACCTTAGCCAAGACACCTTAGCCAAGACACATTAGCCAAGACACCTTAGCCAAGACACCTTAGCCAAGACACATTAGCCAAGACACCTTAGCCAAGACACATTAGCCAAGACACATTAGCCAAGACACCTTAGCCAAGACACATTAGCCAAGACACATTAGCCAAGACACCTTAGCCAAGACACATTAGCCAAGACACATTAGCCAAGACACCTTAGCCAAGACACATTAGCCAAGACACATTAGCCAAGACACCTTAGCCAAGACACATTAGCCAAGACACCTTAGCCGAGACACATTAGCCAAGACACCTTAGCCAAGACACCTTAGCCAAGACACCTTAGCCAAGACACTTTAGCCGAGACACATTAGCCAAGACACTTTAGCCGAGACACATTAGCCAAGACACATTAGCCAAGACACATTAGCCAAGACACATTAGCCAAGACACATTAGCCAAGACACCTTAGCCAAGACACATTAGCCAAGACACATTAGCCAAGACACCTTAGCCAAGACACCTTAGCCAAGACACCTTAGCCAAGACACATTAGCCAAGACACATTAGCCAAGACACCTTAGCCAAGACACATTAGCCAAGACACCTTAGCCAAGACACATTAGCCAAGACACCTTAGCCAAGACACATTAGCCAAGACACATTAGCCAAGACACCTTAGCCAAGACACCTTAGCCACGACACATTAGCCAAGACACCTTAGCCAAGACACCTTAGCCAAGACACCTTAGCCAAGACACCTTAGCCAAGACACTTTAGCCGAGACACATTAGCCAAGACACCTTAGCCAAGACACCTTAGCCAAGACACATTAGCCAAGACACCTTAGCCAAGACACATTAGCCAAGACACTTTAGCCAAGACACATTAGCCGAGACACATTAGCCAAGACACATTAGCCAAGACACCTTAGCCAAGACACATTAGCCAAGACACCTTAGCCAAGACACCTTAGCCAAGACACATTAGCCAAGACACCTTAGCCAAGACACATTAGCCAAGACACCTTAGCCGAGACACATTAGCCAAGACACCTTAGCCAAGACACCTTAGCCAAGACACCTTAGCCAAGACACTTTAGCCGAGACACATTAGCCAAGACACCTTAGCCAAGACACATTAGCCAAGACACATTAGCCAAGACACCTTAGCCAAGACACATTAGCCAAGACACCTTAGCCGAGACACATTAGCCAAGACACCTTAGCCAAGACACCTTAGCCAAGACACCTTAGCCAAGACACTTTAGCCGAGACACATTAGCCAAGACACCTTAGCCAAGACACATTAGCCAAGACACATTAGCCAAGACACCTTAGCCAAGACACATTAGCCAAGTCACATTAGCCAAGACACCTTAGCCAAGACACATTAGCCAAGACACTTTAGCCAAGACACATTAGCCGAGACACATTAGCCAAGACACATTAGCCAAGACACCTTAGCCAAGACACATTAGCCAAGACACCTTAGCCAAGACACCTTAGCCAAGACACATTAGCCAAGACACCTTAGCCAAGACACATTAGCCAAGACACCTTAGCCAAGACACATTAGCCAAGACACCTTAGCCAAGACACATTAGCCAAGACACTTTAGCCAAGACACATTAGCCGAGACACATTAGCCAAGACACATTAGCCAAGACACATTAGCCAAGACACCTTAGCCAAGACACCTTAGCCAAGACACTTTAGACGAGACACATTAGCCAAGACACCTTAGCCAAGACACCTTAGCCAAGACACCTTAGCCAAGACACCTTAGCCAAGACACATTAGCCAAGACACCTTAGCCAAGACACATTAGCCAAGACACCTTTGCCGAGACACATTAGCCAAGACACCTTAGCCAAGACACCTTAGCCAAGACACCTTAGCCAAGACACCTTAGCCAGGACACATTAGCCGAGACACATTAGCCAAGACACCTTAGCCAAGACACATTAGCCAAGACACCTTAGCCAAGACACCTTAGCCAAGACACTTTAGCCAAGACACATTAGCCAAGACACATTAGCCAAGACACATTAGCCAAGACACCTTAGCCAAGACACATTAGCCAAGACACCTTAGCCAAGACACCTTAGCCAAGACACATTAGCCAAGACACCTTAGCCAAGACACATTAGCCAAGACACATTAGCCGATACACCTTAGCCAAGACACATTAGCCAAGACACATTAGCCAAGACACCTTAGCCAAGACACATTAGCCGAGACACATTAGCCAAGACACCTTAGCCAAGACACATTAGCCAAGACACATTAGCCAAGACACCTTAGCCAAGACACCTTAGCCACGACACATTAGCCAAGACACCTTAGCCAAGACACCTTAGCCAAGACACATTAGCCAAGACACATTAGTCAGGATACATTAGCCAAGACACATAAGCCAAGACACATTAGCCAAGACACCTTAGCCAAGACACATTAGCCAAGACACCTTAGCCGAGACACATTAGCCAAGACACATTAGCCAGGACACATTAGCCAAGACACCTTAGCCAAGACACCTTAGCCAAGACACATTAGCCAAGACACCTTAGCCAAGACACCTTAGCCACGACACATTAGCCAAGACACCTTAGCCAAGACACATTAGCCAAGACACATTAGCCAAGACACCTTAGCCAAGACACATTAGCCAAGACACATTAGCCAAGACACCTTAGCCAAGACACCTTAGCCACGACACATTAGCCAAGACACCTTAGCCGAGACACATTAGCCAAGACACCTTAGCCAAGACACCTTAGCCAAGACACCTTAGCCAAGACACCTTAGCCAAGACACATTAGCCAAGACACTTTAGCCAAGACACATTAGCCGAGACACATTAGCCAAGACACATTAGCCAAGACACCTTAGCCAAGACACATTAGCCAAGACACCATAGCCAAGACACCTTAGCCAAGACACTTTAGCCAAGACACATTAGCCAAGACACATTAGCCAAGACACATTAGCCAAGACACCTTAGCCAAGACACCTTAGCCACGACACATTAGCCAAGACACCTTAGCCAAGACACCTTAGCCAAGACACATTAGCCAAGACACATTAGTCAGGATACATTAGCCAAGACACATAAGCCAAGACACATTAGCCAAGACACCTTAGCCAAGACACATTAGCCAAGACACCTTAGCCAAGACACATTAGCCAAGACACATTAGCCAAGACACCTTAGCCAAGACACCTTAGCCGAGACACATTAGCCAAGACACATTAGCCAAGACACCTTAGCCAAGACACATTAGCCAAGACACTTTAGCCAAGACACATTAGCCGAGACACATTAGCCAAGACACATTAGCCAAGACACCTTAGCCAAGACACATTAGCCAAGACACCTTAGCCAAGACACCTTAGCCAAGACACATTAGCCAAGACACCTTAGCCAAGACACATTAGCCAAGACACATTAGCCAAGACACCTTAGCCAAGACACATTAGCCAAGACACATTAGCCAAGACACCTTAGCCAAGACACATTAGCCAAGACACATTAGCCGAGACACCTTAGCCAAGACACATTAGCCAAGACACATTAGCCAAGACACCTTAGCCAAGACACATTAGCCAAGACACATTAGCCAAGACACCTTAGCCAAGACACATTAGCCAAGACACATTAGCCAAGACACCTTAGCCAAGACACCTTAGCCACGACACATTAGCCAAGACACCTTAGCCAAGACACCTTAGCCAAGACACATTAGCCAAGACACATTAGTCAGGATACATTAGCCAAGACACATAAGCCAAGACACATTAGCCAAGACACCTTAGCCAAGACACATTAGCCAAGACACCTTAGCCGAGACACATTAGCCAAGACACATTAGCCAGGACACATTAGCCAAGACACCTTAGCCAAGACACCTTAGCCAAGACACCTTAGCCAAGACACATTAGCCAAGACACCTTAGCCAAGACACCTTAGCCAAGACACATTAGCCAAGACACCTTAGCCAAGACACCTTAGCCAAGACACCTTAGCCGAGACACATTAGCCAAGACACCTTAGCCAAGACACCTTAGCCAAGACACCTTAGCCAAGACACCTTAGTCAAGACACATTAGCCAAGACACATTAGCCAAGACACCTTAGCCAAGACACATTAGCCAAGACACTTTAGCCAAGACATATTAGCCAAGACACTTTAGCCAAGACACCTTAGCCGAGACACATTAGCCAAGACACCTTAGCCAAGACACCTTAGCCAAGACACCTTAGCCAAGACACCTTAGCCAAGACACTTTAGCCGAGACACATTAGCCAAGACACCTTAGCCAAGACACCTTAGCCAAGACACATTAGCCAAGACACCTTAGCCAAGACACATTAGCCAAGACACTTTAGCCAAGACACATTAGCCGAGACACATTAGCCAAGACACATTAGCCAAGACACCTTAGCCAAGACACATTAGCCAAGACACCTTAGCCAAGACACCTTAGCCAAGACACATTAGCCAAGACACCTTAGCCAAGACACATTAGCCAAGACACCTTAGCCGAGACACATTAGCCAAGACACCTTAGCCAAGACACCTTAGCCAAGACACCTTAGCCAAGACACCTTAGCCAAGACACTTTAGCCGAGACACATTAGCCAAGACACCTTAGCCAAGACACCTTAGCCAAGACACATTAGCCAAGACACTTTAGCCAAGACACATTAGCCAAGACACATTAGCCAAGACACCTTAGCCAAGACACCTTAGCCAAGACACATTAGCCAAGACACCTTAGCCGAGACACATTAGCCAAGACACCTTAGCCAAGACACCTTAGCCAAGACACCTTAGCCAAGACACCTTAGCCAAGACACCTTAGCCAAGACACATTAGCCAAGACACCTTAGCCGAGACACCTTAGCCAAGACACATTAGCCAAGACACCTTAGCCAAGACACATTAGCCAAGACACATTAGCCAAGACACCTTAGCCAAGACACCTTAGCCGAGACACATTAGCCAAGACACCTTAGCCAAGACACCTTAGCCAAGACACCTTAGCCAAGACACCTTAGCCAAGACACTTTAGCCGAGACACATTAGCCAAGGACACCTTAGCCAAGACACCTTAGCCAAGACACATTAGCCAAGACACCTTAGCCAAGACACATTAGCCAAGACACTTTAGCCAAGACACATTAGCCGAGACACATTAGCCAAGACACATTAGCCAAGACACCTTAGCCAAGACACATTAGCCAAGACACCTTAGCCAAGACACCTTAGCCAAGACACATTAGCCAAGACACCTTAGCCAAGACACATTAGCCAAGACACCTTAGCCAAGACACATTAGCCAAGACACCTTAGCCAAGACACATTAGCCAAGACACTTTAGCCAAGACACATTAGCCGAGACACATTAGCCAAGACACATTAGCCAAGACACCTTAGCCAAGACACATTAGCCAAGACACCTTAGCCAAGACACCTTAGCCAAGACACATTAGCCAAGACACCTTAGCCAAGACACATTAGCCAAGACACCTTAGCCGAGACACATTAGCCAAGACACCTTAGCCAAGACACCTTAGCCAAGACACCTTAGCCAAGACACCTTAGCCAAGACACTTTAGCCGAGACACATTAGCCAAGACACCTTAGCCAAGACACCTTAGCCAAGACACATTAGCCAAGACACTTTAGCCAAGACACATTAGCCAAGACACATTAGCCAAGACACCTTAGCCAAGACACCTTAGCCAAGACACATTAGCCAAGACACCTTAGCCGAGACACATTAGCCAAGACACCTTAGCCAAGACACCTTAGCCAAGACACCTTAGCCAAGACACCTTAGCCAAGACACCTTAGCCAAGACACCTTAGCCAAGACACCTTAGCCAAGACACCTTAGCCAAGACACTTTAGCCGAGACACATTAGCCAAGACACCTTAGCCAAGACACCTTAGCCAAGACACATTAGCCAAGACACCTTAGCCAAGACACATTAGCCAAGACACTTTAGCCAAGACACATTAGCCGAGACACATTAGCCAAGACACATTAGCCAAGACACCTTAGCCAAGACACATTAGCCAAGACACCTTAGCCAAGACACCTTAGCCAAGACACCTTAGCCAAGACACATTAGCCAAGACACCTTAGCCGAGACACATTAGCCAAGACACCTTAGCCAAGACACCTTAGCCAAGACACCTTAGCCAAGACACCTTAGCCAAGACACATTAGCCAAGACACCTTAGCCGAGACACCTTAGCCAAGACACATTAGCCAAGACACCTTAGCCAAGACACATAAGCCAAGACACATTAGCCAAGACACTTTAGCCAAGACACCTTAGCCGAGACACATTAGCCAAGACACCTTAGCCAAGACACCTTAGCCAAGACACCTTAGCCAAGACACCTTAGCCAAGACACTTTAGCCGAGACACATTAGCCAAGACACCTTAGCCAAGACACCTTAGCCAAGACACATTAGCCAAGACACCTTAGCCAAGACACATTAGCCAAGACACTTTAGCCAAGACACATTAGCCGAGACACATTAGCCAAGACACATTAGCCAAGACACCTTAGCCAAGACACATTAGCCAAGACACCTTAGCCAAGACACCTTAGCCAAGACACATTAGCCAAGACACCTTAGCCAAGACACATTAGCCAAGACACCTTAGCCGAGACACATTAGCCAAGACACCTTAGCCAAGACACCTTAGCCAAGACACCTTAGCCAAGACACCTTAGCCAAGACACTTTAGCCGAGACACATTAGCCAAGACACCTTAGCCAAGACACCTTAGCCAAGACACATTAGCCAAGACACTTTAGCCAAGACACATTAGCCAAGACACATTAGCCAAGACACCTTAGCCAAGACACATTAGCCAAGACACCTTAGCCGAGACACATTAGCCAAGACACCTTAGCCAAGACACCTTAGCCAAGACACCTTAGCCAAGACACATTAGCCAAGACACCTTAGCCAAGACACCTTAGCCAAGACACCTTAGCCAAGACACCTTAGCCAAGACACATTAGCCAAGACACCTTAGCCAAGACACCTTAGCCAAGACACATTAGCCAAGACACCTTAGCCAAGACACATTAGCCAAGACACATTAGCCAAGACACCTTAGCCAAGACACATTAGCCAAGACACATTAGCCAAGACACCTTAGCCAAGACACATTAGCCAAGACACATTAGCCAAGACACCTTAGCCAAGACACATTAGCCAAGACACATTAGCCAAGACACCTTAGCCAAGACACATTAGCCAAGACACCTTAGCCGAGACACATTAGCCAAGACACCTTAGCCAAGACACCTTAGCCAAGACACCTTAGCCAAGACACTTTAGCCGAGACACATTAGCCAAGACACTTTAGCCGAGACACATTAGCCAAGACACATTAGCCAAGACACATTAGCCAAGACACATTAGCCAAGACACATTAGCCAAGACACCTTAGCCAAGACACATTAGCCAAGACACATTAGCCAAGACACCTTAGCCAAGACACCTTAGCCAAGACACCTTAGCCAAGACACATTAGCCAAGACACATTAGCCAAGACACCTTAGCCAAGACACATTAGCCAAGACACCTTAGCCGAGACACCTTAGCCAAGACACATTAGCCAAGACACCTTAGCCAAGACACATTAGCCAAGACACATTAGCCAAGACACCTTAGCCAAGACACCTTAGCCACGACACATTAGCCAAGACACCTTAGCCAAGACACCTTAGCCAAGACACCTTAGCCAAGACACCTTAGCCAAGACACTTTAGCCGAGACACATTAGCCAAGACACCTTAGCCAAGACACCTTAGCCAAGACACATTAGCCAAGACACCTTAGCCAAGACACATTAGCCAAGACACTTTAGCCAAGACACATTAGCCGAGACACATTAGCCAAGACACATTAGCCAAGACACCTTAGCCAAGACACATTAGCCAAGACACCTTAGCCAAGACACCTTAGCCAAGACACATTAGCCAAGACACCTTAGCCAAGACACATTAGCCAAGACACCTTAGCCGAGACACATTAGCCAAGACACCTTAGCCAAGACACCTTAGCCAAGACACCTTAGCCAAGACACTTTAGCCGAGACACATTAGCCAAGACACCTTAGCCAAGACACATTAGCCAAGACACATTAGCCAAGACACCTTAGCCAAGACACATTAGCCAAGTCACATTAGCCAAGACACCTTAGCCAAGACACATTAGCCAAGACACTTTAGCCAAGACACATTAGCCGAGACACATTAGCCAAGACACATTAGCCAAGACACCTTAGCCAAGACACATTAGCCAAGACACCTTAGCCAAGACACCTTAGCCAAGACACATTAGCCAAGACACCTTAGCCAAGACACATTAGCCAAGACACCTTAGCCAAGACACATTAGCCAAGACACCTTAGCCAAGACACATTAGCCAAGACACTTTAGCCAAGACACATTAGCCGAGACACATTAGCCAAGACACATTAGCCAAGACACCTTAGCCAAGACACATTAGCCAAGACACCTTAGCCAAGACACCTTAGCCAAGACACATTAGCCAAGACACCTTAGCCAAGACACATTAGCCAAGACACCTTAGCCGAGACACATTAGCCAAGACACCTTAGCCAAGACACCTTAGCCAAGACACCTTAGCCAAGACACCTTAGCCAAGACACTTTAGCCGAGACACATTAGCCAAGACACCTTAGCCAAGACACCTTAGCCAAGACACATTAGCCAAGACACTTTAGCCAAGACACATTAGCCAAGACACATTAGCCAAGACACCTTAGCCAAGACACCTTAGCCAAGACACATTAGCCAAGACACCTTAGCCGAGACACATTAGCCAAGACACCTTAGCCAAGACACCTTAGCCAAGACACCTTAGCCAAGACACCTTAGCCAAGACACCTTAGCCAAGACACCTTAGCCAAGACACCTTAGCCAAGACACCTTAGCCAAGACACCTTAGCCAAGACACTTTAGCCGAGACACATTAGCCAAGACACCTTAGCCAAGACACCTTAGCCAAGACACATTAGCCAAGACACCTTAGCCAAGACACATTAGCCAAGACACTTTAGCCAAGACACATTAGCCGAGACACATTAGCCAAGACACATTAGCCAAGACACCTTAGCCAAGACACATTAGCCAAGACACCTTAGCCAAGACACCTTAGCCAAGACACCTTAGCCAAGACACATTAGCCAAGACACCTTAGCCGAGACACATTAGCCAAGACACCTTAGCCAAGACACCTTAGCCAAGACACCTTAGCCAAGACACCTTAGCCAAGACACATTAGCCAAGACACCTTAGCCGAGACACCTTAGCCAAGACACATTAGCCAAGACACCTTAGCCAAGACACATTAGCCAAGACACATTAGCCAAGACACTTTAGCCAAGACACCTTAGCCGAGACACATTAGCCAAGACACCTTAGCCAAGACACCTTAGCCAAGACACCTTAGCCAAGACACCTTAGCCAAGACACTTTAGCCGAGACACATTAGCCAAGACACCTTAGCCAAGACACCTTAGCCAAGACACATTAGCCAAGACACCTTAGCCAAGACACATTAGCCAAGACACTTTAGCCAAGACACATTAGCCGAGACACATTAGCCAAGACACATTAGCCAAGACACCTTAGCCAAGACACATTAGCCAAGACACCTTAGCCAAGACACCTTAGCCAAGACACATTAGCCAAGACACCTTAGCCAAGACACATTAGCCAAGACACCTTAGCCGAGACACATTAGCCAAGACACCTTAGCCAAGACACCTTAGCCAAGACACCTTAGCCAAGACACCTTAGCCAAGACACTTTAGCCGAGACACATTAGCCAAGACACCTTAGCCAAGACACCTTAGCCAAGACACATTAGCCAAGACACTTTAGCCAAGACACATTAGCCAAGACACATTAGCCAAGACACCTTAGCCAAGACACCTTAGCCAAGACACATTAGCCAAGACACCTTAGCCGAGACACATTAGCCAAGACACCTTAGCCAAGACACCTTAGCCAAGACACCTTAGCCAAGACACATTAGCCAAGACACCTTAGCCAAGACACCTTAGCCAAGACACCTTAGCCAAGACACCTTAGCCAAGACACATTAGCCAAGACACCTTAGCCAAGACACCTTAGCCAAGACACATTAGCCAAGACACCTTAGCCAAGACACATTAGCCAAGACACATTAGCCAAGACACCTTAGCCAAGACACATTAGCCAAGACACATTAGCCAAGACACCTTAGCCAAGACACATTAGCCAAGACACATTAGCCAAGACACCTTAGCCAAGACACATTAGCCAAGACACATTAGCCAAGACACCTTAGCCAAGACACCTTAGCCACGACACATTAGCCAAGACACCTTAGCCAAGACACCTTAGCCAAGACACATTAGCCAAGACACATTAGTCAGGATACATTAGCCAAGACACATAAGCCAAGACACATTAGCCAAGACACCTTAGCCAAGACACATTAGCCAAGACACCTTAGCCGAGACACATTAGCCAAGACACATTAGCCAGGACACATTAGCCAAGACACCTTAGCCAAGACACCTTAGCCAAGACACCTTAGCCAAGACACATTAGCCAAGACACCTTAGCCAAGACACCTTAGCCAAGACACATTAGCCAAGACACCTAAGCCAAGACACCTTAGCCAAGACACCTTAGCCGAGACACATTAGCCAAGACACCTTAGCCAAGACACCTTAGCCAAGACACCTTAGCCAAGACACCTTAGTCAAGACACATTAGCCAAGACACCTTAGCCAAGACACCTTAGCCAAGACGCATTAGCCAAGACACTTTAGCCAAGACATATTAGCCAAGACACTTTAGCCAAGACACCTTAGCCGAGACACATTAGCCAAGACACCTTAGCCAAGACACCTTAGCCAAGACACCTTAGCCAAGACACCTTAGCCAAGACACTTTAGCCGAGACACATTAGCCAAGACACCTTAGCCAAGACACCTTAGCCAAGACACATTAGCCAAGACACCTTAGCCAAGACACATTAGCCAAGACACTTTAGCCAAGACACATTAGCCGAGACACATTAGCCAAGACACATTAGCCAAGACACCTTAGCCAAGACACATTAGCCAAGACACCTTAGCCAAGACACCTTAGCCAAGACACATTAGCCAAGACACCTTAGCCAAGACACATTAGCCAAGACACCTTAGCCGAGACACATTAGCCAAGACACCTTAGCCAAGACACCTTAGCCAAGACACCTTAGCCAAGACACCTTAGCCAAGACACTTTAGCCGAGACACATTAGCCAAGACACCTTAGCCAAGACACCTTAGCCAAGACACATTAGCCAAGACACTTTAGCCAAGACACATTAGCCAAGACACATTAGCCAAGACACCTTAGCCAAGACACCTTAGCCAAGACACATTAGCCAAGACACCTTAGCCGAGACACATTAGCCAAGACACCTTAGCCAAGACACCTTAGCCAAGACACCTAAGCCAAGACACATTAGCCAAGACACTTTAGCCAAGACACATTAGCCGAGACACATTAGCCAAGACACATTAGCCAAGACACCTTAGCCAAGACACATTAGCCAAGACACCATAGCCAAGACACCTTAGCCAAGACACCTTAGCCAAGACACCTTAGCCGAGACACATTAGCCAAGACACCTTAGCCAAGACACCTTAGCCAAGACACCTTAGCCAAGACACATTAGCCAAGACACTTTAGCCAAGACACATTAGCCGAGACACATTAGCCAAGACACATTAGCCAAGACACCTTAGCCAAGACACATTAGCCAAGACACATTAGCCAAGACACCTTAGCCAAGACACCTTAGCCACGACACATTAGCCAAGACACCTTAGCCAAGACACCTTAGCCACGACACATTAGCCAAGACACCTTAGCCAAGACACATTAGCCAAGACACCTTAGCCAAGACACCTTAGCCAAGACACATTAGCCAAGACACCTTAGCCAAGACACCTTAGCCAAGACACATTAGCCAAGACACCTAAGCCAAGACACCTTAGCCAAGACACCTTAGCCGAGACACATTAGCCAAGACACCTTAGCCAAGACACCTTAGCCAAGACACCTTAGCCAAGACACCTTAGTCAAGACACATTAGCCAAGACACCTTAGCCAAGACACCTTAGCCAAGACACATTAGCCAAGACACTTTAGCCAAGACATATTAGCCAAGACACTTTAGCCAAGACACCTTAGCCGAGACACATTAGCCAAGACACCTTAGCCAAGACACCTTAGCCAAGACACCTTAGCCAAGACACCTTAGCCAAGACACTTTAGCCGAGACACATTAGCCAAGACACCTTAGCCAAGACACCTTAGCCAAGACACATTAGCCAAGACACCTTAGCCAAGACACATTAGCCAAGACACTTTAGCCAAGACACATTAGCCGAGACACATTAGCCAAGACACATTAGCCAAGACACCTTAGCCAAGACACATTAGCCAAGACACCTTAGCCAAGACACCTTAGCCAAGACACATTAGCCAAGACACCTTAGCCAAGACACATTAGCCAAGACACCTTAGCCGAGACACATTAGCCAAGACACCTTAGCCAAGACACCTTAGCCAAGACACCTTAGCCAAGACACCTTAGCCAAGACACTTTAGCCGAGACACATTAGCCAAGACACCTTAGCCAAGACACCTTAGCCAAGACACATTAGCCAAGACACTTTAGCCAAGACACATTAGCCAAGACACATTAGCCAAGACACCTTAGCCAAGACACCTTAGCCAAGACACATTAGCCAAGACACCTTAGCCGAGACACATTAGCCAAGACACCTTAGCCAAGACACCTTAGCCAAGACACCTTAGCCAAGACACATTAGCCAAGACACTTTAGCCAAGACACATTAGCCGAGACACATTAGCCAAGACACATTAGCCAAGACACCTTAGCCAAGACACATTAGCCAAGACACCATAGCCAAGACACCTTAGCCAAGACACCTTAGCCAAGACACCTTAGCCGAGACACATTAGCCAAGACACCTTAGCCAAGACACCTTAGCCAAGACACCTTAGCCAAGACACATTAGCCAAGACACTTTAGCCAAGACACATTAGCCGAGACACATTAGCCAAGACACATTAGCCAAGACACCTTAGCCAAGACACATTAGCCAAGACACATTAGCCAAGACACCTTAGCCAAGACACCTTAGCCAAGACACATTAGCCAAGACACCTTAGCCAAGACACTTTAGCCGAGACACATTAGCCAAGACACCTTAGCCAAGACACCTTAGCCAAGACACATAAGCCAAGACACCTTAGCCAAGACACATTAGCCAAGACACCTAAGCCGAGACACATTAGCCAAGACACTTTAGCCAAGACACCTTTGCCGAGACACCTTAGCCAAGACACCTTAGCCAAGACACCTTAGCCAAGACACCTTAGCCAAGACACATTAGCCAAGACACATTAGCCGAGACACCTTAGCCAAGACACATTAGCCAAGACACATTAGCCAAGACACCTTAGCCAAGACACATTAGCCAAGACACATTAGCCAAGACACCTTAGCCAAGACACATTAGCCAAGACACATTAGCCAAGACACCTTAGCCAAGACACATTAGCCAAGACACCTTAGCCAAGACACTTTAGCCGAGACACATTAGCCAAGACACCTTAGCCAAGACACATTAGCCAAGACACATAAGCCAAGACACCTTAGCCAAGACACATTAGCCAAGACACCTAAGCCGAGACACATTAGCCAAGACACTTTAGCCAAGACACATTAGCCAAGACACCTTAGCCAAGACACCTTAGCCAAGACACATTAGCCAAGACACCTTAGCCAAGACACATTAGCCAAGACACATTAGCCGAGACACCTTAGCCAAGACACATTAGCCAAGACACATTAGCCAAGACACCTTAGCCAAGACACATTAGCCAAGACACATTAGCCAAGACACCTTAGCCAAGACACCTTAGCCAAGACACATTAGCCAAGACACCTTAGCCAAGACACCTTAGCCACGACACATTAGCCAAGACACCTTAGCCAAGACACCTTAGCCAAGACACATTAGCCAAGACACATAAGTCAGGATACATTAGCCAAGACACATAAGCCAAGACACATTAGCCAAGACACCTTAGCCAAGACACATTAGCCAAGACACCTTAGCCGAGACACATTAGCCAAGACACATTAGCCAAGACACATTAGCAAAGACACATTTGCCAAGACACCTTAGCCAAGACACATTAGCCAAGACACCTTAGCCAAGACACCTTAGCCAAGACACCTTAGCCAAGACACATTAGCCAAGACACCTTAGCCAAGACACCTTAGCCAAGACACATTAGCCAAGACACCTTAGCCAAGACACCTTAGCCAAGACACCTTAGCCGAGACACATTAGCCAAGACACCTTAGCCAAGACACCTTAGCCAAGACACATTAGCCAAGACACCTTAGCCAAGACACCTTAGCCAAGACACCTTAGCCAAGACACCTTAGTCAAGACACATTAGCCAAGACACCTTAGCCAAGACACATTAGCCAAGACACCTTAGCCGAGACACATTAGCCAAGACACCTTAGCCAAGACACCTTAGCCAAGACACCTTAGCCAAGACACCTTAGCCGAGACACATTAGCCAAGACACCTTAGCCAAGACACCTTAGCCAAGACACATTAGCCAAGACACTTTAGCCAAGACACATTAGCCAAGACACATTAGCCAAGACACCTTAGCCAAGACACCTTAGCCAAGACACATTAGCCAAGACACCTTAGCCGAGACACATTAGCCAAGACACCTTAGCCAAGACACCTTAGCCAAGACACCTAAGCCAAGACACATTAGCCAAGACACTTTAGCCAAGACACATTAGCCGAGACACATTAGCCAAGACACATTAGCCAAGACACCTTAGCCAAGACACATTAGCCAAGACACCATAGCCAAGACACCTTAGCCAAGACACCTTAGCCAAGACACCTTAGCCGAGACACATTAGCCAAGACACCTTAGCCAAGACACCTTAGCCAAGACACCTTAGCCAAGACACATTAGCCAAGACACTTTAGCCAAGACACATTAGCCGAGACACATTAGCCAAGACACATTAGCCAAGACACCTTAGCCAAGACACATTAGCCAAGACACATTAGCCAAGACACCTTAGCCAAGACACCTTAGCCACGACACATTAGCCAAGACACCTTAGCCAAGACACCTTAGCCACGACACATTAGCCAAGACACCTTAGCCAAGACACATTAGCCAAGACACCTTAGCCAAGACACCTTAGCCAAGACACATTAGCCAAGACACCTTAGCCAAGACACCTTAGCCAAGACACATTAGCCAAGACACCTAAGCCAAGACACCTTAGCCAAGACACCTTAGCCGAGACACATTAGCCAAGACACCTTAGCCAAGACACCTTAGCCAAGACACCTTAGCCAAGACACCTTAGTCAAGACACATTAGCCAAGACACCTTAGCCAAGACACCTTAGCCAAGACACATTAGCCAAGACACTTTAGCCAAGACATATTAGCCAAGACACTTTAGCCAAGACACCTTAGCCAAGACACATTAGCCAAGACACCTTAGCCAAGACACCTTAGCCAAGACACCTTAGCCAAGACACCTTAGCCAAGACACTTTAGCCGAGACACATTAGCCAAGACACCTTAGCCAAGACACCTTAGCCAAGACACATTAGCCAAGACACCTTAGCCAAGACACATTAGCCAAGACACTTTAGCCAAGACACATTAGCCGAGACACATTAGCCAAGACACATTAGCCAAGACACCTTAGCCAAGACACATTAGCCAAGACACCTTAGCCAAGACACCTTAGCCAAGACACATTAGCCAAGACACCTTAGCCAAGACACATTAGCCAAGACACCTTAGCCGAGACACATTAGCCAAGACACCTTAGCCAAGACACCTTAGCCAAGACACCTTAGCCAAGACACCTTAGCCAAGACACTTTAGCCGAGACACATTAGCCAAGACACCTTAGCCAAGACACCTTAGCCAAGACACATTAGCCAAGACACTTTAGCCAAGACACATTAGCCAAGACACATTAGCCAAGACACCTTAGCCAAGACACCTTAGCCAAGACACATTAGCCAAGACACCTTAGCCGAGACACATTAGCCAAGACACCTTAGCCAAGACACCTTAGCCAAGACACCTTAGCCAAGACACATTAGCCAAGACACTTTAGCCAAGACACATTAGCCGAGACACATTAGCCAAGACACATTAGCCAAGACACCTTAGCCAAGACACATTAGCCAAGACACCATAGCCAAGACACCTTAGCCAAGACACCTTAGCCAAGACACCTTAGCCGAGACACATTAGCCAAGACACCTTAGCCAAGACACCTTAGCCAAGACACCTTAGCCAAGACACATTAGCCAAGACACTTTAGCCAAGACACATTAGCCGAGACACATTAGCCAAGACACATTAGCCAAGACACCTTAGCCAAGACACATTAGCCAAGACACATTAGCCAAGACACCTTAGCCAAGACACCTTAGCCAAGACACATTAGCCAAGACACCTTAGCCAAGACACTTTAGCCGAGACACATTAGCCAAGACACCTTAGCCAAGACACCTTAGCCAAGACACATAAGCCAAGACACCTTAGCCAAGACACATTAGCCAAGACACCTAAGCCGAGACACATTAGCCAAGACACTTTAGCCAAGACACCTTTGCCGAGACACCTTAGCCAAGACACCTTAGCCAAGACACCTTAGCCAAGACACCTTAGCCAAGACACATTAGCCAAGACACATTAGCCGAGACACCTTAGCCAAGACACATTAGCCAAGACACATTAGCCAAGACACCTTAGCCAAGACACATTAGCCAAGACACATTAGCCAAGACACCTTAGCCAAGACACATTAGCCAAGACACATTAGCCAAGACACCTTAGCCAAGACACATTAGCCAAGACACCTTAGCCAAGACACTTTAGCCGAGACACATTAGCCAAGACACCTTAGCCAAGACACATTAGCCAAGACACATAAGCCAAGACACCTTAGCCAAGACACATTAGCCAAGACACCTAAGCCGAGACACATTAGCCAAGACACTTTAGCCAAGACACATTAGCCAAGACACCTTAGCCAAGACACCTTAGCCAAGACACATTAGCCAAGACACCTTAGCCAAGACACATTAGCCAAGACACATTAGCCGAGACACCTTAGCCAAGACACATTAGCCAAGACACATTAGCCAAGACACCTTAGCCAAGACACATTAGCCAAGACACATTAGCCAAGACACCTTAGCCAAGACACCTTAGCCAAGACACATTAGCCAAGACACCTTAGCCAAGACACCTTAGCCACGACACATTAGCCAAGACACCTTAGCCAAGACACCTTAGCCAAGACACATTAGCCAAGACACATAAGTCAGGATACATTAGCCAAGACACATAAGCCAAGACACATTAGCCAAGACACCTTAGCCAAGACACATTAGCCAAGACACCTTAGCCGAGACACATTAGCCAAGACACATTAGCCAAGACACATTAGCAAAGACACATTTGCCAAGACACCTTAGCCAAGACACATTAGCCAAGACACCTTAGCCAAGACACCTTAGCCAAGACACCTTAGCCAAGACACATTAGCCAAGACACCTTAGCCAAGACACCTTAGCCAAGACACATTAGCCAAGACACCTTAGCCAAGACACCTTAGCCAAGACACCTTAGCCGAGACACATTAGCCAAGACACCTTAGCCAAGACACCTTAGCCAAGACACATTAGCCAAGACACCTTAGCCAAGACACCTTAGCCAAGACACCTTAGCCAAGACACCTTAGTCAAGACACATTAGCCAAGACACCTTAGCCAAGACACCTTAGCCAAGACACATTAGCCAAGACACTTTAGCCAAGACATATTAGCCAAGACACTTTAGCCAAGACACCTTAGCCGAGACAAATTAGCCAAGACACCTTAGCCAAGACACCTTAGCCAAGACACCTTAGCCAAGACACCTTAGCCAAGACACTTTAGCCGAGACACATTAGCCAAGACACCTTAGCCAAGACACCTTAGCCAAGACACATTAGCCAAGACACCTTAGCCAAGACACATTAGCCAAGACACTTTAGCCAAGACACATTAGCCGAGACACATTAGCCAAGACACATTAGCCAAGACACCTTAGCCAAGACACATTAGCCAAGACACCTTAGCCAAGACACCTTAGCCAAGACACATTAGCCAAGACACCTTAGCCAAGACACATTAGCCGAGACACCTTAGCCGAGACACATTAGCCAAGACACCTTAGCCAAGACACCTTAGCCAAGACACCTTAGCCAAGACACCTTAGCCAAGACACTTTAGCCGAGACACATTAGCCAAGACACCTTAGCCAAGACACCTTAGCCAAGACACATTAGCCAAGACACTTTAGCCAAGACACATTAGCCAAGACACATTAGCCAAGACACCTTAGCCAAGACACCTTAGCCAAGACACATTAGCCAAGACACCTTAGCCGAGACACATTAGCCAAGACACCTTAGCCAAGACACCTTAGCCAAGACACCTTAGCCAAGACACATTAGCCAAGACACTTTAGCCAAGACACATTAGCCGAGACACATTAGCCAAGACACATTAGCCAAGACACCTTAGCCAAGACACATTAGCCAAGACACCATAGCCAAGACACCTTAGTCAAGACACCTTAGCCAAGACACCTTAGCCGAGACACATTAGCCAAGACACCTTAGCCAAGACACCTTAGCCAAGACACCTTAGCCAAGACACATTAGCCAAGACACTTTAGCCAAGACACATTAGCCGAGACACATTAGCCAAGACACATTAGCCAAGACACCATAGCCAAGACACCTTAGCCAAGACACCTTAGCCAAGACACATTAGCCAAGACACCTTAGCCAAGACACATTAGCCAAGACACATTAGCCAAGACACCTTAGCCAAGACACCTTAGCCAAGACACATTAGCCAAGACACCTTAGCCAAGACACTTTAGCCGAGACACATTAGCCAAGACACCTTAGCCAAGACACCTTAGCCAAGACACATAAGCCAAGACACCTTAGCCAAGACACATTAGCCAAGACACCTAAGCCGAGACACATTAGCCAAGACACTTTAGCCAAGACACCTTTGCCGAGACACCTTAGCCAAGACACCTTAGCCAAGACACCTTAGCCAAGACACCTTAGCCAAGACACCTTAGCCAGGACACATTAGCCAAGACACCATAGCCAAGACACCTTAGCCAAGACACATTAGCCAAGACACCTTAGCCAAGACACATTAGCCAAGACACCTTAGCCAAGACACCTTAGCCAAGACACATTAGCCAAGACACCTTAGCCAAGACACATAAACCAAGACACCTTAGCCGAGACACATTAGCCAAGACACCTTAGCCAAGACACCTTAGCCAAGACACCTTAGCCAAGACACCTTAGCCAAGACACTTTAGCCGAGACACATTAGCCAAGACACCTTAGCCAAGACACCTTAGTCAAGACACCTTAGCCAAGACACATTAGCCAAGACACTTTAGCCAAGACACATTAGCCAAGACACATTAGCCAAGACACATTAGCCAAGACACCTTAGCCAAGACGCTTTAGCCAAGACACCTTAGCCAAGACACATTAGCCAAGACACCTTAGCCAAGACGCATTAGCCAAGACACATTAGCCAAGACACATTAGCCAAGACACCTTAGCCAAGACACCTTAGCCAAGACACATTAGCCAAGACACCTTAGCCAAGACACCTTAGCCAGGACACCTTAGCCAAGACACCTTAGCCAAGACACCTTAGCCAAGACACATTAGCCAAGACACCTTAACCAAGACACATAAGCCAAGACACCTTAGCCGAGACACATTAGCCAAGACACCTTAGCCAAGACACCTTAGCCAAGACACCTTAGCCAAGACACCTTAGCCAAGACACTTTAGCCGAGACACATTAGCCAAGACACCTTAGCCAAGACACCTTAGCCAAGACACCTTAGCCAAGACACATTAGCCAAGACACTTTAGCCAAGACACATAAGCCAAGACACATTAGCCAAGACACATTAGCCAAGACACCTAAGCCAAGACACCTTAGCCAAGACACCTTAGCCAAGACACATTAGCCAAGACACATTAGCCAAGACACCTTAGCCAAGACACATTAGCCAAGACACCTTAGCCAAGACACCTTAGCGAAGACACCTTAGCCAAGACACATTAGCCAAGACACATTAGCCAAGAAACCTTAGCCAAGACACATTAGCCAAGACACCTTAGCCGAGACACATTAGCCAAGACACCTTAGCCAGGACACCTTAGCCAAGACACATTAGCCAAGACACCTTAGCCAAGACACATTAGCCAAGACACCTTAGCCAAGACACCTTAGCCAAGACACCTTAGCCAAGACACACTAGCCAAGACACATTAGCCAAGACACCTTAGCCAAGACACATTAGCCAAGACACATTAGCCGAGACACATTAGCCAAGACACATTAGCCAAGACACCTTAGCCAAGACACATTAGCCAAGACACCTTAGCCAAGACACCTTAGCCAAGACACATTAGCCAAGACACCTTAGCCAAGACACATAAGCCAAGACACCTTAGCCGAGACACATTAGCCAAGACACCTTAGCCAAGACACCTTAGCCAAGACACCTTAGCCAAGACACTTTAGCCGAGACACATTAGCCAAGACACCTTAGCCAAGACACCTTAGCCAAGACACCTTAGCCAAGACACATTAGCCAAGACACTTTAGCCAAGACACATTAGCCAAGACACATTAGCCAAGACACATTAGCCAAGACACCTTAGCCAAGACACTTTAGCCAAGACACCTTTGCCAAGACACATTAGCCAAGACACCTTAGCCAAGACGCATTAGCCAAGACACATTAGCCAAGACACATTAGCCAAGACACCTTAGCCAAGACACCTTAGCCGAGACACCTTAGCCGAGACACATTAGCCAAGACACCTAAGCCAAGACACCTTAGCCAAGACACATTAGCCAAGACACATTAGCCAAGACACCTTAGCCAAGACACATTAGCCAAGACACCTTAGCCAAGACACCTTAGCCAAGACACATTAGCCAAGGCACATTAGCCGAGACACATTAGCCAAGACATTTTAGCCAAGACACCTTAGCCGAGACACATTAGCCGAGACACCTTAGCCAAGACACCTTAGCCAAGACACCTTAGCCAAGACACCTTAGCCAAGACACTTTAGACGAGACACATTAGCCAAGACACCTTAGCCAAGATACCTTAGCCAAGACACATTAGCCAAGACACCTTAGCCAAGACACATTAGCCAAGACACTTTAGCCAAGACACATTAGCCGAGACACATTAGCCAAGACACATTAGCCAAGACACCTTAGCCAAGACACATTAGCCAAGACACCTTAGCCAAGACACCTTAGCCAAGACACATTAGCCAAGACACCTTAGCCAAGACACATAAGCCAAGACACCTTAGCCGAGACACATTAGCCAAGACACCTTAGCCAAGACACCTTAGCCAAGACACCTTAGCCAAGACACCTTAGCCAAGACACTTTAGCCGAGACACATTAGCCAAGACACCTTAGCCAAGACACCTTAGCCAAGACACCTTAGCCAAGACACATTAGCCAAGACACTTTAGCCAAGACACATTAGCCAAGACACCTTAGCCAAGACACATTAGCCAAGACACCTTAGCCAAGACACTTTAGCCAAGACACCTTAGCCAAGACACATTAGCCAAGACACCTTAGCCAAGACGCATTAGCCAAGACACATTAGCCAAGACACATTAGCCAAGACACCTTAGCCAAGACACCTTAGCCAAGACACCTTAGCCGAGACACATTAGCCAAGACACCTAAGCCAAGACACCTTAGCCAAGACACCTTAGCCAAGACACATTAGCCAAGACACATTAGCCAAGACACCTTAGCCAAGACACATTAGCCAAGACACCTTAGCCAAGACACCTTAGCCAAGACACATTAGCCAAGACACATTAGCCAAGAAACCTTAGCCAAGACACATTAGCAAAGACACCTTAGCCGAGACACATTAGCCAAGACACCTTAGCCAAGACACCTTAGCCAAGACACCTTAGCCAAGACACATTAGCCAAGACACCTTAGCCAAGACACATTAGCCAAGACACCTTAGCCAAGACACCTTAGCCAAGACACCTTAGCCAAGACACATTAGCCAAGACACATTAGCCAAGACACCTTAGCCAAGACACATTAGCCAAGACACCTTAGCCGAGACACATTAGCCAAGACACCTTAGCCAAGACACCTTAGCCAAGACACCTTAGCCAAGACACCTTAGCCGAGACACATTAGCCAAGACACTTTAGCCAAGACACCTAAGCCGAGACACATTAGCCAAGACACATAAGAAAATACACCTTAGCCAAGACACATTAGCCAAGACACCTAAGCCGAGACACATTAGCCAAGACACTTTAGCCAAGACACCTTTGCCGAGACACATTAGCCAAGACACCTTAGCCAAGACACCTTAGCCAAGACACCATAGCCAAGACACCTTAGCCAGGACACATTAGCCGAGACACATTAGCCAAGACACCTTACCCAAAACACATTAGCCAAGACACCTTAGCCAAGACACCTTAGCCAAGACACTTTAGCCAAGACACATTAGCCAAGACACATTAGCCAAGACACATTAGCCAAGACACCTTAGCCAAGACACATTAGCCAAGACACCTTAGCCAAGACACCTTAGCCAAGACACATTAGCCAAGACACCTTAGCCAAGACACATTAGCCAAGACATATTAGCCGAGACACCTTAGCCAAGACACATTAGCCAAGACACATTAGCCAAGACACCTTAGCCAAGACACATTAGCCAAGACACATTAGCCAAGACACCTTAGCCAAGACACATTAGCCAAGACACATTAGCCAAGACACCTTAGCCAAGACACCTTAGCCACGACACATTAGCCAAGACACCTTAGCCAAGACACCTTAGCCAAGACACATTAGCCAAGACACATTAGTCAGGATACATTAGCCAAGACACATAAGCCAAGACACATTAGCCAAGACACCTTAGCCAAGACACATTAGCCAAGACACCTTAGCCGAGACACATTAGCCAAGACACATTAGCCAAGACACATTAGCAAAGACACATTTGCCAAGACACCTTAGCCGAGACACATTAGCCAAGACAACTAAGCCAAGACACCTTAGCCAAGACACATTAGCCAAGACACCTTAGCCAAGACACCTTAGCCAAGACACCTTAGCCAAGACACATTAGCCAAGACACCTTAGCCAAGACACCTTAGCCAAGACACCTTAGCCGAGACACATTAGCCAAGACACCTTAGCCAAGACACCTTAGCCAAGACACATTAGCCAAGACACCTTAGCCAAGACACCTTAGCCAAGACACCTTAGCCAAGACACCTTAGTCAAGACACATTAGCCAAGACACCTTAGCCAAGACACCTTAGCCAAGACACATTAGCCAAGACACTTTAGCCAAGACATATTAGCCAAGACACTTTAGCCAAGACACCTTAGCCGAGACACATTAGCCAAGACACCTAAGCCAAGACACCTTAGCCAAGACACCTTAGCCAAGACACCTTAGCCAAGACACTTTAGCCGAGACACATTAGCCAAGACACCTTAGCCAAGACACCTTAGCCAAGACACATTAGCCAAGACACCTTAGCCAAGACACATTAGCCAAGACACTTTAGCCAAGACACATTAGCCGAGACACATTAGCCAAGACACATTAGCCAAGACACCTTAGCCAAGACACATTAGCCAAGACACATTAGCCAAGACACCTTAGCCAAGACACCTTAGCCAAGACACATTAGCCAAGACACCTAAGCCAAGACACATTAGCCAAGACACCTTAGCCGAGACACATTAGCCAAGACACCTTAGCCAAGACACCTTAGCCAAGACACCTTAGCCAAGACACCTTAGCCAAGACACTTTAGCCGAGACACATTAGCCAAGACACCTTAGCCAAGACACCTTAGCCAAGACACATTAGCCAGGCACTTTAGCCAAGACACATTAGCCAAGACACATTAGCCAAGACACCTTAGCCAAGACACCTTAGCCAAGACACATTAGCCAAGACACCTTAGCCGAGACACATTAGCCAAGACACCTTAGCCAAGACACCTTAGCCAAGACACCTTAGCCAAGACACATTAGCCAAGACACTTTAGCCAAGACACATTAGCCGAGACACATTAGCCAAGACACATTAGCCAAGACACCTTAGCCAAGACACCATAGCCAAGACACCTTAGCCAAGACACCTTAGCCCAGACACCTTAGCCGAGACACATTAGCCAAGACACCTTAGCCAAGACACCTTAGCCAAGACACCTTAGCCAAGACACATTAGCCAAGACACTTTAGCCAAGACACATTAGCCGAGACACATTAGCCAAGACACATTAGCCAAGACACCTTAGCCAAGACACATTAGCCAAGACACCTTAGCCAAGACACATTAGCCAAGACACCTTAGCCAAGACACATTAGCCAAGACACCTTAGCCGAGACACATTAGCCAAGACACTTTAGCCAAGACACCTAAGCCGAGACACATTAGCCAAGACACATTAGCCAAGACACATTAGCCAAGACACCTTAGCCAAGACACCTTAGCCAAGACACATTAGCCAAGACACTTTAGCCAAGACACATTAGCCGAGACACATTAGCCAAGACACATTAGCCAAGACACCTTAGCCAAGACACATTAGCCAAGACACCATAGCCAAGACACCTTAGCCAAGACACCTTAGCCAAGACACCTTAGCCGAGACACATTAGCCAAGACACCTAAGCCAAGACACCTTAGCCAAGACACATTAGCCAAGACACCTAAGCCAAGACACCTTAGCCAAGACACCTTAGCCAAGACACATTAGCCAAGACACATTAGCCAAGACACCTTAGCCAAGACACATTAGCCAAGACACCTTAGCCAAGACACCTTAGCGAAGACACCTTAGCCAAGACACATTAGCCAAGACACATTAGCCAAGAAACCTTAGCCAAGACACATTAGCCAAGACACCTTAGCCGAGACACATTAGCCAAGACACCTTAGCCAGGACACCTTAGCCAAGACACATTAGCCAAGACACCTTAGCCAAGACACATTAGCCAAGACACCTTAGCCAAGACACCTTAGCCAAGACACCTTAGCCAAGACACATTAGCCAAGACACCTTAGCCAAGACACCTTAGCGAAGACACCTTAGCCAAGACACATTAGCCAAGACACATTAGCCAAGAAACCTTAGCCAAGACACATTAGCCAAGACACCTTAGCCGAGACACATTAGCCAAGACACCTTAGCCAGGACACCTTAGCCAAGACACATTAGCCAAGACACCTTAGCCAAGACACATTAGCCAAGACACCTTAGCCAAGACACCTTAGCCAAGACACCTTAGCCAAGACACATTAGCCAAGACACATTAGCCAAGACACCTTAGCCAAGACACATTAGCCAAGACACATTAGCCGAGACACATTAGCCAAGACACATTAGCCAAGACACCTTAGCCAAGACACATTAGCCAAGACACCTTAGCCAAGACACCTTAGCCAAGACACATTAGCCAAGACACATTAGCCAAGACACATAAGCCAAGACACCTTAGCCGAGACACATTAGCCAAGACACCTTAGCCAAGACACCTTAGCCAAGACACCTTAGCCAAGACACCTTAGCCAAGACACTTTAGCCGAGACACATTAGCCAAGACACCTTAGCCAAGACACCTTAGCCAAGACACCTTAGCCAAGACACATTAGCCAAGACACTTTAGCCAAGACACATTAGCCAAGACACATTAGCCAAGACACATTAGCCAAGACACCTTAGCCAAGACACTTTAGCCAAGACACCTTTGCCAAGACACATTAGCCAAGACACCTTAGCCAAGACGCATTAGCCAAGACACATTAGCCAAGACACATTAGCCAAGACACCTTAGCCAAGACACCTTAGCCGAGACACCTTAGCCGAGACACATTAGCCAAGACACCTAAGCCAAGACACCTTAGCCAAGACACATTAGCCAAGACACATTAGCCAAGACACCTTAGCCAAGACACCTTAGCCAAGACACATTAGCCAAGGCACATTAGCCGAGACACATTAGCCAAGACATTTTAGCCAAGACACCTTAGCCGAGACACATTAGCCGAGACACCTTAGCCAAGACACCTTAGCCAAGACACCTTAGCCAAGACACCTTAGCCAAGACACTTTAGACGAGACACATTAGCCAAGACACCTTAGCCAAGATACCTTAGCCAAGACACATTAGCCAAGACACCTTAGCCAAGACACATTAGCCAAGACACTTTAGCCAAGACACATTAGCCGAGACACATTAGCCAAGACACATTAGCCAAGACACCTTAGCCAAGACACATTAGCCAAGACACCTTAGCCAAGACACCTTAGCCAAGACACATTAGCCAAGACACCTTAGCCAAGACACATAAGCCAAGACACCTTAGCCGAGACACATTAGCCAAGACACCTTAGCCAAGACACCTTAGCCAAGACACCTTAGCCAAGACACCTTAGCCAAGACACTTTAGCCGAGACACATTAGCCAAGACACCTTAGCCAAGACACCTTAGCCAAGACACCTTAGCCAAGACACATTAGCCAAGACACTTTAGCCAAGACACATTAGCCAAGACACCTTAGCCAAGACACATTAGCCAAGACACCTTAGCCAAGACACTTTAGCCAAGACACCTTAGCCAAGACACATTAGCCAAGACACCTTAGCCAAGACGCATTAGCCAAGACACATTAGCCAAGACACATTAGCCAAGACACCTTAGCCAAGACACCTTAGCCAAGACACCTTAGCCGAGACACATTAGCCAAGACACCTAAGCCAAGACACCTTAGCCAAGACACCTTAGCCAAGACACATTAGCCAAGACACATTAGCCAAGACACCTTAGCCAAGACACATTAGCCAAGACACCTTAGCCAAGACACCTTAGCCAAGACACATTAGCCAAGACACATTAGCCAAGAAACCTTAGCCAAGACACATTAGCAAAGACACCTTAGCCGAGACACATTAGCCAAGACACCTTAGCCAAGACACCTTAGCCAAGACACCTTAGCCAAGACACATTAGCCAAGACACCTTAGCCAAGACACATTAGCCAAGACACCTTAGCCAAGACACCTTAGCCAAGACACCTTAGCCAAGACACATTAGCCAAGACACATTAGCCAAGACACCTTAGCCAAGACACATTAGCCAAGACACCTTAGCCGAGACACATTAGCCAAGACACCTTAGCCAAGACACCTTAGCCAAGACACCTTAGCCAAGACACCTTAGCCGAGACACATTAGCCAAGACACTTTAGCCAAGACACCTAAGCCGAGACACATTAGCCAAGACACATAAGAAAATACACCTTAGCCAAGACACATTAGCCAAGACACCTAAGCCGAGACACATTAGCCAAGACACTTTAGCCAAGACACCTTTGCCGAGACACATTAGCCAAGACACCTTAGCCAAGACACCTTAGCCAAGACACCTTAGCCAAGACACCTTAGCCAGGACACATTAGCCGAGACACATTAGCCAAGACACCTTACCCAAAACACATTAGCCAAGACACCTTAGCCAAGACACCTTAGCCAAGACACTTTAGCCAAGACACATTAGCCAAGACACATTAGCCAAGACACATTAGCCAAGACACCTTAGCCAAGACACATTAGCCAAGACACCTTAGCCAAGACACCTTAGCCAAGACACATTAGCCAAGACACCTTAGCCAAGACACATTAGCCAAGACACATTAGCCGAGACACCTTAGCCAAGACACATTAGCCAAGACACATTAGCCAAGACACCTTAGCCAAGACACATTAGCCAAGACACATTAGCCAAGACACCTTAGCCAAGACACATTAGCCAAGACACATTAGCCAAGACACCTTAGCCAAGACACCTTAGCCACGACACATTAGCCAAGACACCTTAGCCAAGACACCTTAGCCAAGACACATTAGCCAAGACACATTAGTCAGGATACATTAGCCAAGACACATAAGCCAAGACACATTAGCCAAGACACCTTAGCCAAGACACATTAGCCAAGACACCTTAGCCGAGACACATTAGCCAAGACACATTAGCCAAGACACATTAGCAAAGACACATTTGCCAAGACACCTTAGCCGAGACACATTAGCCAAGACAACTAAGCCAAGACACCTTAGCCAAGACACATTAGCCAAGACACCTTAGCCAAGACACCTTAGCCAAGACACCTTAGCCAAGACACATTAGCCAAGACACCTTAGCCAAGACACCTTAGCCAAGACACCTTAGCCGAGACACATTAGCCAAGACACCTTAGCCAAGACACCTTAGCCAAGACACATTAGCCAAGACACCTTAGCCAAGACACCTTAGCCAAGACACCTTAGCCAAGACACCTTAGTCAAGACACATTAGCCAAGACACCTTAGCCAAGACACCTTAGCCAAGACACATTAGCCAAGACACTTTAGCCAAGACATATTAGCCAAGACACTTTAGCCAAGACACCTTAGCCGAGACACATTAGCCAAGACACCTAAGCCAAGACACCTTAGCCAAGACACCTTAGCCAAGACACCTTAGCCAAGACACTTTAGCCGAGACACATTAGCCAAGACACCTTAGCCAAGACACCTTAGCCAAGACACATTAGCCAAGACACCTTAGCCAAGACACATTAGCCAAGACACTTTAGCCAAGACACATTAGCCGAGACACATTAGCCAAGACACATTAGCCAAGACACCTTAGCCAAGACACATTAGCCAAGACACATTAGCCAAGACACCTTAGCCAAGACACCTTAGCCAAGACACATTAGCCAAGACACCTTAGCCAAGACACATTAGCCAAGACACCTTAGCCGAGACACATTAGCCAAGACACCTTAGCCAAGACACCTTAGCCAAGACACCTTAGCCAAGACACCTTAGCCAAGACACTTTAGCCGAGACACATTAGCCAAGACACCTTAGCCAAGACACCTTAGCCAAGACACATTAGCCAAGACACTTTAGCCAAGACACATTAGCCAAGACACATTAGCCAAGACACCTTAGCCAAGACACCTTAGCCAAGACACATTAGCCAAGACACCTTAGCCGAGACACATTAGCCAAGACACCTTAGCCAAGACACCTTAGCCAAGACACCTTAGCCAAGACACATTAGCCAAGACACTTTAGCCAAGACACATTAGCCGAGACACATTAGCCAAGACACATTAGCCAAGACACCTTAGCCAAGACACATTAGCCAAGACACCATAGCCAAGACACCTTAGCCAAGACACCTTAGCCCAGACACCTTAGCCGAGACACATTAGCCAAGACACCTTAGCCAAGACACCTTAGCCAAGACACCTTAGCCAAGACACATTAGCCAAGACACTTTAGCCAAGACACATTAGCCGAGACACATTAGCCAAGACACATTAGCCAAGACACCTTAGCCAAGACACATTAGCCAAGACACCTTAGCCAAGACACATTAGCCAAGACACCTTAGCCAAGACACATTAGCCAAGACACCTTAGCCGAGACACATTAGCCAAGACACTTTAGCCAAGACACCTAAGCCGAGACACATTAGCCAAGACACATTAGCCAAGACACATTAGCCAAGACACATTAGCCAAGACACCTTAGCCAAGACACCTTAGCCAAGACACATTAGCCAAGACACTTTAGCCAAGACACATTAGCCGAGACACATTAGCCAAGACACATTAGCCAAGACACCATAGCCAAGACACATTAGCCAAGACACCATAGCCAAGACACCTTAGCCAAGACACCTTAGCCAAGACACCTTAGCCGAGACACATTAGCCAAGACACCTAAGCCAAGACACCTTAGCCAAGACACCTTAGCCAAGACACATTAGCCAAGACACATTAGCCAAGACACCTTAGCCAAGACACATTAGCCAAGACACCTTAGCCAAGACACCTTAGCCAAGACACATTAGCCAAGACACATTAGCCAAGACACCTTAGCCAAGACACATTAGCCAAGACACCTTAGCTGAGTTACATTAGCCAAGACACCTTAGCCAAAACACCTTAGCCAAGACACCTTAGCCAAGACACCTTAGCCAAGACACCTTAGCCAAGACACCTTAGCCAAGACACCTTAGCCAAGACACCTTAGCCAAGACACCTTAGCCAAGACACATTAGCCAAGACACATTAGCCAAGACACCTTAGCCAAGACACATTAGCCAAGACACCTTAGCCGAGACACATTAGCCAAGACACCTTAGCCAAGACACCTTAGCCAAGACACCTTAGCCAAGACACCTTAGCCGAGACACATTAGCCAAGACACTTTAGCCAAGACACCTGAGCCGAGACACTTTAGCCAAGACACCTTAGCCAAGACACCTTAGCCAAGACACCTTAGCCAAGACACATTAGTCAAGACACCTTAGCCAAGACACCTTAGCCAAGACACATTAGCCAAAACACCTTAGCCAAGACACATTAGCCAAGACACATTAGCCGAGACACCTTAGCCAAGACACATTAGCCAAGACACCTTAGCCAAGACACATTAGCCAAGACACATTAGCCGAGACACCTTAGCCGAGACACATTAGCCAAGACACCTTAGCCAAGACACCTTAGCCAAGACACTTTAGCCGACACACATTAGCCAAGACACCTTAGCCAAGACACCTTAGCCAAGACACCTTAGCCAAGACACATTAGCCAAGACACTTTAGCCAAGACACCTTAGCCAAGACACCTTAGCCAAGACACCTTAGCCAAGACACATTAGCCAAGACACCTTAGCCAAGACACATAAGCCAAGACACCTTAGCCAAGACACATTAGCCAAGACACCTTAGCCAAGACACCTTAGCCAAGACACCTTAGCCAAGACACATTAGCCAAGACACTTTAGCCAAGACACATTAGCCGAGACACATTAGCCAGGACACATTAGCCAAGACACCTTAGCCAAGACACATTAGCCAAGACACCATAGCCAAGACACCTTAGCCAAGACACCTTAGCCAAGACACCTTAGCCGAGACACATTAGCCAAGACACCTAAGCCAAGACACCTTTGCCAAGACACCTTAGCCAAGACACATTAGCCAAGACACATTAGCCAAGACACCTTAGCCAAGACACATTAGCCAAGACACCTTAGCCAAGACACATTAGCCAAGACACATTAGCCAAGACACCTTAGCCAAGACACATTAGCCAAGACACCTTAGCCGAGACACATTAGCCAAGACACCTTAGCCAAGACACCTTAGCCAAGACACCTTAGCCAAGACACCTTAGCCAAGACACCTTAGCCAAGACACATTAGCCAAGACACCTTAGCCAAGACACCTTAGCCAAGACACCTTAGCCAAGACACATTAGCCAAGACACATTAGCCAAGACACCTTAGCCAAGACACATTAGCCAAGACACCTTAGCCGAGACACATTAGCCAAGACACCTTAGCCAAGACACCTTAGCCAAGACACCTTAGCCAAGACACCTTAGCCGAGACACATTAGCCAAGACACCTTAGCCAAGACACCTAAGCCGAGACACATTAGCCAAGACACATTAGCCAAGACACATTAGCCAAGACACATTAGCCAAGACACCTTAGCCAAGACACCTTAGCCAAGACACTTTAGCCGAGACACATTAGCCAAGACACCTTAGCCAAGACACATTAGCCAAGACACCTTAGCCAAGACACCTTAGCCAAGACACATTAGCCAAGACACCTTAGCCAAGACACCTTAGCCAAGACACATTAGCCAAGACACCTTAGCCAAGACACATTAGCCAAGACACATTAGCCGAGACACCTTTGCCAAGACACATTAGCCAAGACACCTTAGCCAAGACACATTAGCCAAGACACATTAGCCGAGACACATAAGCCAAGACACCTTAGCCAAGACACCTTAGCCAAGACACCTTAGCCAAGACACCTTAGCCAAGACACCTTAGCCAAGACACATTAGCCAAGACACCTTAGCCAAGACACATTAGCCAAGACACATTAGTCAAGACACCTTAGCCAAGACACCTTAGCCAAGACACCTTAGCCAAGACACCTTAGCCAAGACACCTTAGCCAAGACACATTAGCCAAGACACATTAGCCAAGACACCTTAGCCAAGACACCTTAGCCAAGACACATTAGCCAAGACACTTTAGCCAAGACACCTAAGCCGAGACACATTAGCCAAGACACCTTAGCCAAGACACCTTAGCCAAGACACTTTAGCCGAGACACATTAGCCAAGACACATTAGCCAAGACACCTTAGCCAAGACACATAAGCCAAGACACCTTAGCCAAGACACATTAGCCAAGACACCTAAGCCGAGACACATTAGCCAAGACACTTTAGCCAAGACACCTTAGCCGAGACACATTAGCCAAGACACCTTAGCCAAGACACCTTAGCCAAGACACCTTAGCCAAGACACCTTAGCCAGGACACATTAGCCGAGACACATTAGCCAAGACACCTTAGCCAAGACACATTAGCCAAGACACATTAACCGAGACACCTTAGCCAAGACACTTTAGCCAAGACACATTAGCCAAGACACATTAGCCAAGACACATTAGCCAAGACACCTTAGCCAAGACACATTAGCCAAGACACCTTAGCAAAGACACCTTAGCCAAGACACATTAGCCAAGACACCTTAGCCAAGACACATTAGCCAAGACACATTAGCCGAGACACCTTAGCCAAGACACCTTAGCCAAGACACATTAGCCGAGACACATAAGCCAAGACACCTTAGCCAAGACACGTTAGCCAAGACACCTTAGCCAAGACACATTAGCCAAGACACATTAGCCAAGACACCTTAGCCAAGACACATTAGCCAAGACACCTTAGCCGAGACACATTAGCCAAGACACCTTAGCCAAGACACCTTAGCCAAGACACCTTAGCCAAGACACCTTAGCCAAGACACATTAGCCAAGACACCTTAGCCAAGACACATTAGCCAAGACACCTTAGCCAAGACACCTTAGCCAAGACACCTTAGCCAAGACACATTAGCCAAGACACCTTAGCCAAGACACATTAGCCAAGACACCTTAGCCAAGACACCTTAGCCAAGACACCTTAGCCAAGACACCTTAGCCAAGACACCTTAGCCAAGACACATTAGCCAAGACACCTTAGCCAAGACACCTTAGCCAAGACACCTTAGCCAAGACACATTAGCCAAGACACCTTAGCCAAGACACATTAGCCAAGACACCTTAGCCGAGACACATTAGCCAAGACACCTTAGCCAAGACACCTTAGCCAAGACACCTTAGCCAAGACACCTTAGCCGAGACACATTAGCCAAGACACTTTAGCCAAGACACCTAAGCCGAGACACATTAGCCAAGACACCTTAGCCAAGACACCTTAGCCAAGACACCTTAGCCAAGACACATTAGCCTAGACACCTTAGCCAAGACACATTAGCCAAGACACCTTAGCCAAGACACCTTAGCCAAGACACCTTAGCCAAGACACATTAGCCAAGACACCTTAGCCGAGACACATTAGCCAAGACACCTTAGCCAAGACACCTTAGCCAAGACACCTTAGCCAAGACACCTAAGCCGAGACACATTAGCCAAGACACTTTAGCCAAGACACCTAAGCCGAGACACATTAGCCAAGACACCTTAGCCAAGACACCTTAGCCAAGACACCTTAGCCAAGACACATTAGCCTAGACACCTTAGCCAAGACACCTTAGCCAAGACACATTAGCCAAGACACCTTAGCCAAGACACATTAGCCAAGACACCTTAGCCAAGACACCTTAGCCAAGACACATTAGCCGAGACACCTTAGCCAAGACACCTTAGCCAAGACACATTAGCCTAGACACCTTAGCCAAGACACCTTAGCCAAGACACATTAGCCAAGACACCTTAGCCAAGACACATTAGCCAAGACACCTTAGCCAAGACACCTTAGCCAAGACACATTAGCCGAGACACCTTAGCCAAGACACCTTAGCCAAGACACATTAGCCAAGACACATTAGCCAAGACACATTAGCCTAGACACCTTAGCCAAGACACCTTAGCCAAGACACCTTAGCCAAGACACATTAGCCAAGACACATTAGCCAAGACACCTTAGCCAAGACACATTAGCCAAGACACCTTAGCCGAGACACATTAGCCAAGACACCTTAGCCAAGACACCTTAGCCAAGACACCTTAGCCAAGACACCTTAGCCAAGACACATTAGCCAAGACACCTTAGCCAAGACACCTTAGCCGAGACACATAAGCCAAGACACCTTTGCCAAGACACCTTAGCCAAGACACCTTAGCCAAGACACATTAGCCAAGACACATTAGCCAAGACACCTTAGCCAAGCACCATAGCCAAGACACCTTAGCCAAGACACCTTAGCCAAGACACCTTAGCCAAGACACCTTAGCCAAGACACATTAGCCAAGACACCTTAGCCGAGACACATTAGCCAAGACACCTTAGCCAAGACACCTTAGCCAAGACACCTTAGCCAAGACACCTTAGCCAAGACACCTTAGCCAAGACACATTAGCCAAGACACATTAGCCAAGACACCTTAGCCAAGACACATTAGCCAAGACACCTTAGCCAAGACACCTTAGCCAAGACACCTTAGCCAAGACACATTAGCCAAGACACATTAGCCAAGACACCTTAGCCAAGACACCTTAGCCAAGACACATTAGCCAAGACACATTAGCCAAGACACATTAGCCTAGACACCTTAGCCAAGACACCTTAGCCAAGACACATTAGCCACGACACCTTAGCGAAGACACCTTAGCCAAGACACATTAGCCAAGACACCTTAGCCAAGACACCTTAGCCAAGACACCTTAGCCAAGACACCTTAGCCAAGACACCTTAGCCAAGACACCTTAGCCAAGACACATTAGCCAAGACACCTTAGCCAAGACACATTAGCCAAGACACCTTAGCCGAGACACATTAGCCAAGACACCTTAGCCAAGACACCTTAGCCAAGACACCTTAGCCAAGACACCTTAGCCAAGACACATTAGCCAAGACACTTTAGCCAAGACACCTTAGCCAAGACACCTTAGCCAAGACACATTAGCCAAGACACATTAGCCAAGACACCTTAGCCGAGACACATTAGCCAAGACACCTTAGCCGAGACACATTAGCCAAGACACCTTAGCCAAGACACCTTAGCCAAGACACCTTAGCCAAGACACCTTAGCCGAGACACATTAGCCAAGACACTTTAGCCAAGACACCTAAGCCGAGACACATTAGCCAAGACACCTTAGCCAAGACACCTTAGCCAAGACACCTTAGCCAAGACACATTAGCCTAGACACCTTAGCCAAGACACCTTAGCCAAGACACATTAGCCAAGACACCTTAGCCAAGACACATTAGCCAAGACACCTTAGCCAAGACACCTTAGCCAAGACACATTAGCCAAGACACATTAGCCAAAACACCTTAGCCAAGACACATTAGCCAAGACACATTAGCCAAGACACCTTAGCCAAGACACATTAGCCAAGACACCTTAGCCGAGACACATTAGCCAAGACACCTTAGCCAAGACACCTTAGCCAAGACACCTTAGCCAAGACACCTTAGCCAAGACACCTTAGCCAAGACACATAAGCCAAGACACCTTAGCCAAGACACCTTAGCCAAGACACCTTAGCCAAGACACCTTAGCCAAGACACATTAGCCAAGACACATTAGCCAAGACACCTTAGCCAAGACACATATGCCAAGACACCTAAGCCGAGACACATTAGCCAAGACACCTTAGCCAAGACACCTTAGCCAAGACACCTTAGCCAAGACACCTTAGCCGAGACACATTAGCCAAGACACTTTAGCCAAGACACCTAAGCCGAGACACATTAGCCAAGACACCTTAGCCAAGACACCTTAGCCAAGACACCTTAGCCAAGACACATTAGCCTAGACACCTTAGCCAAGACACCTTAGCCAAGACACATTAGCCAAGACACCTTAGCCAAGACACATTAGCCAAGACACCTTAGCCAAGACACATTAGCCAAGACACATTAGCCGAGACACATTAGCCAAGACACTTTAGCCAAGACACCTAAGCCGAGACACATTAGCCAAGACACCTTAGCCAAGACACCATAGCCAAGACACCTTAGCCAAGACACCTTAGCCAAGACACATTAGCCAAGACACCTTAGCCAAGACACATTAGCCGAGACACATAAGCCAAGACACCTTTGCCAAGACACCTTAGCCAAGACACCTTAGCCAAGACACATTAGCCAAGACACATTAGCCAAGACACCTTAGCCAAGACACATTAGCCAAGACACCTTAGCCGAGACACATTAGCCAAGACACCTTAGCCAAGACACCTTAGCCAAGACACCTTAGCCAAGACACCTTAGCCAAGACACCTTAGCCAAGACACATTAGCCAAGACACATTAGCCAAGACACCTTAGCCAAGACACATTAGCCAAGACACATTAGCCAAGACACATTAGCCAAGACACCTTAGCCAAGACACATAAGCCAAGACACATTAGCCAAGACACATTAGCCAAGACACATTAGCCAAGACACATTAGCCAAGACACCTTAGCCAAGACACATTAGCCAAGACACCTTAGCCGAGACACATTAGCCAAGACACCTTAGCCAAGACACCTTAGCCAAGACACCTTAGCCAAGACACCTTAGCCAAGACACATTAGCCAAGACACCTTAGCCAAGACACATTAGCCGAGACACATAAGCCAAGACACCTTTGCCAAGACACCTTAGCCAAGACACCTTAGCCAAGACACATTAGCCAAGACACATTAGCCAAGACACCTTAGCCAAGACACATTAGCCAAGACACCTTAGCCGAGACACATTAGCCAAGACACCTTAGCCAAGACACCTTAGCCAAGACACCTTAGCCAAGACACCTTAGCCAAGACACCTTAGCCAAGACACATTAGCCAAGACACATTAGCCAAGACACCTTAGCCAAGACACATTAGCCAAGACACCTTAGCCAAGACACCTTAGCCAAGACACCTTAGCCAAGACACATTAGCCAAGACACATTAGCCAAGACACCTTAGCCAAGACACCTTAGCCAAGACACATTAGCCAAGACACATTAGCCAAGACACATTAGCCTAGACACCTTAGCCAAGACACCTTAGCCAAGACACATTAGCCACGACACCTTAGCGAAGACACCTTAGCCAAGACACATTAGCCAAGACACCTTAGCCAAGACACCTTAGTCAAGACACCTTAGCCAAGACACCTTAGCCAAGACACATTAGCCAAGACACATTAGCCAAGACACCTTAGCCAAGACACATTAGCCAAGACACATTAGCCAAGACACCTTAGCCAAGACACATTAGCCAAGACACCTTAGCCGAGACACATTAGCCAAGACACCTTAGCCAAGACACCTTAGCCAAGACACCTTAGCCAAGACACCTTAGCCAAGACACCTTAGCCAAGACACATTAGCCAAGACACCTTAGCCAAGACACCTTAGCCAAGACACCTTAGCCAAGACACATTAGCCAAGACACATTAGCCAAGACACCTTAGCCAAGACACATTAGCCAAGACACCTTAGCCGAGACACATTAGCCAAGACACCTTAGCCAAGACACCTTAGCCAAGACACCTTAGCCGAGACACATTAGCCAAGACACTTTAGCCAAGACACCTAAGCCGAGACACATTAGCCAAGACACCTTAGCCAAGACACCTTAGCCAAGACACCTTAGCCAAGACACCTTAGCCAAGACACATTAGCCAAGACACCTTAGCCAAGACACATTAGCCAAGACACTTTAGCCAAGACACCTTAGCCGAGACACCTTAGCCAAGACACCTTAGCCAAGACACATTAGCCAAGACACATTAGCCAAAACACCTTAGCCAAGACACATTAGCCAAGACACATTAGCCAAGACACCTTAGCCAAGACACATTAGCCAAGACACCTTAGCCGAGACACATTAGCCAAGACACCTTAGCCAAGACACCTTAGCCAAGACACCTTAGCCAAGACACCTTAGCCAAGACACCTTAGCCAAGACACATAAGCCAAGACACCTTAGCCAAGACACCTTAGCCAAGACACCTTAGCCAAGACACATTAGCCAAGACACATTAGCCAAGACACCTTAGCCAAGACACATTAGCCAAGACACCTAAGCCAAGACACATTAGCCAAGACACCTTAGCCAAGACACCTTAGCCAAGACACCTTAGCCAAGACACCTTAGCCGAGACACATTAGCCAAGACACTTTAGCCAAGACACCTAAGCCGAGACACATTAGCCAAGACACCTTAGCCAAGACACCTTAGCCAAGACACCTTAGCCAAGACACATTAGCCTAGACACCTTAGCCGAGACACATTAGCCAAGACACCTTAGCCAAGACACCTTAGCCAAGACACCTTAGCCAAGACACCTTAGCCAAGACACATTAGCCTAGACACCTTAGCCAAGACACCTTAGCCAAGACACATTAGCCAAGACACCTTAGCCAAGACACATTAGCCAAGACACCTTAGCCAAGACACATTAGCCAAGACACATAAGCCGAGACACCTTAGCCAAGACACCTTAGCCAAGACACATTAGCCAAGACACATTAGCCAAGACACATTAGCCTAGACACCTTAGCCAAGACACCTTAGCCAAGACACCTTAGCCAAGACACATTAGCCGAGACACATTAGCCAAGACACCTTAGCCAAGACACATAAGCCAAGACACATTAGCCAAGACACCTTAGCCAAGACACATTAGCCAAGACACCTTAGCCGAGACACATTAGCCAAGACACCTTAGCCAAGACACCTTAGCCAAGACACCTTAGCCAAGACACCTTAGCCAAGACACATTAGCCAAGACACCTTAGCCAAGACACATTAGCCGAGACACATAAGCCAAGACACCTTTGCCAAGACACCTTAGCCAAGACACCTTAGCCAAGACACATTAGCCAAGACACATTAGCCAAGACACCTTAGCCAAGACACATTAGCCAAGACACCTTAGCCGAGACACATTAGCCAAGACACCTTAGCCAAGACACCTTAGCCAAGACACCTTAGCCAAGACACCTTAGCCAAGACACATTAGCCAAGACACATTAGCCAAGACACCTTAGCCAAGACACATTAGCCAAGACACATTAGCCAAGACACCTTAGCCAAGACACATTAGCCAAGACACCTTAGCCAAGACACCTTAGCCAAGACACCTTAGCCGAGACACATTAGCCAAGACACCTTAGCCAAGACACCTTAGCCAAGACACCTTAGCCAAGACACCTTAGCCTAAACACCTTAGCCAAGACACTTTAGCCAAGACACCTTAGCCAAGACACCTTAGCCGAGACACATTTGCCAAGACACCTTAGCCAAGACACCTTAGCCAAGACACATTAGCCAAGACACCTTAGCCAAGACACCTTAGCCAAGACACCTTAGCCAAGACACATTAGCCAAGACACCTTAGCCAAGACACATTAGCCAAGACACATTAGCCGAGACACCTTAGCCAAGACACCTTAGCCAAGACACCTTAGCCAAGACACATTAGCCAAGACACATTAGCCAAGACACCTTAGCCAAGACACCTTAGCCAAGACACCTTAGCCAAGACACCTTAGCCGAGACACATTAGCCAAGACACATTAGCCAAGACACATTAGCCAAGACACTTTAGCCAAGACACATTAGCCAAGACACATTAGCCAAGACACCTTAGCCAAGACACCTTAGCCAAGACACATTAGCCAAGACACCTTAGCCGAGACACATTAGCCAAGACACCTTAGCCAAGACACCTTAGCCAGGACACCTTAGCCAAGACACATTAGCCGAGACACATTAGCCAAGACACATTAGCCAAGACACCTTAGCCAAGACACATTAGCCAAGACACCATAGCCAAGACACCTTAGCCAAGACACCTTAGCCCAGACACCTTAGCCGAGACACATTAGCCAAGACACCTTAGCCAAGACACCTTAGCCAAGACACATTAGCCAAGACACCTTAGCTGAGTTACATTAGCCAAGACACCTTAGCCAAGACACATTAGCCAAGACACCTTAGGCAAGACACATTAGCCAAGACACATTAGCCGAGACACCTTAGCCAAGACACCTTAGCCAAGACACCTTAGCCAAGACACCTTAGCCAAGACACCTTAGCCAAGACACCTTAACCAAGACACTTTAGCCGAGACACATTAGCCAAGACACCTTAGCCAAGACACCTTAGCCGAGACACATTAGCCAAGACACCTTAGCCAAGACACCTTAGCCAAGACACCTTAGCCAAGACACCTTAGCCAAGACACGTTAGCCAAGACACCTTAGCCAAGACACCTTAGCCAAGACACATTAGCCAAGACACCTTAGCCAAGACACCTTAGCCAAGACACCTTAGCCAAGACACCTTAGCCAAGACACATTAGCCAAGACACATTAGCCAAGACACCTTAGCCAAGACACATTAGCCAAGACACATTAGCCAAGACACATTAGCCAAGACACCTTAGCCAAGACACATTAGCCAAGACACCTTAGCCGAGACACATTAGCCAAGACACCTTAGCCAAGACACCTTAGCCAAGACACCTTAGCCAAGACACCTTAGCCAAGACACATTAGCCAAGACACATTAGCCAAGACACCTTAGCCAAGACACATTAGCCAAGACACATTAGCCAAGACACATTAGCCTAGACACCTTAGCCAAGACACCTTAGCCAAGACACATTAGCCAAGACACCTTAGCCAAGACACATTAGCCAAGACACCTTAGCCGAGACACATTAGCCAAGACACCTTAGCCAAGACACCTTAGCCAAGACATCTTAGCCAAGACACCTTAGCCAAGACACATTAGCCAAGACACATTAGCCAAGACACATTAGCCAAGACACCTTAGCCAAGACACCTTAGCCAAGACACTTTAGCCAAGACACCTTAGCCGAGACACATTAGCCAAGACACCTTAGCCAAGACACCTTAGCCAAGACACCTTAGCCAAGACACCTTAGCCAAGACACATTAGCCAAGACACATTAGCCAAGACACCTTAGCCAAGACACCTTAGCCAAGACACATTAGCCAAGACACCTTAGCCAAGACACCTTAGCCAAGACACCTTAGCCAAGACACCTTAGCCGAGACACATTAGCCAAGACACCTTAGCCAAGACACCTTAGCCAAGACACCTTAGCCAAGACACCTTAGCCGAGACACATTAGCCAAGACACTTTAGCCAAGACACCTAAGCCGAGACACATTAGCCAAGACACCTTAGCCAAGACACCTTAGCCAAGACACCTTAGCCAAGACACTTTAGCCGAGACACATTAGCCAAGACACCTTAGCCAAGACACCTTAGCCAAGACACATAAGCCAAGACACCTTAGCCAAGACACATTAGCCAAGACACCTAAGCCGAGACACATTAGCCAAGACACTTTAGCCAAGACACCTTAGCCGAGACACATTAGCCAAGACACCTTAGCCAAGACACCTTAGCCAAGACACCTTAGCCAAGACACCTTAGCCAGGACACATTAGCCGAGACACATTAGCCAAGACACCTTAGCCAAGACACATTAGCCAAGACACCTTAGCCAAGACACCTTAGCCAAGACACTTTAGCCAAGACACATTAGCCAAGACACATTAGCCAAGACACCTTAGCCAAGACACATTAGCCAAGACACCTTAGCCAAGACACCTTAGCCAAGACACATTAGCCAAGATACCTTAGCCAAGACACATTAGCCAAGACACATTAGCCGAGACACCTTAGCCAAGACACATTAGCCAAGACACCTTAGCCAAGACACATTAGCCAAGACACATTAGCCGAGACACATAAGCCAAGACACCTTAGCCAAGACACCTTAGCCAAGACACCTTAGCCAAGACACATTAGCCAAGACACCTTAGCCAAGACACATTAGCCAAGACACCTTAGCCGAGACACATTAACCAAGACACCTTAGCCAAGACACCTTAGCCAAGACACCTTAGCCAAGACACCTTAGCCAAGACACATTAGCCAAGACACATTAGCCAAGACACCTTAGCCAAGACACATTAGCCAAGACACCTTAGCCAAGACACCTTAGCCAAGACACCTTAGCCAAGACACATTAGCCAAGACACATTAGCCAAGACACATTAGCCAAGACACATTAGCCAAGACACCTTAGCCAAGACACCTTAGCCAAGACACATTAGCCGAGACACATTAGCCAAGACACCTTAGCCAAGACACATAAGCCAAGACACCTTAGCCAAGACACATTAGCCAAGACACATGAGCCAAGACACCTTAGCCAAGACACATCAGCCAAGACACATTAGCCGAGACACCTTAGCCGAGACTCATTAGCCGAGACACATTAGCCGAGACACCTTAGCCGAGACACATTAGCCGAGACACATTAGCCAAGACACATTAGCCAAGACACCGAAGCCAAGACACCTTAGCCGAGACACTTTGACCAAGACACCTTAGCAAAGACACCTTAGCCAAGACACATTAGCCGAGACACATTAGCCGATACACCTTAGCCGAGACACATTAGCCAAGACACCTTAGCCAAGACACCTTAGCCAAGATACATTAGCCAAGACACATTAGCCAAGACACCTTAGCCAAGACACCTTAGCCAAGACACCTTAGCCAAGACACATTAGCCAAGACACATTAGCCAAGACACATTAGCCGAGACACATTAGCCAAGACACCTTAGCCAAGACACCTTAGCCAAGACACATTAGCCGAGACACCTTAGCCAAGACACATTAGCTGAGACACATTAGCCAAGACACCTTAGCCAAGACACATTAGCCAAGACACATTAGCCAAGACACCTTAGCCAAGACACATTAGCCGAGACACCTTAGCCAAGACACATTAGCCGCGACACATTAGCCGAGACACCTTAGCCAAGACACCTTAGCCAAGACACATTAGCCAAGACACATTAGCCGAGACACATTAGCCAAGACACATTAGCCAAGACACATTAGCCGAGACACCTTAGCCAAGACACCTTAGCCGAGACACATTAGCCGAGACACATTAGCCAAGACACATTAGCCAAGACACCTAAGCCAAGACACCTTAGCCGAGACACTTTAGCCAAGACACCTTAGCAAAGACGCATTAGCCAAGACACCTTAGCCAAGACACCTTAGCCGAGACACCTTAGCCAAGACACCTTAGAAAAGACACATTAGCCGAGACACATTAGCCAAGACACCTTAGCCAAGACACCTTAGCCAAGACACCTTAGCCAAGACACATTAGGCGAGACACATTAGCCAAGACACCTTAGCCAAGACACCTTAGCCAAGACACCTTAGCCAAAACACCTAAGCCAAGACACTTTAGCAGAGACACATTAGCCATGACACCTTAGCCAAGACACATAAGCAGAGACACCTTAGCAGAGACACATTAGCCAAGACACCTTAGACAAGACACATTAGCCGAGATACATAAGCCAAGACACCTTAGCCAAGACACCTTAGCCAAGACACATTAGCCAAGACACCTTAGCCAAGACACATTAGCCGAGACACATTAGCCAAGACACCTTAGCCAAGACACTTTAGCCACGACACCTTAGCCAAGACACATTAACCGAGACACCTTAGCCAAGACACATTAGCCAAGACACCTTAGCCAAGACACATTAGCCAAGACACTTTAGCCACGACACCTTAGCCAAGACACCTTAGAAAAGACACCTTAGCCAAGACACCTTAGCCGAGACACATTAGCCGAGACACATTAGCCAAGACACATTAGCCAAGACACCTAAGCCAAGACACCTTAGCCGAGACACTTTAGCCAAGACACCTTAGCAAAGACACATTAGCCAAGACACCTTAGCCAAGACACATTAGCCGAGACACATTAGCCAAGACACCTTAGCCAAGACACCTTAGCCAAGACACCTTAGCCAAGACACATTAGCCGAGACACATTAGCCAAGACACCTTAGCCAAGACACATTAGCCAAGACACCTTAGCCAAGACACCTTAGCCAAGACACCTTAGCCAAGACACATTAGCCGATACACATTAGCCACGATACCTTAGCCAAGACACCTTAGCCAAGACACATTAGCCAAGACACATTAGCCAAGACACATTAGCCACGACACCTTAGCCAAGACACCTTAGCCAAGACACATTAGCCAAGACACATTAGCCAAGACACATAAGCAGAGACACATTAGCCGAGACACATTAGCCAAGACACCTTAGTAAAGACACCTTAGCCAAGACACCTTAGCCAAGACACCTTAGCCAAGACACCTAAGCCAAGACACTTTAGCAGAGACACATTAGCCATGACACCTTAGCCAAGAGACCTTAGCCAAGACACATTAGCCAAGACACCTTAGCCAAGACACCTTAGCAAAGACACATTAGCCAAGACACATTAGCCAAGACACATTAGCCGAGACACCTTAGCCAAGACACCTAAGCCAAGACACCTTAGCCGAGACACTTTAGCCAAGACACCTTAGCCAAGACACCTTAGCCAAGACACATTAGCCAAGACACATTAGCAAAGACACCTTAGCCTAGACACCTTAACCAAGACACCTTAGCCAAGACACCTTAGCCAAGACACATTAGCCAAGACACATTAGCCAAGACACATTAGCCAAGACACATAAGCAGAGACACCTTAGCAGAGACACATTAGCCAAGACACCTTAGACAAGACACATTAGCCGAGATACATAAGCCAAGACACCTTAGCCAAGACACCTTAGCCAAGACACATTAGCCAAGACGCATTAGCCAAGACACCTTAGCCAAGACACATTAGCCGAAACACATTAGCCAAGACACCTAAGCCAAGACACCTTAGCCAAGACACCTTAGCCAAGACACATTAGCCAAGACACATTAGCCGAGACACCTTAGCAAAGACACATTAGCCAAGACACATTAGCGGAGACACATTAGCCAAGACACCTTAGCCAAGACACATTAGCCGAGACACCTTAGCCAAGACACCTTAGCCAAGACACATTAGCCAAGACACCTTAGCCAAGACACCTTAGCCGAGACACCTTAGCCAAGACACCTTAGCCAAGACACATAAGCCAAGACACCTTAGCAAAGACACCTTAGCCTAGACACCTTAACCAACACACCTTAGCCAAGACACCTTAGCCAAGACACATTAGCCAAGACACATTAGCCACGACACCTTAGCCAAGACACCTTAGCCAAGACACATTAGCCAAGACACATTAGCCAAGACACCTTAGCCAAGACACCTTAGCCAAGACACATTAGCCAAGACACATTAGCCAAGACACATAAGCAGAGACACCTTAGCAGAGACACATTAGCCAAGACACCTTAGACAAGACACATTAGCCGAGATACATAAGCCAAGACACCTTAGCCAAGACACCTTAGCCAAGACACATTAGCCAAGACGCATTAGCCAAGACACATTAGCCGAGACACCTTAGCCAAGACACCTTAGCCAAGACACATTAGCCAAGACACATTAGCCAAGACACATTAGCCTAGACACCTTAGCCAAGACACCTTAGCCAAGACACCTTAGCCAAGACACATTAGCCGAGACACATTAGCCAAGACACCTTAGCCAAGACACATTAGCCAAGACACATTAGCCAAGACACCTTAGCCAAGACACATTAGCCAAGACACCTTAGCCGAGACACATTAGCCAAGACACCTTAGCCAAGACACCTTAGCCAAGACACCTTAGCCAAGACACCTTAGCCAAGACACATTAGCCAAGACACCTTAGCCAAGACACATTAGCCAAGACACCGAAGCCAAGACACCTTAGCCGAGACACTTTGACCAAGACACCTTAGCAAAGACACCTTAGCCAAGACACATTAGCCGAGACACATTAGCCGATACACCTTAGCCGAGACACATTAGCCAAGACACCTTAGCCAAGACACCTTAGCCAAGATACATTAGCCAAGACACATTAGCCAAGACACCTTAGCCAAGACACCTTAGCCAAGACACCTTAGCCAAGACACATAAGCCAAGACACCTTAGCCAAGACACCTTAGCCAAGACACCTTAGCCAAGACACATTAGCCAAGACACATTAGCCAAGACACCTTAGCCAAGACACATTAGCCAAGACACCTAAGCCAAGACACATTAGCCAAGACACCTTAGCCAAGACACCTTAGCCAAGTTACCTTAGCCAAGACACCTTAGCCGAGACACATTAGCCAAGACACTTTAGCCAAGACACCTAAGCCGAGACACATTAGCCAAGACACCTTAGCCAAGACACATTAGCCAAGACACATTAGCCAAGACACCTTAGCCAAGACACATTAGCCAAGACACCTAAGCCAAGACACATTAGCCAAGACACCTTAGCCAAGACACCTTAGCCAAGACACATTAGCCAAGACACCTTAGCCAAGACACATTAGCCTAGACACCTTAGCCAAGACACCTTAGCCAAGACACATTAGCCAAGACACCTTAGCCAAGACACATTAGCCAAGACACCTTAGCCAAGACACATTAGCCAAGACACATTAGCCGAGACACCTTAGCCAAGACACCTTAGCCAAGACACATTAGCCAAGACACATTAGCCAAGACACATTAGCCTAGACACCTTAGCCAAGACACCTTAGCCAAGACACCTTAGCCAAGACACATTAGCCGAGACACATTAGCCAAGACACCTTAGCCAAGACACATTAGCCAAGACACATTAGCCAAGACACCTTAGCCAAGACACATTAGCCAAGACACCTTAGCCGAGACACATTAGCCAAGACACCTTAGCCAAGACACCTTAGCCAAGACACCTTAGCCAAGACACCTTAGCCAAGACACATTAGCCAAGACACCTTAGCCAAGACACATTAGCCGAGACACATAAGCCAAGACACCTTTGCCAAGACACCTTAGCCAAGACACCTTAGCCAAGACACATTAGCCAAGACACATTAGCCAAGACACCTTAGCCAAGACACATTAGCCAAGACACCTTAGCCGAGACACATTAGCCAAGACACCTTAGCCAAGACACCTTAGCCAAGACACCTTAGCCAAGACACCTTAGCCAAGACACATTAGCCAAGACACATTAGCCAAGACACCTTAGCCAAGACACATTAGCCAAGACACCTTAGCCAAGACACCTTAGCCGAGACACATTAGCCAAGACACCTTAGCCAAGACACCTTAGCCAAGACACCTTAGCCAAGACACCTTAGCCAAGACACGTTAGCCAAGACACCTTAGCCAAGACACCTTAGCCAAGACACATTAGCCAAGACACCTTAGCCAAGACACCTTAGCCAAGACACCTTAGCCGAGACACATTAGCCAAGACACCTTAGCCAAGACACCTTAGCCAAGACACCTTAGCCAAGACACATTAGCCAAGACACATTAGCCAAGACACATTAGCCAAGACACATTAGCCAAGACACCTTAGCCGAGACACATAAGCCAAGACACCTTAGCCAAGACACTTTAGCCAAGACACCTTAGCCAAGACACATTAGCCAAGACACCTTAGCCAAGACACATTAGCCAAGACACCTTAGCCGAGACACATTAACCAAGACACCTTAGCCAAGACACCTTAGCCAAGACACCTTAGCCAAGACACCTTAGCCAAGACACATTAGCCAAGACACATTAGCCAAGACACCTTAGCCAAGACACATAAGCCAAGACACCTTAGCCAAGACACCTTAGCCAAGACACCTTAGCCAAGACACATTAGCCAAGACACATTAGCCAAGACACATTAGCCAAGACACATTAGCCAAGACACCTTAGCCAAGACACCTTAGCCAAGACACATTAGCCGAGACACATTAGCCAAGACACCTTAGCCAAGACACATTAGCCAAGACACCTTAGCCAAGACACATTAGCCAAGACACATTAGCCAAGACACATGAGCCAAGACACCTTAGCCAAGACACATCAGCCAAGACACATTAGCCGAGACACCTTAGCCGAGACTCATTAGCCGAGACACATTAGCCGAGACACCTTAGCCGAGACACATTAGCCGAGACACATTAGCCAAGACACATTAGCCAAGACACCGAAGCCAAGACACCTTAGTCGAGACACTTTGACCAAGACACCTTAGCAAAGACACCTTAGCCAAGACACATTAGCCGAGACACATTAGCCGATACACCTTAGCCGAGACACATTAGCCAAGACACCTTAGCCAAGACACCTTAGCCAAGATACATTAGCCAAGACACATTAGCCAAGACACCTTAGCCAAGACACCTTAGCCAAGACACCTTAGCCAAGACACATTAGCCAAGACACATTAGCCACGACACATTAGCCGAGACACATTAGCCAAGACACCTTAGCCAAGACACCTTAGCCAAGACACATTAGCCGAGACACCTTAGCCAAGACACATTAGCTGAGACACATTAGCCAAGACACCTTAGCCAAGACACATTAGCCAAGACACATTAGCCAAGACACCTTAGCCAAGACACATTAGCCGAGACACCTTAGCCAAGACACATTAGCCGCGACACATTAGCCGAGACACCTTAGCCAAGACACCTTAGCCAAGACACATTAGCCAAGACACATTAGCCGAGACACATTAGCCAAGACACATTAGCCAAGACACATTAGCCGAGACACCTTAGCCAAGACACCTTAGCCGAGACACATTAGCCGAGACACATTAGCCAAGACACATTAGCCAAGACACCTAAGCCAAGACACCTTAGCCGAGACACTTTAGCCAAGACACCTTAGCAAAGACGCATTAGCCAAGACACCTTAGCCAAGACACCTTAGCCGAGACACCTTAGCCAAGACACCTTAGAAAAGACACATTAGCCGAGACACATTAGCCAAGACACCTTAGCCAAGACACCTTAGCCAAGACACCTTAGCCAAGACACATTAGCCGAGACACATTAGCCAAGACACCTTAGCCAAGACACCTTAGCCAAGACACCTTAGCCAAGACACCTTAGCCAAAACACCTAAGCCAAGACACTTTAGCAGAGACACATTAGCCATGACACCTTAGCCAAGACACATAAGCAGAGACACCTTAGCAGAGACACATTAGCCAAGACACCTTAGACAAGACACATTAGCCGAGATACATAAGCCAAGACACCTTAGCCAAGACACCTTAGCCAAGACACATTAGCCAAGACACCTTAGCCAAGACACATTAGCCGAGACACATTAGCCAAGACACCTTAGCCAAGACACTTTAGCCACGACACCTTAGCCAAGACACATTAACCGAGACACCTTAGCCAAGACACATTAGCCAAGACACCTTAGCCAAGACACATTAGCCAAGACACTTTAGCCACGACACCTTAGCCAAGACACCTTAGAAAAGACACCTTAGCCAAGACACCTTAGCCAAGACACATTAGCCAAGACACATTAGCCAAGACACATTAGCCAAGACACATAAGCAGAGACACATTAGCCAAGACACATTAGCCAAGACACATAAGCAGAGACACATTAGCCAAGACACATTAGCCAAGACACATTAGCCGAGACACCTTAGCCAAGACACCTAAGCCAAGACACCTTAGCCGAGACACTTTAGCCAAGACACCTTAGCCAAGACAGCTTAGCCAAGACACATTAGCCAAGACACATTAGCAAAGACACCTTAACCTAGACACCTTAACCAACACACCTTAGCCAAGACACCTTAGCCAAGACACATTAGCCAAGACACATTAGCCAAGACACATTAGCCAAGACACATTAGCCAAGACACATAAGCAGAGACACCTTAGCAGAGACACATTAGCCAAGACACCTTAGACAAGACACATTAGCCGAGATACATAAGCCAAGACACCTTAGCCAAGACACCTTAGCCAAGACACATTAGCCAAGACGCATTAGCCAAGACACCTTAGCCAAGACACATTAGCCGAAACACATTAGCCAAGACACCTAAGCCAAGACACCTTAGCCAAGACACCTTAGCCAAGACACATTAGCCAAGACACATTAGCCGAGACACCTTAGCAAAGACACATTAGCCAAGACACATTAGCGGAGACACATTAGCCAAGACACCTTAGCCAAGACACTTTAGCCAAGACACATTAGCCAAGACACCTTAGCCAAGACACCTTAGCCAAGACACATAAGCAGAGACACCTTAGCCAAGACACCTTAGCCAAGACACCTTAGCCGAGACACCTTAGCCAAGACACCTTAGCCAAGACACATTAGCCAAGACACCTTAGCCTAGACACCTTAACCAACACACCTTAGCCAAGACACCTTAGCCAAGACACATTAGCCAAGACACATTAGCCACGACACCTTAGCCAAGACACATTAGCCAAGACACATTAGCCAAGACACATTAGCCGAAACACATTAGCCAAGACACCTAAGCCAAGACACCTTAGCCAAGACACCTTAGCCAAGACACATTAGCCAAGACACATTAGCCGAGACACCTTAGCAAAGACACATTAGCCAAGACACCTTAGTAAAGACACCTTGGCCAAGACACCTTAGCCAAGACACCTTAGCCAAGACACCTAAGCCAAGACACTTTAGCAGAGACACATTAGCCATGACACCTTAGCCAAGACACCTTAGCCAAGACACATTAGCCAAGACACCTTAGCCAAGACACCTTAGCAAAGACACATTAGCCAAGACACATTAGCCAAGACACATTAGCCGAGACACCTTAGCCAAGACACCTAAGCCAAGACACCTTAGCCGAGACACTTTAGCCAAGGCACCTTAGCCAAGACACCTTAGCCAAGACACATTAGCCAAGACACATTAGCAAAGACACCTTAGCCTAGACACCTTAACCAACACACCTTAGCCAAGACACCTTAGCCAAGACACATTAGCCAAGACACATTAGCCAAGACACATTAGCCAAGACACATTAGCCAAGACACATTAGCCAAGACACATAAGCAGAGACACCTTAGCAGAGACACATTAGCCAAGACACCTTAGACAAGACACATTAGCCGAGATACATAAGCCAAGACACCTTAGCCAAGACACCTTAGCCAAGACACATTAGCCAAGACGCATTAGCCAAGACACCTTAGCCAAGACACATTAGCCGAAACACATTAGCCAAGACACCTAATCCAAGACACCTTAGCCAAGACACCTTAGCCAAGACACATTAGCCAAGACACATTAGCCGAGACACCTTAGCAAAGACACATTAGCCAAGACACATTAGCGGAGACACATTAGCCAAGACACCTTAGCCAAGACACTTTAGCCAAGACACATTAGCCAAGACACCTTAGCCAAGACACCTTAGCCAAGACACATAAGCAGAGACACCTTAGCCAAGACACCTTAGCCAAGACACCTTAGCCGAGACACCTTAGCCAAGACAACTTAGCCAAGACACATTAGCCAAGACACCTTAGCAAAGACACCTTAGCCTAGACACCTTAACCAACACACCTTAGCCAAGACACCTTAGCCAAGACACATTAGCCAAGACACATTAGCCACGACACCTTAGCCAAGACACATTAGCCAAGACACATTAGCCAAGACACATTAGCCGAAACACATTAGCCAAGACACCTAAGCCAAGACACCTTAGCCAAGACACCTTAGCCAAGACACATTAGCCAAGACTCATTAGCCGAGACACCTTAGCAAAGACACATTAGCCAAGACACATTAGCGGAGACACATTAGCCAAGACACCTTAGCCAAGACACTTTAGCCAAGACACATTAGCCAAGACACATTAGCCGAGACACCTTAGCCAAGACACCTTAGCCAAGACACATTAGCCAAGACACCTTAGCCAAGACACCTTAGCCGAGACACCTTAGCCAAGACACCTTAGCCAAGACACATTAGCCAAGACACCTTAGCAAAGACACCTTAGCCTAGACACCTTAACCAACACACCTTAGCCAAGACACCTTAGCCAAGACACATTAGCCAAGACACATTAGCCACGACACCTTAGCCAAGACACCTTAGCCAAGACACATTAGCCAAGACACATTAGCCAAGACACCTTAGCCAAGACACCTTAGCCAAGACACATTAGCCAAGACACATTAGCCAAGACACATAAGCAGAGACACCTTAGCAGAGACACATTAGCCAAGACACCTTAGACAAGACACATTAGCCGAGATACATAAGCCAAGACACCTTAGCCAAGACACCTTAGCCAAGACACATTAGCCAAGACGCATTAGCCAAGACACCTTAGCCAAGACACATTAGCCGAAACACATTAGCCAAGACACCTAAGCCAAGACACCTTAGCCAAGACACCTTAGCCAAGACACATTAGCCAAGACACATTAGCCGAGACACCTTAGCAAAGACACATTAGCCAAGACACATTAGCGGAGACACATTAGCCAAGACACCTTAGCCAAGACACTTTAGCCAAGACACATTAGCCAAGACACCTTAGCCAAGACACCTTAGCCAAGACACATTAGCCGAGACACATTAGCCAAGACACCTTAGCCAAGACACATTAGCCAAGACACATTAGCCAAGACACATTAGCCGAGACACATTAGCCAAGACACCTTAGCCAAGACACCTTAGCCAAGAAACATTAGCCGAGACACCTTAGCCGAGACACATTAGCCAAGACACCTTAGCCAAGACACCTTAGCCAAGACACCTTAGCCAAGACACATCAGCCAAGACACATTAGCCAAGACACATTAGCCAAGACACCTTAGCCAAGACACATTAGCCGAGACACCTTAGCCAAGACACATTAGCCGAGACACATAAGCCGAGACACCTTAGCCAAGACTTCTTAGCCAAGACACCTTAGCCAAGAAAAATTAGCTGAGATACATTAGCCAAGACACATTAGTCAAGACACATTAGCCGAGACACCTTAGCCAAGACACCTTAGCCGAGACACATTAGCCAAGACACATTAGCCAAGACACATTAGCCAAGACACCTAAGCCAAGATACCTTAGCCGAGACACATTAGCCAAGACACCTTAGCAAAGACACATTAGCCAAGACACCTTAGCCAAGACACATTAGCCGAGACACATTAGCCAAGACACCTTAGCCAAGACACCTTAGCCAAGACACCTTAGCCAAGACGCCTTAGCCAAGACACATTAGCCGAGACACATTAGCCAAGACACCTTAGCCAAGACTCCTTAGCCAAGACACCTTAGTCAAGACAGCTTAGCCAAGACACCTAAGCCAAGACACTTTAGCCGAGACACATTAGACAAGACACCTTAGCAAAGACACCTTAGCCAAGACACCTTAGCCAAGACACCTTAGCCAAGACACCTTAGCCAAGACACATTAGCCGAGACACATTAGCCAAGACACCTTAGCCAAGACACCTTAGCCAAGACACATTAGCCAAGACACCTTAGCCAAGATACATTAGCCAAGACACCTTAGCCAAGACACCTTAGCCAAGACACATTAGCCAAGACACATTAGCCAAGACACATTAGCCGAGACACATTAGCCAAGACACCTTAGCCAAGACACCTTAGCCAAGACACTTTAGCCCAGACACATTAGCCAAGACACCTTAGCCAAGACACCTTAGCCAAGACACATTAGCCAAGACACCTTAGCCAAGATACATTAGCCAAGACACCTTAGCCAAGACACCTTAGCCAAGACACCTTAGCCAAGACACCTTAGCCAAGACACATTAGCCGAGACACATTAGCCAAGACACCTTAGCCAAGACACCTTAGCCAAGACACATTAGCCAAGACACCTTAGCCAAGATACATTAGCCAAGACACCTTAGCCAAGACACCTTATTAGCCAAGACACCTTAGCAAGACACCTTAGCCAAGACACCTTAGCCAAGACACATTAGCCGAGATACATAAGCCAAGACACCTTAGCCAAGACACCTTAGCCAAGACACATTAGCCAAGACACCTTAGCCAAGACACATAAGCCAAGACACTTTAGCCACGACACCTTAGCCAAGACACCTTAGAAAAGACACCTTAGCCAAGACACCTTAGCCAAGACACCTTAGCCAAGACACATTAGCCAAGACACATTAGCAAGACACATTAGCCAAGACACATTAGCCAAGACACCTTAGTCAAGACACCTTAGCCAAGACACATTAGCCAAGACACATTAGCCAAGACACTTTAGCCACGACACCTTAGCCAAGACGCCTTAGCCGAGACACATTAGCCAAGACACTTTAGCCAAGACACATTAGCCAAGACACTTTAGCCAAGACACATTAGCCAAGACACCTTAGCCAAGACACCTAAGCCAAGACACCTTAGCCAAGACACCTTAGCCAAGACACATTAGCCAAGACACATTAGCAAGACACATTAGCCAAGACACCTTAGCCAAGACACCTTAGCCAAGACACATTAGCCGAGACACATTAGCCAAGACACCTTAGCCAAGACACCTTAGCCAAGACACATTAGCCAAGACACCTTAGAAAAGACACCTTAGCCAAGACACCTTAGCCAAGACACCTTAGCCAAGACACATTAGCCAAGACACATTAGCCAAGACACATTAGCCAAGACACATTAGCCAAGACACCTTAGTCAAGACACCTTAGCCAAGACACATTAGCCAAGACACATTAGCCAAGACACCTTAGCCGAGACACATTAGCCAAGACACTTTAGCCAAGACACATTAGCCAAGACACCTTAGCCGAGACACATTAGCCAAGACACTTTAGCCAAGACACATTAGCCAAGACACCTTAGCCAAGACACCTAAGCCAAGACACCTTAGCCAAGACACCTTAGCCAAGACACATTAGCCAAGACACATTAGCCAAGACACATTAGCCAAGACACCTTAGCCAAGACACCTTAGCCAAGACACATTAGCCGAGACACATTAGCCAAGACACCTTAGCCAAGACACCTTAGCCAAGACACATTAGCCAAGACACATTAGCCAAGACACCTTAGCCAAGACACCTTAGCCAAGACACCTTAGCAAAGACACCTTAGCCTAGACACATTAGCCAAGACACCTTAGCCAAGACACCTTAGCCAAGACACATTAGCCAAGACACATTAGCCACGACACCTTAGCCAAGACACATTAGCCAAGACACATTAGCCAAGACACATTAGCCGAAACACATTAGCCAAGACACCTAAGCCAAGACACCTTAGCCAAGACACCTTAGCCAAGACACATTAGCCAAGACACATTAGCCGAGACACCTTAGCAAAGACACATTAGCCAAGACACCTTAGTAAAGACACCTTAGCCAAGACACCTTAGCCAAGACACCTTAGCCAAGACACCTAAGCCAAGACACTTTAGCAGAGACACATTAGCCATGACACCTTAGCCAAGACACCTTAGCCAAGACACATTAGCCAAGACACCTTAGCCAAGACACCTTAGCAAAGACACATTAGCCAAGACACATTAGCCAAGACACATTAGCCGAGACACCTTAGCCAAGACACCTAAGCCAAGACACCTTAGCCGAGACACTTTAGCCAAGACACCTTAGCCAAGACACCTTAGCCAAGACACATTAGCCAAGACACATTAGCAAAGACACCTTAGCCTAGACACCTTAACCAACACACCTTAGCCAAGACACCTTAGCCAAGACACATTAGCCAAGACACATTAGCCAAGACACATTAGCCAAGACACCTTAGCAAAGACACCTTAGTCAAGACACATAAGCAGAGACACCTTAGCAGAGACACATTAGCCAAGACACCTTAGACAAGACACATTAGCCGAGATACATAAGCCAAGACACCTTAGCCAAGACACCTTAGCCAAGACACATTAGCCAAGACGCATTAGCCAAGACACCTTAGCCAAGACACATTAGCCGAAACACATTAGCCAAGACACCTAATCCAAGACACCTTAGCCAAGACACCTTAGCCAAGACACATTAGCCAAGACACATTAGCCGAGACACCTTAGCAAAGACACATTAGCCAAGACACATTAGCGGAGACACATTAGCCAAGACACCTTAGCCAAGACACTTTAGCCAAGACACATTAGCCAAGACACCTTAGCCAAGACACCTTAGCCAAGACACATAAGCAGAGACACCTTAGCCAAGACACCTTAGCCAAGACACCTTAGCCGAGACACCTTAGCCAAGACACCTTAGCCAAGACACATTAGCCAAGACACCTTAGCAAAGACACCTTAGCCTAGACACCTTAACCAACACACCTTAGCCAAGACACCTTAGCCAAGACACATTAGCCAAGACACATTAGCCACGACACCTTAGCCAAGACACATTAGCCAAGACACATTAGCCAAGACACATTAGCCGAAACACATTAGCCAAGACACCTAAGCCAAGACACCTTAGCCAAGACACCTTAGCCAAGACACATTAGCCAAGACACATTAGCCGAGACACCTTAGCAAAGACACATTAGCCAAGACACATTAGCGGAGACACATTAGCCAAGACACCTTAGCCAAGACACTTTAGCCAAGACACATTAGCCAAGACACATTAGCCGAGACACCTTAGCCAAGACACCTTAGCCAAGACACATTAGCCAAGACACCTTAGCCAAGACACCTTAGCCGAGACACCTTAGCCAAGACACCTTAGCCAAGACACATTAGCCAAGACACCTTAGCAAAGACACCTTAGCCTAGACACCTTAACCAACACACCTTAGCCAAGACACCTTAGCCAAGACACATTAGCCAAGACACATTAGCCACGACACCTTAGCCAAGACACCTTAGCCAAGACACATTAGCCAAGACACATTAGCCAAGACACCTTAGCCAAGACACCTTAGCCAAGACACATTAGCCAAGACACATTAGCCAAGACACATAAGCAGAGACACCTTAGCAGAGACACATTAGCCAAGACACCTTAGACAAGACACATTAGCCGAGATACATAAGCCAAGACACCTTAGCCAAGACACCTTAGCCAAGACACATTAGCCAAGACGCATTAGCCAAGACACCTTAGCCAAGACATATTAGCCGAAACACATTAGCCAAGACACCTAAGCCAAGACACCTTAGCCAAGACACCTTAGCCAAGACACATTAGCCAAGACACATTAGCCGAGACACCTTAGCAAAGACACATTAGCCAAGACACATTAGCGGAGACACATTAGCCAAGACACCTTAGCCAAGACACTTTAGCCAAGACACATTAGCCAAGACACCTTAGCCAAGACACCTTAGCCAAGACACATTAGCCGAGACACATTAGCCAAGACACCTTAGCCAAGACACATTAGCCAAGACACATTAGCCAAGACACATTAGCCGAGACACATTAGCCAAGACACCTTAGCCAAGACACCTTAGCCAAGAAACATTAGCCGAGACACCTTAGCCGAGACACATTAGCCAAGACACCTTAGCCAAGACACCTTAGCCAAGACACCTTAGCCAAGACACATCAGCCAAGACACATTAGCCAAGACACATTAGCCAAGACACCTTAGCCAAGACACATTAGCCGAGACACCTTAGCCAAGACACATTAGCCGAGACACATAAGCCGAGACACCTTAGCCAAGACTTCTAAGCCAAGACACCTTAGCCAAGAAAAATTAGCTGAGATACATTAGCCAAGACACATTAGTCAAGACACATTAGCCGAGACACCTTAGCCAAGACACCTTAGCCGAGACACATTAGCCAAGACACATTAGCCAAGACACATTAGCCAAGACACCTAAGCCAAGATACCTTAGCCGAGACACATTAGCCAAGACACCTTAGCAAAGACACATTAGCCAAGACACCTTAGCCAAGACACATTAGCCGAGACACATTAGCCAAGACACCTTAGCCAAGACACCTTAGCCAAGACACCTTAGCCAAGACGCCTTAGCCAAGACACATTAGCCGAGACACATTAGCCAAGACACCTTAGCCAAGACACCTTAGCCAAGACACCTTAGTCAAGACAGCTTAGCCAAGACACCTAAGCCAAGACACTTTAGCCGAGACACATTAGACAAGACACCTTAGCAAAGACACCTTAGCCAAGACACCTTAGCCAAGACACCTTAGCCAAGACACCTTAGCCAAGACACATTAGCCGAGACACATTAGCCAAGACACCTTAGCCAAGACACCTTAGCCAAGACACATTAGCCAAGACACCTTAGCCAAGATACATTAGCCAAGACACATTAGCCAAGACACCTTAGAAAAGACACCTTAGCCAAGACACCTTAGCCAAGACACCTTAGCCAAGACACATTAGCCAAGACACATTAGCCAAGACACATTAGCCAAGACACATTAGCCAAGACACCTTAGTCAAGACACCTTAGCCAAGACACATTAGCCAAGACACATTAGCCAAGACACCTTAGCCGAGACACATTAGCCAAGACACTTTAGCCAAGACACATTAGCCAAGACACCTTAGCCGAGACACATTAGCCAAGACACTTTAGCCAAGACACATTAGCCAAGACACCTTAGCCAAGACACCTAAGCCAAGACACCTTAGCCAAGACACCTTAGCCAAGACACATTAGCCAAGACACATTAGCCAAGACACATTAGCCAAGACACCTTAGCCAAGACACCTTAGCCAAGACACATTAGCCGAGACACATTAGCCAAGACACCTTAGCCAAGACACCTTAGCCAAGACACATTAGCCAAGACACATTAGCCAAGACACCTTAGCCAAGACACCTTAGCCAAGACACCTTAGCAAAGACACCTTAGCCTAGACACATTAGCCAAGACACCTTAGCCAAGACACCTTAGCCAAGACACATTAGCCAAGACACATTAGCCACGACACCTTAGCCAAGACACATTAGCCAAGACACATTAGCCAAGACACATTAGCCGAAACACATTAGCCAAGACACCTAAGCCAAGACACCTTAGCCAAGACACCTTAGCCAAGACACATTAGCCAAGACACATTAGCCGAGACACCTTAGCAAAGACACATTAGCCAAGACACCTTAGTAAAGACACCTTAGCCAAGACACCTTAGCCAAGACACCTTAGCCAAGACACCTAAGCCAAGACACTTTAGCAGAGACACATTAGCCATGACACCTTAGCCAAGACACCTTAGCCAAGACACATTAGCCAAGACACCTTAGCCAAGACACCTTAGCAAAGACACATTAGCCAAGACACATTAGCCAAGACACATTAGCCGAGACACCTTAGCCAAGACACCTAAGCCAAGACACCTTAGCCGAGACACTTTAGCCAAGACACCTTAGCCAAGACACCTTAGCCAAGACACATTAGCCAAGACACATTAGCAAAGACACCTTAGCCTAGACACCTTAACCAACACACCTTAGCCAAGACACCTTAGCCAAGACACATTAGCCAAGACACATTAGCCAAGACACATTAGCCAAGACACATTAGCCAAGACACATAAGCAGAGACACCTTAGCAGAGACACATTAGCCAAGACACCTTAGACAAGACACATTAGCCGAGATACATAAGCCAAGACACCTTAGCCAAGACACCTTAGCCAAGACACATTAGCCAAGACGCATTAGCCAAGACACCTTAGCCAAGACACATTAGCCGAAACACATTAGCCAAGACACCTAATCCAAGACACCTTAGCCAAGACACCTTAGCCAAGACACATTAGCCAAGACACATTAGCCGAGACACCTTAGCAAAGACACATTAGCCAAGACACATTAGCGGAGACACATTAGCCAAGACACCTTAGCCAAGACACTTTAGCCAAGACACATTAGCCAAGACACCTTAGCCAAGACACCTTAGCCAAGACACATAAGCAGAGACACCTTAGCCAAGACACCTTAGCCAAGACACCTTAGCCGAGACACCTTAGCCAAGACACCTTAGCCAAGACACATTAGCCAAGACACCTTAGCAAAGACACCTTAGCCTAGACACCTTAACCAACACACCTTAGCCAAGACACCTTAGCCAAGACACATTAGCCAAGACACATTAGCCACGACACCTTAGCCAAGACACATTAGCCAAGACACATTAGCCAAGACACATTAGCCGAAACACATTAGCCAAGACACCTAAGCCAAGACACCTTAGCCAAGACACCTTAGCCAAGACACATTAGCCAAGACACATTAGCCGAGACACCTTAGCAAAGACACATTAGCCAAGACACATTAGCGGAGACACATTAGCCAAGACACCTTAGCCAAGACACTTTAGCCAAGACACATTAGCCAAGACACATTAGCCGAGACACCTTAGCCAAGACACCTTAGCCAAGACACATTAGCCAAGACACCTTAGCCAAGACACCTTAGCCGAGACACCTTAGCCAAGACACCTTAGCCAAGACACATTAGCCAAGACACCTTAGCAAAGACACCTTAGCCTAGACACCTTAACCAACACACCTTAGCCAAGACACCTTAGCCAAGACACATTAGCCAAGACACATTAGCCACGACACCTTAGCCAAGACACCTTAGCCAAGACACATTAGCCAAGACACATTAGCCAAGACACCTTAGCCAAGACACCTTAGCCAAGACACATTAGCCAAGACACATTAGCCAAGACACATAAGCAGAGACACCTTAGCAGAGACACATTAGCCAAGACACCTTAGACAAGACACATTAGCCGAGATACATAAGCCAAGACACCTTAGCCAAGACACCTTAGCCAAGACACATTAGCCAAGACGCATTAGCCAAGACACCTTAGCCAAGACACATTAGCCGAAACACATTAGCCAAGACACCTAAGCCAAGACACCTTAGCCAAGACACCTTAGCCAAGACACATTAGCCAAGACACATTAGCCGAGACACCTTAGCAAAGACACATTAGCCAAGACACATTAGCCGAGACACCTTAGCCAAGACACCTTAGCCAAGACACCTTAGCCAAGACACTTTAGCCAAGACACATTAGCCAAGACACCTTAGCCAAGACACCTTAGCCAAGACACATTAGCCGAGACACATTAGCCAAGACACCTTAGCCAAGACACATTAGCCAAGACACATTAGCCAAGACACATTAGCCGAGACACATTAGCCAAGACACCTTAGCCAAGACACATTAGCCAAGACACCTTAGCCAAGACACATTAGCCAAGACACATTAGCCAAGACACATTAGCCGAGACACATTAGCCAAGACACCTTAGCCAAGACACCTTAGCCAAGAAACATTAGCCGAGACACCTTAGCCGAGACACATTAGCCAAGACACCTTAGCCAAGACACCTTAGCCAAGACACCTTAGCCAAGACACATCAGCCAAGACACATTAGCCAAGACACATTAGCCAAGACACCTTAGCCAAGACACATTAGCCGAGACACCTTAGCCAAGACACATTAGCCGAGACACATAAGCCGAGACACCTTAGCCAAGACTTCTAAGCCAAGACACCTTAGCCAAGACACATTAGCCGAGACACATTAGCCAAGACACCTTAGCCAAGACACCTTAGCCAAGACACCTTAGCCAAGACACATTAGCCAAGACACATTAGCCGAGACACCTTAGCAAAGACACATTAGCCAAGACACATTAGCGGAGACACATTAGCCAAGACACCTTAGCCAAGACACTTTAGCCAAGACACATTAGCCAAGACACCTTAGCCAAGACACCTTAGCCAAGACACATAAGCAGAGACACCTTAGCCAAGACACCTTAGCCAAGACACCTTAGCCAAGACACATTAGCCAAGACACCTTAGCAAAGACACCTTAGCCTAGACACCTTAACCAACACACCTTAGCCAAGACACCTTAGCCAAGACACATTAGCCAAGACACATTAGCCACGACACCTTAGCCAAGACACATTAGCCAAGACACATTAGCCAAGACACATTAGCCGAAACACATTAGCCAAGACACCTAAGCCAAGACACCTTAGCCAAGACACCTTAGCCAAGACACATTAGCCAAGACACATTAGCCGAGACACCTTAGCAAAGACACATTAGCCAAGACACATTAGCGGAGACACATTAGCCAAGACACCTTAGCCAAGACACTTTAGCCAAGACACATTAGCCAAGACACATTAGCCGAGACACCTTAGCCAAGACACCTTAGCCAAGACACATTAGCCAAGACACCTTAGCCAAGACACCTTAGCCGAGACACCTTAGCCAAGACACCTTAGCCAAGACACATTAGCCAAGACACCTTAGCAAAGACACCTTAGCCTAGACACCTTAACCAACACACCTTAGCCAAGACACCTTAGCCAAGACACATTAGCCAAGACACATTAGCCACGACACCTTAGCCAAGACACCTTAGCCAAGACACATTAGCCAAGACACATTAGCCAAGACACCTTAGCCAAGACACCTTAGCCAAGACACATTAGCCAAGACACATTAGCCAAGACACATAAGCAGAGACACCTTAGCAGAGACACATTAGCCAAGACACCTTAGACAAGACACATTAGCCGAGATACATAAGCCAAGACACCTTAGCCAAGACACCTTAGCCAAGACACATTAGCCAAGACGCATTAGCCAAGACACCTTAGCCAAGACACATTAGCCGAAACACATTAGCCAAGACACCTAAGCCAAGACACCTTAGCCAAGACACCTTAGCCAAGACACATTAGCCAAGACATATTAGCCGAGACACCTTAGCAAAGACACATTAGCCAAGACACATTAGCCGAGACACCTTAGCCAAGACACCTTAGCCAAGACACCTTAGCCAAGACACTTTAGCCAAGACACATTAGCCAAGACACCTTAGCCAAGACACCTTAGCCAAGACACATTAGCCGAGACACATTAGCCAAGACACCTTAGCCAAGACACATTAGCCAAGACACATTAGCCAAGACACATTAGCCGAGACACATTAGCCAAGACACCTTAGCCAAGACACCTTAGCCAAGAAACATTAGCCGAGACACCTTAGCCGAGACACATTAGCCAAGACACCTTAGCCAAGACACCTTAGCCAAGACACCTTAGCCAAGACACATCAGCCAAGACACATTAGCCAAGACACCTTAGCCAAGACACATTAGCCAAGACACATTAGCCAAGACACATTAGCCGAGACACATTAGCCAAGACACCTTAGCCAAGACACCTTAGCCAAGAAACATTAGCCGAGACACCTTAGCCGAGACACATTAGCCAAGACACCTTAGCCAAGACACATTAGCCGAGACACCTTAGCCAAGACACCTTAGCCGAGACACATTAGCCAAGACACATTAGCCAAGACACATTAGCCAAGACACCTAAGCCAAGATACCTTAGCCGAGACACATTAGCCAAGACACCTTAGCAAAGACACATTAGCCAAGACACCTTAGCCAAGACACATTAGCCGAGACACATTAGCCAAGACACCTTAGCCAAGACACCTTAGCCAAGACACCTTAGCCAAGACGCCTTAGCCAAGACACATTAGCCGAGACACATTAGCCAAGACACCTTAGCCAAGACACCTTAGCCAAGACACCTTAGTCAAGACAGCTTAGCCAAGACACCTAAGCCAAGACACTTTAGCCGAGACACATTAGACAAGACACCTTAGCAAAGACACCTTAGCCAAGACACCTTAGCCAAGACACCTTAGCCAAGACACCTTAGCCAAGACACATTAGCCGAGACACATTAGCCAAGACACCTTAGCCAAGACACCTTAGCCAAGACACATTAGCCAAGACACCTTAGCCAAGATACATTAGCCAAGACACCTTAGCCAAGACACCTTAGCCAAGACACATTAGCCAAGACACATTAGCCAAGACACATTAGCCGAGACACATTAGCCAAGACACCTTAGCCAAGACACCTTAGCCAAGACACTTTAGCCCAGACACATTAGCCAAGACACCTTAGCCAAGACACCTTAGCCAAGACACATTAGCCAAGACACCTTAGCCAAGATACATTAGCCAAGACACCTTAGCCAAGACACCTTAGCCAAGACACCTTAGCCAAGACACCTTAGCCAAGACACATTAGCCGAGACACATTAGCCAAGACACCTTAGCCAAGACACCTTAGCCAAGACACATTAGCCAAGACACCTTAGCCAAGATACATTAGCCAAGACACCTTAGCCAAGACACCTTAGCCAAGACACCTTAGCCAAGACACCTTAGCCAAGACACCTTAGCCAAGACACATTAGCCGAGATACATAAGCCAAGACACCTTAGCCAAGACACCTTAGCCAAGACACATTAGCCAAGACACCTTAGCCAAGACACATTAGCCAAGACACTTTAGCCACGACACCTTAGCCAAGACACCTTAGAAAAGACACCTTAGCCAAGACACCTTAGCCAAGACACCTTAGCCAAGACACATTAGCCAAGACACATTAGCCAAGACACATTAGCCAAGACACATTAGCCAAGACACCTTAGTCAAGACACCTTAGCCAAGACACATTAGCCAAGACACATTAGCCAAGACACTTTAGCCACGACACCTTAGCCAAGACACCTTAGCCGAGACACATTAGCCAAGACACTTTAGCCAAGACACATTAGCCAAGACACTTTAGCCAAGACACATTAGCCAAGACACCTTAGCCAAGACACCTAAGCCAAGACACCTTAGCCAAGACACCTTAGCCAAGACACATTAGCCAAGACACATTAGCCAAGACACATTAGCCAAGACACCTTAGCCAAGACACCTTAGCCAAGACACATTAGCCGAGACACATTAGCCAAGACACCTTAGCCAAGACACCTTAGCCAAGACACATTAGCCAAGACACCTTAGAAAAGACACCTTAGCCAAGACACCTTAGCCAAGACACCTTAGCCAAGACACATTAGCCAAGACACATTAGCCAAGACACATTAGCCAAGACACATTAGCCAAGACACCTTAGTCAAGACACCTTAGCCAAGACACATTAGCCAAGACACATTAGCCAAGACACCTTAGCCGAGACACATTAGCCAAGACACTTTAGCCAAGACACATTAGCCAAGACACCTTAGCCGAGACACATTAGCCAAGACACTTTAGCCAAGACACATTAGCCAAGACACCTTAGCCAAGACACCTAAGCCAAGACACCTTAGCCAAGACACCTTAGCCAAGACACATTAGCCAAGAAACATTAGCCAAGACACATTAGCCAAGACACCTTAGCCAAGACACCTTAGCCAAGACACATTAGCCGAGACACATTAGCCAAGACACCTTAGCCAAGACACCTTAGCCAAGACACATTAGCCAAGACACATTAGCCAAGACACCTTAGCCAAGACACCTTAGCCGAGACACTTTAGCCAAGACACCTTAGCCAAGACACCTTAGCCAAGACACCTTAGCCAAGACACATTAGCCAAGACACCTTAGCCAAGACACATTAGCCGAGACACATTAGCCAAGGCACATTAGCCAAGACACTTTAGCCAAGACACCTTAGCCGAGACACATTAGCCAAGACACCTTAGCCAAGACACATTAGCCGAGACACATTAGCCAAGACACCTAAGCCAAGACACTTTAGCCAAGACACATTAGCCAAGACACCTTAGCCAAGACACATTAGCCAAGACACATTAGCCAAGACACATTAGCCAAGACACCTTAGCCAAGACACCTTAGCCAAGACACCTTAGCCAAGACACATTAGCCAAGACACATTAGCCAAGACACCTTAGCCAAGACACCTTAGCCAAGACACATTAGCCAAGACACATAAGCCAAGACACCTTAGCCGAGACACATTAGCCAAGACACCTTAGCCAAGACACCTTAGCCGAGACACATTAGCCAAAACACCTTAGCCAAGACACATTAGCCAAGACACCTTAGCCAAGACACCTTAGCCAAGACACCTTAGCCAAGACACCTTAGCCAAGACACCTTTGCCAAGACACCTTAGCCAAGACACCTTAGCCAAGACACCTTAGCCAAGACACCTTTGCCGAGACACATTAGCCAAGACACCTTAGCCGAGACACCTTAGCCGAGACACCTTAGCCAAGACACATTAGCCAAGACACCTTAGCCGAGACACCTTAGCCAAGACACCTTAGCCAAGACACCTTAGCCGAGACACATTAGCCGAGACACCTTAGCCAAGACACCTTAGCCGAGACACATAAGCCAAGACACCTTAGCCAAGACACATAAGCCAAGACACCTTAGCCAAGACACCTTAGCCAAGACACATTAGCCAAGACACATTAGCCAAGACACATTAGCCGAGACACATTAGCCAAGACACTTTAGCCAAGACACATTAGCCAAGACACCTTAGCCAAGACACCTTAGCCAAGACACCTTAGCCAAGACACTTTAGCCGAGACACATTAGCCAAGACAACTTAGCCAAGACACTTTAGCCAAGACACATTAGCCAAGACACCTTAGCCAAGACACCTTAGCCGAGACACCTTAGCCAAGACACCTAAGCCAAGACACTTTAGCCAAGACACATTAGCCAAGACACCTTAGCCAAGACACCTTAGCCAAGACACCTTAGCCAAGACACCTTAGCCAAGACACCTTTGCCGAGACACATTAGCCAAGACACCTTAGCCAAGACACATTAGCCAAGACACCTTAGCCAAGACACATTAGCCAAGACACCTTAGCCAAGACACCTTAGCCGAGACACCTTAGCCAAGACACCTTAGCCAGGACACCTTAGCCGAGACACATTAGCCAAGACACATTAGCCAAGACACATTAGCCAAGACACATTAGCCAAGACACCTTAGCCAAGACACCTTATCCAAGACACCTTAGCCAAGAAACATTAGCCAAGACACCTTAGCCAAGACACCTAAGCCAAGACACATTAGCCAAGACACTTTAGCCGAGACACATTAGCCAAGACACCTTAGCCAAAACACCTTAGCCAAGACACTTTAGCCGAGACACATTAGCCAAGACACCTTAGCCAAGACACCTTAGCCAAGACACCTTAGCCAAGACACCTTAGCCAAGACACCTTAGCCAGGACACCTTAGCCGAGACACATTAGCCAAGACACATTAGCCAAGACACATTAGCCAAGACACATTAGCCAAGACACCTTAGCCAAGACACCTTATCCAAGACACCTTAGCCAAGAAACATTAGCCAAGACACCTTAGCCAAGACACCTTAGCCAAGACACCTTAGCCAAGACACCTTAGCCGAGACACCTTAGCCAAGACACCTTAGCCAGGACACCTTAGCCGAGACACATTAGCCAAGACACATTAGCCAAGACACATTAGCCAAGACACATTAGCCAAGACACCTTAGCCAAGACACCTTATCCAAGACACCTTAGCCAAGAAACATTAGCCAAGACACCTTAGCCAAGACACCTAAGCCAAGACACATTAGCCAAGACACTTTAGCCGAGACACATTAGCCAAGACACCTTAGCCAAGACACCTTAGCCAAGACACTTTAGCCGAGACACATTAGCCAAGACACCTTAGCCAAGACACCTTAGCCAAGACACCTTAGCCAAGACACCTTAGCCAAGACACCTTAGCCAAGACACTTTAGCCGAGACACATTAGCCAAGACACCTTAGCCAAGACACTTTAGCCGAGACACATTAGCCAAGACACCTTAGCCAAGACACCTTAGCCAAGACACCTTAGCAAAGACACCTTAGCCAAGACACCTTAGCCGAGACACATTAGCCAAGAAACTAAAGCCAAGACACTTTAGCCAAGACACCATAGCCAAGACACCTTAGCCAAGACACCTTAGCCAAGACACTTTAGCCGAGACACATTAGCCAAGACACCTTAGCCAAGACACCTTAGCCAAGACACTTTAGCCGAGACACATTAGCCGAGACACATTAGCAAAGACACATTAGCCAAGACACCTTAGCCAAGACACCTTAGCCAAGACACATTAGCCAAGACACATAAGCCAAGACACCTTAGCCAAGACACATTAGCCAAGACACCTTAGCCAAGACACCTTAGCCAAGACACCTTAGCCAAGACACTTTAGCCGAGACACATTAGCCAAGACACCCTAGCCAAGACACTTTAGCCGAGACACATTAGCCAAGACACCTTAGCCAAGACACCTTAGCCAAGACACATTAGCCAAGACACATAAGCCAAGACACCTTAGCCAAGACACCTTAGCCAAGACACCTTAGCCAAGACACCTTAGCCAAGACACCTTAGCCAAGACACCTTTGCCGAGACACATTAGCCAAGACACCTTAGCCGAGACACCTTAGCCAAGACACATTAGCCAAGACACCTTAGCCGAGACACCTTAGCCAAGACACCTTAGCCAAGACACATTAGCCAAGACACCTTAGCCAAGACACCTTAGCCAAGACACCTTAGCCAAGACACATTAGCCAAGACACCTTAGCCGAGACACATTAGCCAAGACACTTTAGCCAAGACACCTTAGCCGAGACACATTAGCCAAGACACCTAAGCCAAGACACATTAGCCAAGACACCTTAGCCAAGACACCTTAGCCAAGACACCTTAGCCAAGACACATTAGCCAAGACACCTTAGCCGAGACACATTAGCCAACACACTTTAGCCAAGACACCTTAGCCGAGACACATTAACCAAGGCACCTTAGCCAAGACACCTTAGCCAAGACACCTTAGCCAAGACACTTTAGCTGAGACACATAAGCCAAGACACCTTAGCCAAGACACTTTAGCTAAAACACATTAGCCAAGACACCTTAGCCAAGACACCTTAGCCGAGACACATTAGCCAAGACACCTAAGCCAAGACACTTTAGCCAAGACACATTAGCCAAGACACCTAAGCCAAGACACCTTAGCCAAGACACATTAGCCAAGACACATTAGCCAAGACACATTAGCCAAGACACCTTAGCCAAGACACCTTAGCCAAGACACATTAGCCGAGACACATTAGCCAAGACACCTTAGCCAAGACACCTTAGCCAAGACACCTTAGCCAAGACACTTTAGCCGAGACACATTAGCCAAGACACCTTAGCCAAGACACCTAAGCCAAGACACCTTAGCCAAGACACATTAGCCAAGACACATTAGCCAAGACACATTAGCCAAGACACCTTAGCCAAGACACCTTAGCCAAGACACATTAGCCAAGACACCTTAGCCAAGACACTTTAGCCAAGACACATTAGCCAAGACACCTTAGCCAAGACACCTTAGCCAAGACACATTAGCCAAGACACATTAGCCAAGACACATTAGTCAGGACACCTTAGCCAAGACACCTTAGCCAAGACACCTTAGCCAAGACACCTTAGCCAAGACACCTTAGCCAAGACACATTAGCCAAGACACATTAGCCAAGACACCTTAGCCAAGACACCTTAGCCAAGACACCTTAGCCAAGACACCTTAGCCAAGACACTTTAGCCGAGACACATTAGCCAAGACACCTTAGCCAAGACACTTTAGCCAAGACACTTTAGCCGAGACACATTAGCCAAGACACCTTAGCCAAGACACCTTAGCCAAGACACATTAGCCAAGACACATTAGCCAAGACACCTTAGCCAAGACACATTAGCCAAGACACCTTAGCCGAGACACATTAGCCAAGACACATTAGCCAAGACACTTTAGCCGAAACACCTTAGCCGAGACACACTAGCCAAGACACCTTAGCCAAGACACCTTAGCCAAGACACCTTAGCCAAGACACCTTAGCCAAGACACCTTAGCCAAGACACCTTAGCCGAAACACATTAGCCAAAACACCTTAGCCAAGACACCTTAGCCAAGACACCTTAGCCAAGACACCTTAGCCAAGACACCTTAGCCGAGACACATTAGCCAAGACACATTAGCCAAGACAAATTAGCCAAGACACCTTAGCCAAGACACCTTAGCCAAGACACCTTAGCCAAGACACATTAGCCAAGACACATTAGCCAAGACACATTAGCCAAGACACCTTAGCCAAGACACCTTAGCCAAGATACCTTAGCCAAGACACCTTAGCCAAGACACCTTAGCCAAGACACATTAGCCAAGACACCTTAGCCAAGACACTTTAGCCGAGACACCTTAGCCAAGACACCTTAGCCAAGACACCTTAGCCAAGACACCTTAGCCGAGACACATTAGCCAAGACACCTTAGCCAAGACACATTAGCCAAGACACCTTAGCCAAGACACCTTAGCCAAGACACTTTAGCCGAGACACATTAGCCAAGACACCTTAGCCAAGACACCTTAGCCAAGACACCTTAGCCAAGACACCTTACCCAAGACACCTTAGCCAAGACACATTAGCCAAGACACATTAGCCAAGACACATTAGCCAAGACACATTAGCCGAGACACATTAGCCAAGACACCTTAGCCAAGACACCTTAGCCAAGACACCTTAGCCAAGACACCTTAGCCAAGACACCTTAGCCAAGACACATTAGCCAAGACACCTTAGCCAAGACACATTAGCCAAGACACCTTAGCCAAGACACCTTAGCCGAGACACATTAGCCAAGACACCTAAGCCAAGACACTTTAGCCAAGACACATTAGCCAAGACACCTTAGCCAAGACACCTTAGCCAAGACACATTAGCCAAGACACATTAGCCAAGACACATTAGCCAAGACACATTAGCCAAGACACCTTAGCCAAGACACCTTAGCCAAGACACATTAGCCAAGACACATTAGCCAAGACACCTTAGCCGAGACACATTAGCCAAGACACTTTAGCCAAGACACATTAGCCAAGACACCTTAGCCAAGACACCTAAGCCAAGACACCTTAGCCAAGACACCTTAGCCAAGACACTTTAGCCGAGACACATTAACCAAGACACCTTAGCCAAGACACTTTAGCCAAGACACATTAGCCAAGACACCTTAGCCAAGACACCTTAGCCGAGACACATTAGCCAAGACACCTAAGCCAAGACACTTTAGCCAAGACACATTAGCCAAGACACCTTAGCCAAGACACCTTAGCCAAGACACATTAGCCAAGACACCTTAGCCAAGACACCTTTGCCGAGACACATTAGCCAAGACACCTTAGCCAAGACACATTAGCCAAGACACCTTAGCCAAGACACATTAGCCAAGACACCTTAGCCAAGACACCTTAGCCAAGACACCTTAGCCAAGACACCTTAGCCAAGATACCTTAGCCGAGACACATTAGCCAAGACACATTAGCCAAGACACATTAGCCAAGACACCTTAGCCAAGACACCTTAGCCAAGACACATTAGCCGAGACACATTAGCCAAGACACCTTAGCCAAGACACCTTAGCCAAGACACATTAGCCAAGACACATTAGCCAAGACACCTTAGCCAAGACACCTTAGCCGAGACACTTTAGCCAAGACACCTTAGCCAAGACACCTTAGCCAAGACACCTTAGCCAAGACACATTAGCCAAGACACCTTAGCCAAGACACATTAGCCGAGACACATTAGCCAAGGCACATTAGCCAAGACACTTTAGCCAAGACACCTTAGCCGAGACACATTAGCCAAGACACATTAGCCAAGACACATTAGCCGAGACACATTAGCCAAGACACCTAAGCCAAGACACTTTAGCCAAGACACATTAGCCAAGACACCTTAGCCAAGACACATTAGCCAAGACACATTAGCCAAGACACATTAGCCAAGACACCTTAGCCAAGACACCTTAGCCAAGACACCTTAGCCAAGACACATTAGCCAAGACACATTAGCCAAGACACCTTAGCCAAGACACCTTAGCCAAGACACCTTAGCCAAGACACATTAGCCAAGACACATAAGCCAAGACACCTTAGCCGAGACACATTAGCCAAGACACCCTAGCCAAGACACTTTAGCCGAGACACCTTAGCCAAGACACCTTAGCCAAGACACATTAGCCAAGACACCTTAGCCAAGACACATTAGCCGAGACACATTAGCCAAGGCACATTAGCCAAGACACCTTAGCCAAGACACCTTAGCCAAGACGCCTTAGCCAAGACACATTAGCCGAGACACATTAGCCAAGACACCTTAGCCAAGACACCTTAGCCAAGACACCTTAGTCAAGACAGCTTAGCCAAGACACCTAAGCCAAGACACTTTAGCCGAGACACATTAGACAAGACACCTTAGCAAAGACACCTTAGCCAAGACACCTTAGCCAAGACACCTTAGCCAAGACACCTTAGCCAAGACACATTAGCCGAGACACATTAGCCAAGACACCTTAGCCAAGACACCTTAGCCAAGACACATTAGCCAAGACACCTTAGCCAAGATACATTAGCCAAGACACCTTAGCCAAGACACCTTAGCCAAGACACATTAGCCAAGACACATTAGCCAAGACACATTAGCCGAGACACATTAGCCAAGACACCTTAGCCAAGACACCTTAGCCAAGACACTTTAGCCCAGACACATTAGCCAAGACACCTTAGCCAAGACACCTTAGCCAAGACACATTAGCCAAGACACCTTAGCCAAGATACATTAGCCAAGACACCTTAGCCAAGACACCTTAGCCAAGACACCTTAGCCAAGACACCTTAGCCAAGACACATTAGCCGAGACACATTAGCCAAGACACCTTAGCCAAGACACCTTAGCCAAGACACATTAGCCAAGACACCTTAGCCAAGATACATTAGCCAAGACACCTTAGCCAAGACACCTTAGCCAAGACACCTTAGCCAAGACACCTTAGCCAAGACACCTTAGCCAAGACACATTAGCCGAGATACATAAGCCAAGACACCTTAGCCAAGACACCTTAGCCAAGACACATTAGCCAAGACACCTTAGCCAAGACACATTAGCCAAGACACTTTAGCCACGACACCTTAGCCAAGACACCTTAGAAAAGACACCTTAGCCAAGACACATTAGCCAAGACACATTAGCCAAGACACATTAGCCAAGACACATTAGCCAAGACACCTTAGTCAAGACACCTTAGCCAAGACACATTAGCCAAGACACATTAGCCAAGACACTTTAGCCACGACACCTTAGCCAAGACACCTTAGAAAAGACACCTTAGCCAAGACACCTTAGCCAAGACACCTTAGCCAAGACACATTAGCCAAGACACATTAGCCAAGACACATTAGCCAAGACACATTAGCCAAGACACCTTAGTCAAGACACCTTAGCCAAGACACATTAGCCAAGACACATTAGCCAAGACACCTTAGCCGAGACACATTAGCCAAGACACTTTAGCCAAGACACATTAGCCAAGACACCTTAGCCGAGACACATTAGCCAAGACACTTTAGCCAAGACACATTAGCCAAGACACCTTAGCCAAGACACCTAAGCCAAGACACCTTAGCCAAGACACCTTAGCCAAGACACATTAGCCAAGACACATTAGCCAAGACACATTAGCCAAGACACCTTAGCCAAGACACCTTAGCCAAGACACATTAGCCGAGACACATTAGCCAAGACACCTTAGCCAAGACACCTTAGCCAAGACACATTAGCCAAGACACATTAGCCAAGACACCTTAGCCAAGACACCTTAGCCGAGACACTTTAGCCAAGACACCTTAGCCAAGACACCTTAGCCAAGACACCTTAGCCAAGACACATTAGCCAAGACACCTTAGCCAAGACACATTAGCCGAGACACATTAGCCAAGGCACATTAGCCAAGACACTTTAGCCAAGACACCTTAGCCGAGACACATTAGCCAAGACACCTTAGCCAAGACACATTAGCCGAGACACATTAGCCAAGACACCTAAGCCAAGACACTTTAGCCAAGACACATTAGCCAAGACACCTTAGCCAAGACACATTAGCCAAGACACTTTAGCCGAGACACATTAGACAAGACACCTTAGCAAAGACACCTTAGCCAAGACACCTTAGCCAAGACACCTTAGCCAAGACACCTTAGCCAAGACACATTAGCCGAGACACATTAGCCAAGACACCTTAGCCAAGACACCTTAGCCAAGACACATTAGCCAAGACACCTTAGCCAAGATACATTAGCCAAGACACCTTAGCCAAGACACCTTAGCCAAGACACATTAGCCAAGACACATTAGCCAAGACACATTAGCCGAGACACATTAGCCAAGACACCTTAGCCAAGACACCTTAGCCAAGACACTTTAGCCAAGACACATTAGCCAAGACACCTTAGCCAAGACACCTTAGCCAAGACACATTAGCCAAGACACCTTAGCCAAGATACATTAGCCAAGACACCTTAGCCAAGACACCTTAGCCAAGACACCTTAGCCAAGACACCTTAGCCAAGACACATTAGCCGAGACACATTAGCCAAGACACCTTAGCCAAGACACCTTAGCCAAGACACATTAGCCAAGACACCTTAGCCAAGATACATTAGCCAAGACACCTTAGCCAAGACACCTTAGCCAAGACACCTTAGCCAAGACACCTTAGCCAAGACACCTTAGCCAAGACACATTAGCCGAGATACATAAGCCAAGACACCTTAGCCAAGACACCTTAGCCAAGACACATTAGCCAAGACACCTTAGCCAAGACACATTAGCCAAGACACTTTAGCCACGACACCTTAGCCAAGACACCTTAGAAAAGACACCTTAGCCAAGACACCTTAGCCAAGACACCTTAGCCAAGACACATTAGCCAAGACACATTAGCCAAGACACATTAGCCAAGACACATTAGCCAAGACACCTTAGTCAAGACACCTTAGCCAAGACACATTAGCCAAGACACATTAGCCAAGACACTTTAGCCACGACACCTTAGCCAAGACACCTTAGAAAAGACACCTTAGCCAAGACACCTTAGCCAAGACACCTTAGCCAAGACACATTAGCCAAGACACATTAGCCAAGACACATTAGCCAAGACACATTAGCCAAGACACCTTAGTCAAGACACCTTAGCCAAGACACATTAGCCAAGACACATTAGCCAAGACACCTTAGCCGAGACACATTAGCCAAGACACTTTAGCCAAGACACATTAGCCAAGACACCTTAGCCGAGACACATTAGCCAAGACACTTTAGCCAAGACACATTAGCCAAGACACCTTAGCCAAGACACCTAAGCCAAGACACCTTAGCCAAGACACCTTAGCCAAGACACATTAGCCAAGACACATTAGCCAAGACACATTAGCCAAGACACCTTAGCCAAGACACCTTAGCCAAGACACATTAGCCGAGACACATTAGCCAAGACACCTTAGCCAAGACACCTTAGCCAAGACACATTAGCCAAGACACATTAGCCAAGACACCTTAGCCAAGACACCTTAGCCGAGACACTTTAGCCAAGACACCTTAGCCAAGACACCTTAGCCAAGACACCTTAGCCAAGACACATTAGCCAAGACACCTTAGCCAAGACACATTAGCCGAGACACATTAGCCAAGACACATTAGCCAAGACACTTTAGCCAAGACACCTTAGCCGAGACACATTAGCCAAGACACCTTAGCCAAGACACATTAGCCGAGACACATTAGCCAAGACACCTAAGCCAAGACACTTTAGCCAAGACACATTAGCCAAGACACCTTAGCCAAGACACATTAGCCAAGACACATTAGCCAAGACACATTAGCCAAGACACCTTAGCCAAGACACCTTAGCCAAGACACCTTAGCCAAGACACATTAGCCAAGACACATTAGCCAAGACACCTTAGCCAAGACACCTTAGCCAAGACACCTTAGCCAAGACACATTAGCCAAGACACATAAGCCAAGACACCTTAGCCGAGACACATTAGCCAAGACACCTTAGCCAAGACACCTTAGCCGAGACACATTAGCCAAAACACCTTAGCCAAGACACATTAGCCAAGACACCTTAGCCAAGACACCTTAGCCAAGACACCTTAGCCAAGACACCTTAGCCAAGACACCTTTGCCAAGACACCTTAGCCAAGACACCTTAGCCAAGACACCTTAGCCAAGACACCTTTGCCGAGACACATTAGCCAAGACACCTTAGCCGAGACACCTTAGCCGAGACACCTTAGCCAAGACACATTAGCCAAGACACCTTAGCCGAGACACCTTAGCCAAGACACCTTAGCCAAGACACCTTAGCCGAGACACATTAGCCGAGACACCTTAGCCAAGACACCTTAGCCGAGACACATAAGCCAAGACACCTTAGCCAAGACACATAAGCCAAGACACCTTAGCCAAGACACCTTAGCCAAGACACATTAGCCAAGACACATTAGCCAAGACACATTAGCCGAGACACATTAGCCAAGACACTTTAGCCAAGACACATTAGCCAAGACACCTTAGCCAAGACACCTTAGCCAAGACACCTTAGCCAAGACACTTTAGCCGAGACACATTAGCCAAGACAACTTAGCCAAGACACTTTAGCCAAGACACATTAGCCAAGACACCTTAGCCAAGACACCTTAGCCGAGACACATTAGCCAAGACACCTAAGCCAAGACACTTTAGCCAAGACACATTAGCCAAGACACCTTAGCCAAGACACCTTAGCCAAGACACCTTAGCCAAGACACCTTAGCCAAGACACCTTTGCCGAGACACATTAGCCAAGACACCTTAGCCAAGACACATTAGCCAAGACACCTTAGCCAAGACACATTAGCCAAGACACCTTAGCCAAGACACCTTAGCCGAGACACCTTAGCCAAGACACCTTAGCCAGGACACCTTAGCCGAGACACATTAGCCAAGACACATTAGCCAAGACACATTAGCCAAGACACATTAGCCAAGACACCTTAGCCAAGACACCTTATCCAAGACACCTTAGCCAAGAAACATTAGCCAAGACACCTTAGCCAAGACACCTAAGCCAAGACACATTAGCCAAGACACTTTAGCCGAGACACATTAGCCAAGACACCTTAGCCAAAACACCTTAGCCAAGACACCTTAGCCAAGACACCTTAGCCAAGACACTTTAGCCGAGACACATTAGCCAAGACACCTTAGCCAAGACACCTTAGCCAAGACACCTTAGCCAAGACACCTTAGCCAAGACACCTTAGCCAAGACACTTTAGCCGAGACACATTAGCCAAGACACCTTAGCCAAGACACTTTAGCCGAGACACATTAGCCAAGACACCTTAGCCAAGACACCTTAGCCAAGACACCTTAGCAAAGACACCTTAGCCAAGACACCTTAGCCGAGACACATTAGCCAAGAAACTAAAGCCAAGACACTTTAGCCAAGACACCATAGCCAAGACACCTTAGCCAAGACACCTTAGCCAAGACACTTTAGCCGAGACACATTAGCCAAGACACCTTAGCCAAGACACTTTAGCCGAGACACATTAGCCGAGACACATTAGCAAAGACACATTAGCCAAGACACCTTAGCCAAGACACCTTAGCCAAGACACATTAGCCAAGACACATAAGCCAAGACACATTAGCCAAGACACATTAGCCAAGACACCTTAGCCAAGACACCTTAGCCAAGACACCTTAGCCAAGACACTTTAGCCGAGACACATTAGCCAAGACACCCTAGCCAAGACACTTTAGCCGAGACACATTAGCCAAGACACCTTAGCCAAGACACCTTAGCCAAGACACATTAGCCAAGACACATAAGCCAAGACACCTTAGCCAAGACACCTTAGCCAAGACACCTTAGCCAAGACACCTTAGCCAAGACACCTTAGCCAAGACACCTTTGCCGAGACACATTAGCCAAGACACCTTAGCCGAGACACCTTAGCCAAGACACATTAGCCAAGACACCTTAGCCGAGACACCTTAGCCAAGACACCTTAGCCAAGACACATTAGCCAAGACACCTTAGCCAAGACACCTTAGCCAAGACACCTTAGCCAAGACACATTAGCCAAGACACCTTAGCCGAGACACATTAGCCAAGACACTTTAGCCAAGACACCTTAGCCGAGACACATTAGCCAAGACACCTTAGCCAAGACACATTAGCCAAGACACCTTAGCCAAGACACCTTAGCCAAGACACCTTAGCCAAGACACATTAGCCAAGACACCTTAGCCGAGACACATTAGCCAACACACTTTAGCCAAGACACCTTAGCCGAGACACATTAACCAAGGCACCTTAGCCAAGACACCTTAGCCAAGACACCTTAGCCAAGACACTTTAGCTGAGACACATAAGCCAAGACACCTTAGCCAAGACACTTTAGCTAAAACACATTAGCCAAGACACCTTAGCCAAGACACCTTAGCCGAGACACATTAGCCAAGACACCTAAGCCAAGACACTTTAGCCAAGACACATTAGCCAAGACACCTAAGCCAAGACACCTTAGCCAAGACACATTAGCCAAGACACATTAGCCAAGACACATTAGCCAAGACACCTTAGCCAAGACACCTTAGCCAAGACACCTTAGCCAAGACACATTAGCCGAGACACATTAGCCAAGACACCTTAGCCAAGACACCTTAGCCAAGACACCTTAGCCAAGACACTTTAGCCGAGACACATTAGCCAAGACACCTTAGCCAAGACACCTAAGCCAAGACACCTTAGCCAAGACACATTAGCCAAGACACATTAGCCAAGACACATTAGCCAAGACACCTTAGCCAAGACACCTTAGCCAAGACACCTTAGCCAAGACACATTAGCCAAGACACCTTAGCCAAGACACTTTAGCCAAGACACATTAGCCAAGACACCTTAGCCAAGACACCTTAGCCAAGACACATTAGCCAAGACACATTAGCCAAGACACATTAGCCAAGACACCTTAGCCAAGACACCTTAGCCAAGACACCTTAGCCAAGACACCTTAGCCAAGACACCTTAGCCAAGACACATTAGCCAAGACACATTAGCCAAGACACCTTAGCCAAGACACCTAAGCCAAGACACCTTAGCCAAGACACCTTAGCCAAGACACTTTAGCCGAGACACATTAGCCAAGACACCTTAGCCAAGACACTTTAGCCAAGACACTTTAGCCGAGACACATTAGCCAAGACACCTTAGCCAAGACACCTTAGCCAAGACACATTAGCCAAGACACATTAGCCAAGACACCTTAGCCAAGACACATTAGCCAAGACACCTTAGCCGAGACACATTAGCCAAGACACATTAGCCAAGACACTTTAGCCGGAACACCTTAGCCGAGACACACTAGCCAAGACACCTTAGCCAAGACACCTTAGCCAAGACACCTTAGCCAAGACACCTTAGCCAAGACACCTTAGCCAAGACACCTTAGCCGAAACACATTAGCCAAAACACCTTAGCCAAGACACCTTAGCCAAGACACCTTAGCCAAGACACCTTAGCCAAGACACCTTAGCCGAGACACATTAGCCAAGACACATTAGCCAAGACACCTTAGCCAAGACACCTTAGCCAAGACACCTTAGCCAAGACACCTTAGCCAAGACACATTAGCCAAGACACATTAGCCAAGACACATTAGCCAAGACACCTTAGCCAAGACACCTTAGCCAAGATACCTTAGCCAAGACACCTTAGCCAAGACACCTTAGCCAAGACACATTAGCCAAGACACCTTAGCCAAGACACTTTAGCCGAGACACCTTAGCCAAGACACCTTAGCCAAGACACCTTAGCCAAGACACCTTAGCCGAGACACATTAGCCAAGACACCTTAGCCAAGACACATTAGCCAAGACACCTTAGCCAAGACACGTTAGCCAAGACACTTTAGCCGAGACACATTAGCCAAGACACCTTAGCCAAGACACCTTAGCCAAGACACCTTAGCCAAGACACCTTACCCAAGACACCTTAGCCAAGACACATTAGCCAAGACACATTAGCCAAGACACATTAGCCAAGACACATTAGCCGAGACACATTAGCCAAGACACCTTAGCCAAGACACCTTAGCCAAGACACCTTAGCCAAGACACCTTAGCCAAGACACCTTAGCCAAGACACATTAGCCAAGACACCTTAGCCAAGACACATTAGCCAAGACACCTTAGCCAAGACACCTTAGCCGAGACACATTAGCCAAGACACCTAAGCCAAGACACTTTAGCCAAGACACATTAGCCAAGACACCTTAGCCAAGACACCTTAGCCAAGACACATTAGCCAAGACACATTAGCCAAGACACATTAGCCAAGACACATTAGCCAAGACACCTTAGCCAAGACACCTTAGCCAAGACACATTAGCCAAGACACATTAGCCAAGACACCTTAGCCGAGACACATTAGCCAAGACACTTTAGCCAAGACACATTAGCCAAGACACCTTAGCCAAGACACCTAAGCCAAGACACCTTAGCCAAGACACCTTAGCCAAGACACTTTAGCCGAGACACATTAACCAAGACACCTTAGCCAAGACACTTTAGCCAAGACACATTAGCCAAGACACCTTAGCCAAGACACCTTAGCCGAGACACATTAGCCAAGACACCTAAGCCAAGACACTTTAGCCAAGACACATTAGCCAAGACACCTTAGCCAAGACACCTTAGCCAAGACACATTAGCCAAGACACCTTAGCCAAGACACCTTTGCCGAGACACATTAGCCAAGACACCTTAGCCAAGACACATTAGCCAAGACACCTTAGCCAAGACACATTAGCCAAGACACCTTAGCCAAGACACCTTAGCCAAGACACCTTAGCCAAGACACCTTAGCCAAGATACCTTAGCCGAGACACATTAGCCAAGACACATTAGCCAAGACACATTAGCCAAGACACCTTAGCCAAGACACCTTAGCCAAGACACATTAGCCAAGACACATTAGCCAAGACACCTTAGCCAAGACACCTTAGCCGAGACACTTTAGCCAAGACACCTTAGCCAAGACACCTTAGCCAAGACACCTTAGCCAAGACACATTAGCCAAGACACCTTAGCCAAGACACATTAGCCGAGACACATTAGCCAAGGCACATTAGCCAAGACACTTTAGCCAAGACACCTTAGCCGAGACACATTAGCCAAGACACATTAGCCAAGACACATTAGCCGAGACACATTAGCCAAGACACCTAAGCCAAGACACTTTAGCCAAGACACATTAGCCAAGACACCTTAGCCAAGACACATTAGCCAAGACACATTAGCCAAGACACATTAGCCAAGACACCTTAGCCAAGACACCTTAGCCAAGACACCTTAGCCAAGACACATTAGCCAAGACACATTAGCCAAGACACCTTAGCCAAGACACCTTAGCCAAGACACCTTAGCCAAGACACATTAGCCAAGACACATAAGCCAAGACACCTTAGCCGAGACACATTAGCCAAGACACCTTAGCCAAGACACCTTAGCCGAGACACATTAGCCAAAACACCTTAGCCAAGACACATTAGCCAAGACACCTTAGCCAAGACACCTTAGCCAAGACACCTTAGCCAAGACACCTTAGCCAAGACACATTAGCCAAGACACCTTTGCCAAGACACCTTAGCCAAGACACCTTAGCCAAGACACCTTAGCCAAGACACCTTTGCCGAGACACATTAGCCAAGACACCTTAGCCGAGACACCTTAGCCGAGACACCTTAGCCAAGACACATTAGCCAAGACACCTTAGCCGAGACACCTTAGCCAAGACACCTTAGCCAAGACACCTTAGCCGAGACACATTAGCCGAGACACCTTAGCCAAGACACCTTAGCCGAGACACATAAGCCAAGACACCTTAGCCAAGACACATAAGCCAAGACACCTTAGCCAAGACACCTTAGCCAAGACACATTAGCCAAGACACATTAGCCAAGACACATTAGCCGAGACACATTAGCCAAGACACTTTAGCCAAGACACATTAGCCAAGACACCTTAGCCAAGACACCTTAGCCAAGACACCTTAGCCAAGACACCTTAGCCAAGACACTTTAGCCGAGACACATTAGCCAAGACAACTTAGCCAAGACACTTTAGCCAAGACACATTAGCCAAGACACCTTAGCCAAGACACCTTAGCCGAGACACATTAGCCAAGACACCTAAGCCAAGACACTTTAGCCAAGACACATTAGCCAAGACACCTTAGCCAAGACACCTTAGCCAAGACACCTTAGCCAAGACACCTTAGCCAAGACACCTTTGCCGAGACACATTAGCCAAGACACCTTAGCCAAGACACAGTAGCCAAGACACCTTAGCCAAGACACATTAGCCAAGACACCTTAGCCAAGACACCTTAGCCGAGACACCTTAGCCAAGACACCTTAGCCAGGACACCTTAGCCGAGACACATTAGCCAAGACACATTAGCCAAGACACATTAGCCAAGACACATTAGCCAAGACACCTTAGCCAAGACACCTTAGCCAAGACACCTTAGCCAAGAAACATTAGCCAAGACACCTTAGCCAAGACACCTAAGCCAAGACACATTAGCCAAGACACTTTAGCCGAGACACATTAGCCAAGACACCTTAGCCAAAACACCTTAGCCAAGACACCTTAGCCAAGACACCTTAGCCAAGACACCTTAGCCAAGACACTTTAGCCGAGACACATTAGCCAAGACACCTTAGCCAAGACACCTTAGCCAAGACACCTTAGCCAAGACACCTTAGCCAAGACACCTTAGCCAAGACACTTTAGCCGAGGCACATTAGCCAAGACACCTTAGCCAAGACACTTTAGCCGAGACACATTAGCCAAGACACCTTAGCCAAGACACCTTAGCCAAGACACCTTAGCAAAGACACCTTAGCCAAGACACCTTAGCCGAGACACATTAGCCAAGAAACTAAAGCCAAGACACTTTAGCCAAGACACCATAGCCAAGACACCTTAGCCAAGACACCTTAGCCAAGACACTTTAGCCGAGACACATTAGCCAAGACACCTTAGCCAAGACACCTTAGCCAAGACACTTTAGCCGAGACACATTAGCCGAGACACATTAGCAAAGCCACATTAGCCAAGACACCTTAGCCAAGACACCTTAGCCAAGACACATTAGCCAAGACACATAAGCCAAGACACCTTAGCCAAGACACATTAGCCAAGACACCTTAGCCAAGACACCTTAGCCAAGACACTTTAGCCAAGACACTTTAGCCGAGACACATTAGCCAAGACACCCTAGCCAAGACACTTTAGCCGAGACACATTAGCCAAGACACCTTAGCCAAGACACCTTAGCCAAGACACATTAGCCAAGACACATAAGCCAAGACACCTTAGCCAAGACACCTTAGCCAAGACACCTTAGCCAAGACACCTTAGCCAAGACACCTTTGCCGAGACACATTAGCCAAGACACCTTAGCCGAGACACCTTAGCCAAGACACATTAGCCAAGACACCTTAGCCGAGACACCTTAGCCAAGACACCTTAGCCAAGACACATTAGCCAAGACACCTTAGCCAAGACACCTTAGCCAAGACACCTTAGCCAAGACACATTAGCCAAGACACCTTAGCCGAGACACATTAGCCAAGACACTTTAGCCAAGACACCTTAGCCGAGACACATTAGCCAAGACACCTTAGCCAAGACACATTAGCCAAGACACCTTAGCCAAGACACCTTAGCCAAGACACCTTAGCCAAGACACATTAGCCAAGACACCTTAGCCGAGACACATTAGCCAAGACACTTTAGCCAAGACACCTTAGCCGAGACACATTAACCAAGGCACCTTAGCCAAGACACCTTAGCCAAGACACCTTAGCCAAGACACTTTAGCTGAGACACATTAGCCAAGACACCTTAGCCAAGACACTTTAGCTAAAACACATTAGCCAAGACACCTTAGCCAAGACACCTTAGCCGAGACACATTAGCTAAGACACCTAAGCCAAGACACTTTAGCCAAGACACATTAGCCAAGACACCTAAGCCAAGACACCTTAGCCAAGACACATTAGCCAAGACACATTAGCCAAGACACATTAGCCAAGACACCTTAGCCAAGACACCTTAGCCAAGACACCTTAGCCAAGACACATTAGCCGAGACACATTAGCCAAGACACCTTAGCCAAGACACCTTAGCCAAGACACCTTAGCCAAGACACTTTAGCCAAGACACATTAGCCAAGACACCTTAGCCAAGACACCTTAGCCAAGACACCTTAGCCAAGACACCTTAGCCAAGACACCTTAGCCAAGACACATTAGCCAAGACACATTAGCCAAGACACCTTAGCCAAGACACATTAGCCAAGACACCTTAGCCAAGACACATTAGCCAAGACACATTAGCCAAGACACCTTAGCCAAGACACCTTAGCCAAGACACCTTAGCCAAGACACCTTAGCCAAGACACCTTAGCCAAGACACTTTAGCCAAGACACATAAGCCAAGACACCTTAGCCAAGACACCTTAGCCAAGACACCTTAGCCAAGACACATTAGCCAAGACACCTTAGCAGAGACACCTTAGCCAAGACACTTTAGCCGAGACACATTAGCCAAGACACATTAGCCAAGACACCTTAGCCAAGACACCTTAGCCAAGACACATTAGCCAAGACACCTTAGCCGAGACACATTAGCCAAGACACCTTAACCAAGACACCTTAGCCAAGACACCTTAGCCAAGACACTTTAGCCGAGACACATTAGCCAAGACACCTTAGCCAAGACACCTAAGCCAAGACACCTTAGCCAAGACACATTAGCCAAGACACATTAGCCAAGACACATTAGCCAAGACACCTTAGCCAAGACACCTTAGCCAAGACACTTTAGCCAAGACACATTAGCCAAGACACCTTAGCCAAGACACTTTAGCCAAGACACATTAGCCAAGACACCTTAGCCAAGACACCTTAGCCAAGACACATTAGCCAAGACACATTAGCCAAGACACCTTAGCCAAGACACCTTAGCCAAGACACCTTAGCCAAGACACCTTAGCCAAGACACCTTAGCCAAGACACATTAGCCAAGACACATTAGCCAAGACACCTTAGCCAAGACACATTAGCCAAGACACCTTAGCCAAGACACATTAGCCAAGACACATTAGCCAAGACACCTTAGCCAAAACACCTAAGCCAAGACACCTTAGCCAAGACACCTTAGCCAAGACACCTAAGCCAAGACACTTTAGCCAAGACACATAAGCCAAGACACCTTAGCCAAGACACCTTAGCCAAGACACCTTAGCCAAGACACATTAGCCAAGACACCTTAGCCAAGACACATTAGCCAAGACACCTTAGCCGAGACACCTTTGCCGAGACACATTAGCCAAGACACCTTAGCCGAGACACATTAACCAAGGCACCTTAGCCAAGACACCTTAGCCAAGACACCTTAGCCAAGACACTTTAGCCAAGACACATTAGCCAAGACACCTTAGCCAAGACACCTTAGCCAAGACACCTTAGCCAAGACACCTTAGCCAAGACACCTTAGCCAAGACACATTAGCCAAGACACCTTAGCCAAGACACATTAGCCAAGACACCTTAGCCGAGACACATTAGCCAAGACACCTTAGCCGAGACACCTTAGCCAAGACACCTTAGCCAAGACACATTAGCCAAGACACCTTAGCCAAGACACCTTTGCCGAGACACATTAGCCAAGACACCTTAGCCAAGACACATTAGCCAAGACACCTTAGCCAAGACACATTAGCCAAGACACCTTAGCCAAGACACCTTAGCCGAGACACCTTAGCCAAGACACCTTAGCCAGGACACCTTAGCCGAGACACATTAGCCAAGACACATTAGCCAAGACACATTAGCCAAGACACATTAGCCAAGACACCTTAGCCAAGACACCTTAGCCAAGACACCTTAGCCAAGAAACATTAGCCAAGACACCTTAGCCAAGACACCTAAGCCAAGACACATTAGCCAAGACACTTTAGCCGAGACACATTAGCCAAGACACCTTAGCCAAAACACCTTAGCCAAGACACCTTAGCCAAGACACCTTAGCCAAGACACCTTAGCCAAGACACTTTAGCCGAGACACATTAGCCAAGACACCTTAGCCAAGACACCTTAGCCAAGACACCTTAGCCAAGACACCTTAGCCAAGACACCTTAGCCAAGACACTTTAGCCGAGACACATTAGCCAAGACACCTTAGCCAAGACACTTTAGCCGAGACACATTAGCCAAGACACCTTAGCCAAGACACCTTAGCCAAGACACCTTAGCAAAGACACCTTAGCCAAGACACCTTAGCCGAGACACATTAGCCAAGAAACTTAAGCCAAGACACTTTAGCCAAGACACCATAGCCAAGACACCTTAGCCAAGACACCTTAGCCAAGACACTTTAGCCGAGACACATTAGCCAAGACACCTTAGCCAAGACACCTTAGTCAAGACACTTTAGCCGAGACACATTAGCCGAGACACATTAGCAAAGACACATTAGCCAAGACACCTTAGCCAAGACACCTTAGCCAAGACACATTAGCCAAGACACATAAGCCAAGACACCTTAGCCAAGACACATTAGCCAAGACACATTAGCCAAGACACCTTAGCCAAGACACCTTAGCCAAGACACTTTAGCCGAGACACATTAGCCAAGACACCCTAGCCAAGACACTTTAGCCAAGACACCTTAGCCAAGACACCTTAGCCAAGACACATTAGCCAAGACACCTTAGCCGAGACACATTAGCCAAGACACTTTAGCCAAGACACCTTAGCCGAGACACATTAGCCAAGACACCTTAGCCAAGACACATTAGCCAAGACACCTTAGCCAAGACACCTTAGCCAAGACACCTTAGCCAAGACACATTAGCCAAGACACCTTAGCCGAGACACATTAGCCAAGACACTTTAGCCAAGACACCTTAGCCGAGACACATTAACCAAGGCACCTTAGCCAAGACACCTTAGCCAAGACACCTTAGCCAAGACACTTTAGCTGAGACACATTAGCCAAGACACCTTAGCCAAGACACTTTAGCTAAAACACATTAGCCAAGACACCTTAGCCAAGACACCTTAGCCGAGACACATTAGCCAAGACACCTAAGCCAAGACACTTTAGCCAAGACACATTAGCCAAGACACCTAAGCCAAGACACCTTAGCCAAGACACATTAGCCAAGACACATTAGCCAAGACACATTAGCCAAGACACCTTAGCCAAGACACCTTTGCCAAGACACCTTAGCCAAGACACCTTAGCCAAGACACTTTAGCCAAGACACATTAGCCAAGACACCTTAGCCAAGACACCTTAGCCAAGACACCTTAGCCAAGACACCTTAGCCAAGACACCTTAGCCAAGACACATTAGCCAAGACACATTAGCCAAGACACCTTAGCCAAGACACATTAGCCAAGACACCTTAGCCAAGACACTTTAGCCGAGACACATTAGCCAAGACACCTTAGCCAAGACACCTTAGCCAAGACACCTTAGCCAAGACACCTTAGCCAAGACACCTTAGCCAAGACACTTTAGCCGAGACACATTAGCCAAGACACCTTAGCCAAGACACTTTAGCCGAGACACATTAGCCAAGACACCTTAGCCAAGACACCTTAGCCAAGACACCTTAGCAAAGACACCTTAGCCAAGACACCTTAGCCGAGACACATTAGCCAAGAAACTTAAGCCAAGACACTTTAGCCAAGACACATTAGCCAAGACACATTAGCCAAGACACCTAAGCCAAGACACCTTAGCCAAGACACATTAGCCAAGACACATTAGCCAAGACACATTAGCCAAGACACCTTAGCCAAGACACCTTTGCCAAGACACCTTAGCCAAGACACCTTAGCCAAGACACTTTAGCCAAGACACATTAGCCAAGACACCTTAGCCAAGACACCTTAGCCAAGACACCTTAGCCAAGACACCTTAGCCAAGACACCTTAGCCAAGACACATTAGCCAAGACACATTAGCCAAGACACCTTAGCCAAGACACATTAGCCAAGACACCTTAGCCAAGACACTTTAGCCGAGACACATTAGCCAAGACACCTTAGCCAAGACACCTTAGCCAAGACACCTTAGCCAAGACACCTTAGCCAAGACACCTTAGCCAAGACACTTTAGCCGAGACACATTAGCCAAGACACCTTAGCCAAGACACTTTAGCCGAGACACATTAGCCAAGACACCTTAGCCAAGACACCTTAGCCAAGACACCTTAGCCAAGACACCTTAGCCAAGACACCTTAGCCGAGACACATTAGCCAAGAAACTTAAGCCAAGACACTTTAGCCAAGACACCATAGCCAAGACACCTTAGCCAAGACACCTTAGCCAAGACACTTTAGCCGAGACACATTAGCCAAGACACCTTAGCCAAGACACCTTAGCCAAGACACTTTAGCCGAGACACATTAGCCGAGACACATTAGCAAAGACACATTAGCCAAGACACCTTAGCCAAGACACCTTAGCCAAGACACATTAGCCAAGACACATAAGCCAAGACACCTTAGCCAAGACACATTAGCCAAGACACATTAGCCAAGACACCTTAGCCAAGACACCTTAGCCAAGACACTTTAGCCGAGACACATTAGCCAAGACACCTTAGCCAAGACACTTTAGCTAAAACACATTAGCCAAGACACCTTAGCCAAGACACCTTAGCCGAGACACATTAGCCAAGACACCTAAGCCAAGACACTTTAGCCAAGACACATTAGCCAAGACACCTAAGCCAAGACACCTTAGCCAAGACACATTAGCCAAGACACATTAGCCAAGACACATTAGCCAAGACACCTTAGCCAAGACACCTTTGCCAAGACACCTTAGCCAAGACACCTTAGCCAAGACACTTTAGCCAAGACACATTAGCCAAGACACCTTAGCCAAGACACCTTAGCCAAGACACCTTAGCCAAGACACCTTAGCCAAGACACCTTAGCCAAGACACATTAGCCAAGACACATTAGCCAAGACACCTTAGCCAAGACACATTAGCCAAGACACCTTAGCCAAGACACTTTAGCCGAGACACATTAGCCAAGACACCTTAGCCAAGACACCTTAGCCAAGACACCTTAGCCAAGACACCTTAGCCAAGACACCTTAGCCAAGACACTTTAGCCGAGACACATTAGCCAAGACACCTTAGCCAAGACACTTTAGCCGAGACACATTAGCCAAGACACCTTAGCCAAGACACCTTAGCCAAGACACCTTAGCAAAGACACCTTAGCCAAGACACCTTAGCCGAGACACATTAGCCAAGAAACTTAAGCCAAGACACTTTAGCCAAGACACATTAGCCAAGACACATTAGCCAAGACACCTAAGCCAAGACACCTTAGCCAAGACACATTAGCCAAGACACATTAGCCAAGACACATTAGCCAAGACACCTTAGCCAAGACACCTTTGCCAAGACACCTTAGCCAAGACACCTTAGCCAAGACACTTTAGCCAAGACACATTAGCCAAGACACCTTAGCCAAGACACCTTAGCCAAGACACCTTAGCCAAGACACCTTAGCCAAGACACCTTAGCCAAGACACATTAGCCAAGACACATTAGCCAAGACACCTTAGCCAAGACACATTAGCCAAGACACCTTAGCCAAGACACTTTAGCCGAGACACATTAGCCAAGACACCTTAGCCAAGACACCTTAGCCAAGACACCTTAGCCAAGACACCTTAGCCAAGACACCTTAGCCAAGACACTTTAGCCGAGACACATTAGCCAAGACACCTTAGCCAAGACACTTTAGCCGAGACACATTAGCCAAGACACCTTAGCCAAGACACCTTAGCCAAGACACCTTAGCAAAGACACCTTAGCCAAGACACCTTAGCCGAGACACATTAGCCAAGAAACTTAAGCCAAGACACTTTAGCCAAGACACCATAGCCAAGACACCTTAGCCAAGACACCTTAGCCAAGACACTTTAGCCGAGACACATTAGCCAAGACACCTTAGCCAAGACACCTTAGCCAAGACACTTTAGCCGAGACACATTAGCCGAGACACATTAGCAAAGACACATTAGCCAAGACACCTTAGCCAAGACACCTTAGCCAAGACACATTAGCCAAGACACATAAGCCAAGACACCTTAGCCAAGACACATTAGCCAAGACACATTAGCCAAGACACCTTAGCCAAGACACCTTAGCCAAGACACTTTAGCCGAGACACATTAGCCAAGACACCCTAGCCAAGACACTTTAGCCAAGACACCTTAGCCAAGACACCTTAGCCAAGACACATTAGCCAAGACACCTTAGCCGAGACACATTAGCCAAGACACTTTAGCCAAGACACCTTAGCCGAGACACATTAGCCAAGACACCTTAGCCAAGACACATTAGCCAAGACACCTTAGCCAAGACACCTTAGCCAAGACACCTTAGCCAAGACACATTAGCCAAGACACCTTAGCCGAGACACATTAGCCAAGACACTTTAGCCAAGACACCTTAGCCGAGACACATTAACCAAGGCACCTTAGCCAAGACACCTTAGCCAAGACACCTTAGCCAAGACACTTTAGCTGAGACACATTAGCCAAGACACCTTAGCCAAGACACTTTAGCTAAAACACATTAGCCAAGACACCTTAGCCAAGACACCTTAGCCGAGACACATTAGCCAAGACACCTAAGCCAAGACACTTTAGCCAAGACACATTAGCCAAGACACCTAAGCCAAGACACCTTAGCCAAGACACATTAGCCAAGACACATTAGCCAAGACACATTAGCCAAGACACCTTAGCCAAGACACCTTTGCCAAGACACCTTAGCCAAGACACATTAGCCGAGACACATTAGCCAAGACACCTTAGCCAAGACACCTTAGCCAAGACACCTTAGCCAAGACACATTAGCCAAGACACATTAGCCAAGACACCTTAGCCAAGACACCTTAGCCAAGACACCTTAGCCAAGACACCTTAGCCAAGACACCTTAGCCAAGACACATTAGCCAAGACACATTAGCCAAGACACCTTAGCCAAGACACATTAGCCAAGACACCTTAGCCAAGACACATTAGCCAAGACACATTAGCCAAGACACCTTAGCCAAGACACCTTAGCCAAGACACCTTAGCCAAGACACCTTAGCCAAGACACCTTAGCCAAGACACTTTAGCCAAGACACATAAGCCAAGACACCTTAGCCAAGACACCTTAGCCAAGACACCTTAGCCAAGACACATTAGCCAAGACACCTTAGCCGAGACACCTTAGCCAAGACACTTTAGCCGAGACACATTAGCCAAGACACATTAGCCAAGACACCTTAGCCAAGACACATTAGCCAAGACACCTTAGCCGAGACACATTAGCCAAGACACCTTAGCCAAGACACCTTAGCCAAGACACCTTAGCCAAGACACTTTAGCCGAGACACATTAGCCAAGACACCTTAGCCAAGACACCTAAGCCAAGACACCTTAGCCAAGACACATTAGCCAAGACACATTAGCCAAGACACATTAGCCAAGACACCTTAGCCAAGACACCTTAGCCAAGACACCTTAGCCAAGACACCTTAGCCAAGACACCTTAGCCAAGACACATTAGCCAAGACACATTAGCCAAGACACATTAGCCAAGACACCTTAGCCAAGACACCTTAGCCCAGACACCTTAGCCAAGACACCTTAGCCAAGACACATTAGCCAAGACACCTTAGCCAAGACACATTAGCCAAGACACCTTAGCCAAGACACATTAGCCAAGACACCTTAGCCAAGACACTTTAGCCAAGACACATTAGCCAAGACACCTTAGCCAAGACACCTTAGCCAAGACACCTTAGCCAAGACACCTTAGCCAAGACACCTTAGCCAAGACACCTTAGCCAAGACACTTTAGCCAAGACACATTAGCCAAGACACCTTAGCCAAGACACCTTAGCCAAGACACATTAGCCAAGACACATTAGCCAAGACACATTAGCCAAGACACCTTAGCCAAGACACCTTAGCCAAGACACCTTAGCCAAGACACATTAGCCAAGACACATTAGCCAAGACACATTAGCCAAGACACATTAGCCAAGACACCTTAGCCAAGACACATTAGCCAAGACACCTTAGCCAAGACACCTTAGCCAAGACACCTTAGCCAAGACACATTAGCCAAGACACATTAGCCAAGACACCTTAGTCAAGACACCTTAGCCAAGACACCTTAGCCAAGACACCTTAGCCAAGACACATTAGCCAAGACACAATAGCCAAGACACCTTAGCCGAGACACATTAGCCAAGACACCTTAGCCAAGACACCTTAGCCAAGACACTTTAGCCGAGACACATTAGCCAAGACACCTTAGCCAAGACACCTTAGCCAAGACACTTTAGCCGAGACACATTAGCCAAGACACCTTAGCCAAGACACCTTAGCCAAGACACCTTAGCCAAGACACATTAGCCAAGACACATTAGCCAAGACACATTAGCCAAGACACCTTAGCCAAGACACCTTAGCCAAGATACCTTAGCCAAGACACCTTAGCCAAGACACCTTAGCCAAGACACATGAGCCAAGACACATTAGCCAAGACACATTAGCCAAGACACCTTAGCCAAGACACCTTAGCCAAGACACATTAGCCAAGACACATTAGCCAAGACACCTTAGCCAAGACACCTTAGCCAAGACACCTTAGCCAAGACACCTTAGCCAAGACACATTAGCCAAGACACATTAGCCAAGACACCTTAGCCAAGACACCTTAGCCAAGACACCTTAGCCAAGACACCTTAGCCAAGACACCTTAGTCAAGACACATTAGCCAAGACACATTAGCCAAGACACATTAGCCAAGACACCTTAGCCAAGACACCTTAGCCAAGACACCTTAGCCAAGACACATTAGCCGAGACACATTAGCCAAAACACCTTAGCCAAGACACCTTAGCCAAGACACCTTAGCCAAGACACCTTAGCCAAGACACCTTAGCCGAGACACATTAGCCAAGACACATTAGCCAAGACACATTAGCCAAGACACCTTAGCCAAGACACCTTAGCCAAGACACATTAGCCAAGACACATTAGCCAAGACACATTAGCCAAGACACATTAGCCAAGACACCTTAGCCAAGACACCTTAGCCAAGACACCTTAGCCAAGACACCTTAGCCAAGACACCTTAGCCAAGACACTTTAGCCGAGACACATTAGCCAAGACACCTTAGCCAAGACACCTTAGCCAAGACACTTTAGCCGAGACACATTAGCCAAGACACCTTAGCCAAGACACATTAGCCAAGACACCTTAGCCAAGACACCTTAGCCAAGACACCTTACCCAAGACACCTTAGCCAAGACACATTAGCCAAGACACCTTAGCCAAGACACATTAGCCAAGACACCTTAGCCAAGACACATTAGCCAAGACACATTAGCCAAGACACCTTAGCCAAGACACCTTAGCCAAGACACCTTAGCCAAGACACCTTAGCCAAGACACCTTAGCCAAGACACTTTAGCCAAGACACATAAGCCAAGACACCTTAGCCAAGACACCTTAGCCAAGACACCTTAGCCAAGACACATTAGCCAAGACACCTTAGCAGAGACACCTTAGCCAAGACACTTTAGCCGAGACACATTAGCCAAGACACATTAGCCAAGACACCTTAGCCAAGACACCTTAGCCAAGACACATTAGCCAAGACACCTTAGCCGAGACACATTAGCCAAGACACCTTAACCAAGACACCTTAGCCAAGACACCTTAGCCAAGACACTTTAGCCGAGACACATTAGCCAAGACACCTTAGCCAAGACACCTAAGCCAAGACACCTTAGCCAAGACACATTAGCCAAGACACATTAGCCAAGACACATTAGCCAAGACACCTTAGCCAAGACACCTTAGCCAAGACACTTTAGCCAAGACACATTAGCCAAGACACCTTAGCCAAGACACTTTAGCCAAGACACATTAGCCAAGACACCTTAGCCAAGACACCTTAGCCAAGACACATTAGCCAAGACACATTAGCCAAGACACCTTAGCCAAGACACCTTAGCCAAGATACCTTAGCCAAGACACCTTAGCCAAGACACCTTAGCCAAGACACATTAGCCAAGACACATTAGCCAAGACACCTTAGCCAAGACACATTAGCCAAGACACCTTAGCCAAGACACATTAGCCAAGACACATTAGCCAAGACACCTTAGCCAAAACACCTAAGCCAAGACACCTTAGCCAAGACACCTTAGCCAAGACACCTTAGCCAAGACACTTTAGCCAAGACACATAAGCCAAGACACCTTAGCCAAGACACCTTAACCAAGACACCTTAGCCAAGACACATTAGCCAAGACACCTTAGCCAAGACACATTAGCCAAGACACCTTAGCCGAGACACCTTTGCCGAGACACATTAGCCAAGACACCTTAGCCGAGACACATTAACCAAGGCACCTTAGCCAAGACACCTTAGCCAAGACACCTTAGCCAAGACACTTTAGCCAAGACACATTAGCCAAGACACCTTAGCCAAGACACCTTAGCCAAGACACCTTAGCCAAGACACCTTAGCCAAGACACCTTAGCCAAGACACATTAGCCAAGACACCTTAGCCAAGACACATTAGCCAAGACACCTTAGCCGAGACACATTAGCCAAGACACCTTAGCCGAGACACCTTAGCCAAGACACCTTAGCCAAGACACATTAGCCAAGACACCTTAGCCAAGACACCTTTGCCGAGACACATTAGCCAAGACACCTTAGCCAAGACACATTAGCCAAGACACCTTAGCCAAGACACATTAGCCAAGACACCTTAGCCAAGACACCTTAGCCGAGACACCTTAGCCAAGACACCTTAGCCAGGACACCTTAGCCGAGACACATTAGCCAAGACACATTAGCCAAGACACATTAGCCAAGACACATTAGCCAAGACACCTTAGCCAAGACACCTTAGTCAAGACACCTTAGCCAAGAAACATTAGCCAAGACACCTTAGCCAAGACACCTAAGCCAAGACACATTAGCCAAGACACTTTAGCCGAGACACATTAGCCAAGACACCTTAGCCAAAACACCTTAGCCAAGACACCTTAGCCAAGACACCTTAGCCAAGACACCTTAGCCAAGACACTTTAGCCGAGACACATTAGCCAAGACACCTTAGCCAAGACACCTTAGCCAAGACACCTTAGCCAAGACACCTTAGCCAAGACACCTTAGCCAAGACACTTTAGCCGAGACACATTAGCCAAGACACCTTAGCCAAGACACTTTAGCCGAGACACATTAGCCAAGACACCTTAGCCAAGACACCTTAGCCAAGACACCTTAGCAAAGACACCTTAGCCAAGACACCTTAGCCGAGACACATTAGCCAAGAAACTTAAGCCAAGACACTTTAGCCAAGACACCATAGCCAAGACACCTTAGCCAAGACACCTTAGCCAAGACACTTTAGCCGAGACACATTAGCCAAGACACCTTAGCCAAGACACCTTAGCCAAGACACTTTAGCCGAGACACATTAGCCGAGACACATTAGCAAAGACACATTAGCCAAGACACCTTAGCCAAGACACCTTAGCCAAGACACATTAGCCAAGACACATAAGCCAAGACACCTTAGCCAAGACACATTAGCCAAGACACATTAGCCAAGACACCTTAGCCAAGACACCTTAGCCAAGACACTTTAGCCGAGACACATTAGCCAAGACACCCTAGCCAAGACACTTTAGCCAAGACACCTTAGCCAAGACACCTTAGCCAAGACACATTAGCCAAGACACCTTAGCCGAGACACATTAGCCAAGACACTTTAGCCAAGACACCTTAGCCGAGACACATTAGCCAAGACACCTTAGCCAAGACACATTAGCCAAGACACCTTAGCCAAGACACCTTAGCCAAGACACCTTAGCCAAGACACATTAGCCAAGACACCTTAGCCGAGACACATTAGCCAAGACACTTTAGCCAAGACACCTTAGCCGAGACACATTAACCAAGGCACCTTAGCCAAGACACCTTAGCAAAGACACCTTAGCCAAGACACTTTAGCTGAGACACATTAGCCAAGACACCTTAGCCAAGACACTTTAGCTAAAACACATTAGCCAAGACACCTTAGCCAAGACACCTTAGCCGAGACACATTAGCCAAGACACCTAAGCCAAGACACTTTAGCCAAGACACATTAGCCAAGACACCTAAGCCAAGACACCTTAGCCAAGACACATTAGCCAAGACACATTAGCCAAGACACATTAGCCAAGACACCTTAGCCAAGACACCTTTGCCAAGACACCTTAGCCAAGACACATTAGCCGAGACACATTAGCCAAGACACCTTAGCCAAGACACCTTAGCCAAGACACCTTAGCCAAGACACTTTAGCCAAGACACATTAGCCAAGACACCTTAGCCAAGACACCTTAGCCAAGACACCTTAGCCAAGACACCTTAGCCAAGACACCTTAGCCAAGACACATTAGCCAAGACACATTAGCCAAGACACCTTAGCCAAGACACATTAGCCAAGACACCTTAGCCAAGACACTTTAGCCGAGACACATTAGCCAAGACACCTTAGCCAAGACACCTTAGCCAAGACACCTTAGCCAAGACACCTTAGCCAAGACACCTTAGCCAAGACACTTTAGCCGAGACACATTAGCCAAGACACCTTAGCCAAGACACTTTAGCCGAGACACATTAGCCAAGACACCTTAGCCAAGACACCTTAGCCAAGACACCTTAGCAAAGACACCTTAGCCAAGACACCTTAGCCGAGACACATTAGCCAAGAAACTTAAGCCAAGACACTTTAGCCAAGACACCATAGCCAAGACACCTTAGCCAAGACACCTTAGCCAAGACACTTTAGCCGAGACACATTAGCCAAGACACCTTAGCCAAGACACCTTAGCCAAGACACTTTAGCCGAGACACATTAGCCGAGACACATTAGCAAAGACACATTAGCCAAGACACCTTAGCCAAGACACCTTAGCCAAGACACATTAGCCAAGACACATAAGCCAAGACACCTTAGCCAAGACACCTTAGCCAAGACACCTTAGCCAAGACACTTTAGCCGAGACACATTAGCCAAGACACCCTAGCCAAGACACTTTAGCCAAGACACCTTAGCCAAGACACCTTAGCCAAGACACATTAGCCAAGACACCTTAGCCAAGACACTTTAGCCGAGACACATTAGCCAAGACACCCTAGCCAAGACACTTTAGCCAAGACACCTTAGCCAAGACACCTTAGCCAAGACACATTAGCCAAGACACCTTAGCCGAGACACATTAGCCAAGACACCTTAGCCAAGACACATTAGCCAAGACACCTTAGCCAAGACACCTTAGCCAAGACACCTTAGCCGAGACACATTAGCCAAGACACTTTAGCCAAGACACCTTAGCCGAGACACATTAGCCAAGACACCTTAGCCAAGACACATTAGCCAAGACACCTTAGCCAAGACACCTTAGCCAAGACACCTTAGCCAAGACACATTAGCCAAGACACCTTAGCCGAGACACATTAGCCAAGACACTTTAGCCAAGACACCTTAGCCGAGACACATTAACCAAGGCACCTTAGCCAAGACACCTTAGCCAAGACACCTTAGCCAAGACACTTTAGCTGAGACACATTAGCCAAGACACCTTAGCCAAGACACTTTAGCTAAAACACATTAGCCAAGACACCTTAGCCAAGACACCTTAGCCGAGACACATTAGCCAAGACACCTTAGCCAAGACACTTTAGCCAAGACACATTAGCCAAGACACCTAAGCCAAGACACCTTAGCCAAGACACATTAGCCAAGACACATTAGCCAAGACACATTAGCCAAGACACCTTAGCCAAGACACCTTTGCCAAGACACCTTAGCCAAGACACATTAGCCGAGACACATTAGCCAAGACACCTTAGCCAAGACACCTTAGCCAAGACACCTTAGCCAAGACACATTAGCCAAGACACATTAGCCAAGACACCTTAGCCAAGACACCTTAGCCAAGACACCTTAGCCAAGACACCTTAGCCAAGACACCTTAGCCAAGACACATTAGCCAAGACACATTAGCCAAGACACCTTAGCCAAGACACATTAGCCAAGACACCTTAGCCAAGACACATTAGCCAAGACACATTAGCCAAGACACCTTAGCCAAGACACCTTAGCCAAGACACCTTAGCCAAGACACCTTAGCCAAGACACCTTAGCCAAGACACTTTAGCCAAGACACATAAGCCAAGACACCTTAGCCAAGACACCTTAGCCAAGACACCTTAGCCAAGACACATTAGCCAAGACACCTTAGCCGAGACACCTTAGCCAAGACACTTTAGCCGAGACACATTAGCCAAGACACATTAGCCAAGACACCTTAGCCAAGACACATTAGCCAAGACACCTTAGCCGAGACACATTAGCCAAGACACCTTAGCCAAGACACCTTAGCCAAGACACCTTAGCCAAGACACTTTAGCCGAGACACATTAGCCAAGACACCTTAGCCAAGACACCTAAGCCAAGACACCTTAGCCAAGACACATTAGCCAAGACACATTAGCCAAGACACATTAGCCAAGACACCTTAGCCAAGACACCTTAGCCAAGACACCTTAGCCAAGACACCTTAGCCAAGACACCTTAGCCAAGACACATTAGCCAAGACACATTAGCCAAGACACATTAGCCAAGACACCTTAGCCAAGACACCTTAGCCCAGACACCTTAGCCAAGACACCTTAGCCAAGACACATTAGCCAAGACACCTTAGCCAAGACATATTAGCCAAGACACCTTAGCCAAGACACATTAGCCAAGACACCTTAGCCAAGACACTTTAGCCAAGACACATTAGCCAAGACACCTTAGCCAAGACACCTTAGCCAAGACACCTTAGCCAAGACACCTTAGCCAAGACACCTTAGCCAAGACACCTTAGCCAAGACACTTTAGCCAAGACACATTAGCCAAGACACCTTAGCCAAGACACCTTAGCCAAGACACATTAGCCAAGACACATTAGCCAAGACACATTAGCCAAGACACCTTAGCCAAGACACCTTAGCCAAGACACCTTAGCCAAGACACATTAGCCAAGACACATTAGCCAAGACACATTAGCCAAGACACATTAGCCAAGACACCTTAGCCAAGACACATTAGCCAAGACACCTTAGCCAAGACACCTTAGCCAAGACACCTTAGCCAAGACACATTAGCCAAGACACATTAGCCAAGACACCTTAGTCAAGACACCTTAGCCAAGACACCTTAGCCAAGACACCTTAGCCAAGACACATTAGCCAAGACACAATAGCCAAGACACCTTAGCCGAGACACATTAGCCAAGACACCTTAGCCAAGACACCTTAGCCAAGACACTTTAGCCGAGACACATTAGCCAAGACACCTTAGCCAAGACACCTTAGCCAAGACACTTTAGCCGAGACACATTAGCCAAGACACCTTAGCCAAGACACCTTAGCCAAGACACCTTAGCCAAGACACATTAGCCAAGACACATTAGCCAAGACACATTAGCCAAGACACCTTAGCCAAGACACCTTAGCCAAGATACCTTAGCCAAGACACCTTAGCCAAGACACCTTAGCCAAGACACATTAGCCAAGACACATTAGCCAAGACACATTAGCCAAGACACCTTAGCCAAGACACCTTAGCCAAGACACATTAGCCAAGACACATTAGCCAAGACACCTTAGCCAAGACACCTTAGCCAAGACACCTTAGCCAAGACACCTTAGCCAAGACACATTAGCCAAGACACATTAGCCAAGACACCTTAGCCAAGACACCTTAGCCAAGACACCTTAGCCAAGACACCTTAGCCAAGACACCTTAGTCAAGACACATTAGCCAAGACACATTAGCCAAGACACATTAGCCAAGACACCTTAGCCAAGACACCTTAGCCAAGACACCTTAGCCAAGACACATTAGCCGAGACACATTAGCCAAAACACCTTAGCCAAGACACCTTAGCCAAGACACCTTAGCCAAGACACCTTAGCCAAGACACCTTAGCCGAGACACATTAGCCAAGACACATTAGCCAAGACACATTAGCCAAGACACCTTAGCCAAGACACCTTAGCCAAGACACATTAGCCAAGACACATTAGCCAAGACACATTAGCCAAGACACATTAGCCAAGACACCTTAGCCAAGACACCTTAGCCAAGACACCTTAGCCAAGACACCTTAGCCAAGACACTTTAGCCAAGACACATTAGCCAAGACACCTTAGCCAAAACACCTTAGCCAAGACACATTAGCCAAGACACATTAGCCAAGACACATTAGCCAAGACACCTTAGCCAAGACACCTTAGCCAAGACACCTTAGCCAAGACACCTTAGCCAAGACACATTAGCCAAGACACATTAGCCAAGACACATTAGCCAAGACACCTTAGCCAAGACACCTTAGCCAAGACACCTTAGCCAAGACACCTTAGCCAAGACACCTTAGCCAAGACACATTAGCCAAGACACCTTAGCCAAGACACCTTAGCCAAGACACCTTAGCCAAGACACCTTAGCCAAGACACCTTAGCCAAGACACCTTAGCCGAGACACATTAGCCAAGACACCTTAGCCAAGACACCTTAGCCAAGACACTTTAGCCGAGACACATTAGCCAAGACACCTTAGCCAAGACACCTTAGCCAAGACACTTTAGCCGAGACACATTAGCCAAGACACCTTAGCCAAGACACCTTAGCCAAGACACATTAGCCAAGACACATTAGCCAAGACACCTTAGCCAAGACACATTAGCCAAGACACCTTAGCCGAGACACCTTAGCCAAGACACATTAGCCAAGACACTTTAGCCGAAACACCTTAGCCGAGACACATTAGCCAAGACACCTTAGCCAAGACACCTTAGCCAAGACACCTTAGCCAAGACACCTTAGCCAAGACACCTTAGCCAAGACACCTTAGCCGAGACACATTAGCCAAAACACCTTAGCCAAGACACCTTAGCCAAGACACCTTAGCCAAGACACCTTAGCCAAGACACCTTAGCCGAGACACATTAGCCAAGACACATTAGCCAAGACACATTAGCCAAGACACCTTAGCCAAGACACCTTAGCCAAGACACCTTAGCCAAGACACATTAGCCAAGACACATTAGCCAAGACACATTAGCCAAGACACCTTAGCCGAGACACATTAGCCAAGACACATTAGCCAAGACACTTTAGCCGAAACACCTTAGCCGAGACACATTAGCCAAGACACCTTAGCCAAGACACCTTAGCCAAGACACCTTAGCCAAGACACCTTAGCCGAGACACATTAGCCAAAACACCTTAGCCAAGACCCACTTGGCAAAAGTCGTACGACATCGAGGCTTATTAGCCGGCTTATTAAAGGCTTACTAGCAACTTAGTAAGCCTCGTTCGTGGATCGTTCGCGGGGGTGGGGGAATCGAGTATAGGGGGCAGGGCGTATGTACGCTTGCATACGAGCATGCAAGCTTGCAAGCATGGAAGCTCCCAAGCTTATTTATAATAAGCCTGGAAGCCAAAAAATTAGCTTTATTTTGTCCCGTTCTTTCCTTCGCTTTTTTTCTTTCTCGCTTTCCCTTTCTTTCCTATTGCTGCATTCGGGACACCCTCGTCCCAAACACACCACGACAGTGAACGAAATAATTACCAGGAAATACATACGATCCCTTTTTTTATTGCACCTCTGCTCATCATGCGCAAGCGGTCGCTGGAAGAACAGGTAAAAAAAACTGCCGGCGTTCTGCGAAGCGGACGGTGGGATGGGGTGCCTATGTTCGGCAGAGGTTTCTGTAAATATATAGAAGAAAAAAAACGGAGAGACATGAGAAATCTTTACACTTTGTTTTTTTCTTTGACTCATTTCGAGTGTTAAAATGCGTACCTCTCAAGACGTCGAATATTCAGCACTCTCTCCGATGTGATTTGTCCTGCCATCCTGCGGTTTAACTCCGGCTGCACCCTTTCCGCTTCACGGCCAAACTCTTTCCATCAGCTGATCGACTCGATGGGATTCACTACGCACAAAACACATGGATTAGAATTAATTCACTAATCACAATCATTAGTTTTCACATTACTTACCGGAGCAAAGAATCACTTCACAAAACACGATAACGCTTGCGCACACACCTCCGCCTTTAGCAAAGGCCAAACTCATATGAATACGCCAAAGACAGGGCAAAAGCAATTTTGCAGTGAAAGAAAGGAGACAGCGAAAAACAATATAGTGCCACACTCCTCGACAGGCTTCAAAGTGTGGAACCAAAATTGTCTAACACTTCGAGTATGGGACCGTTCAGGTGTGGGGTGGGTTGGTGACGCAGGTTGCGGTGAGGGTTTACATAGAATATAGGAGCGTGTGTGAGTGAGGTAGGGTGGTGGAGTGAGAGTTTGTCGTACGATCGCTCGAAAGTGAGGGTCAGGGGTAGCGAGAATGAAGAAATTTCCCCCCTCTCATGCGATTTCTGCCAAGTGGGGACACCTTAGCCAAGACACCTTAGCCAAGACACCTTAACCAAGACACCTTAGCCGAGACACATTAGCCAAGACACATTAGCCAAGACACATTAGCCAAGACACCTTAGCCAAGACACCTTAGCCAAGACACCTTAGCCAAGACACATTAGCCAAGACACATTAGCCAAGACACATTAGCCAAGACACCTTAGCCAAGACACCTTAGCCAAGATACCTTAGCCAAGACACCTTAGCCAAGACACCTTAGCCAAGACACATTAGCCAAGACACATTAGCCAAGACACCTTAGCCAAGACACCTTAGCCAACACACCTTAGCCAAGACACAATAGCCAAGACACCTTAGCCGAGACACATTAGCCAAGACACCTTAGCCAAGACACCTTAGCCAAGACACCTTAGCCAAGACACCTTAGCCAAGACACTTTAGCCGAGACACATTAGCCAAGACACCTTAGCCAAGACACCTTAGCCAAGACACCTTAGCCAAGACACCTTAGCCAAGACACCTTAGCCAAGACACATTAGCCAAGACACATTAGCCAAGACACAATAGCCAAGACACATTAGCCGAGACACATTAGCCAAGACACCTTAGCCAAGACACCTTAGCCAAGACACCTAAGCCAAGACACCTTAGCCAAGACACCTTAGCCAAGACACCTTAGCCAAGACACATTAGCCAAGACACCTTAGCCAAGACACATTAGCCAAGACACCTTAGCCAAGACACCTTAGCCGAGACACATTAGCCAAGACACCTAAGCCAAGACACTTTAGCCAAGACACATTAGCCAAGACACCTTAGCCAAGACACCTTAGCCAAGACACATTAGCCAAGACACATTAGCCAAGACACATTAGCCAAGACACCTTAGCCAAGACACCTTAGCCAAGACACCTTAGCCAAGACACCTTAGCCAAGACACATTAGCCAAGACACCTTAGCCAAGACATATTAGCCAAGACACCTTAGCCAAGACACATTAGCCAAGACACCTTAGCCAAGACACCTTAGCCAAGACACCTTAGCCAAGACACCTTAGCCAAGACACCTTAGCCAAGACACATTAGCCAAGACACATTAGCCAAGACACCTTAGCCAAGACACCTTAGTCAAGACACCTTAGCCAAGACACCTTAGCCAAGACACTTTAGCCAAGACACATTAGCCAAGACACCTTAGCCAAGACACCTTAGCCAAGACACATTAGCCAAGACACATTAGCCAAGACACATTAGCCAAGACACCTTAGCCAAGACACCTTAGCCAAGACACCTTAGCCAAGACACCTTAGCCAAGACACCTTAGCCAAGACACATTAGCCAAGACACATTAGCCAAGACACATTAGCCAAGACACCTTAGCCAAGACACCTTAGCCCAGACACCTTAGCCAAGACACCTTAGCCAAGACACATTAGCCAAGACACCTTAGCCAAGACATATTAGCCAAGACACCTTAGCCAAGACACATTAGCCAAGACACCTTAGCCAAGACACTTTAGCCAAGACACATTAGCCAAGACACCTTAGCCAAGACACCTTAGCCAAGACACCTTAGCCAAGACACCTTAGCCAAGACACCTTAGCCAAGACACCTTAGCCAAGACACTTTAGCCAAGACACATTAGCCAAGACACCTTAGCCAAGACACCTTAGCCAAGACACATTAGCCAAGACACATTAGCCAAGACACATTAGCCAAGACACCTTAGCCAAGACACCTTAGCCAAGACACCTTAGCCAAGACACATTAGCCAAGACACATTAGCCAAGACACATTAGCCAAGACACATTAGCCAAGACACCTTAGCCAAGACACATTAGCCAAGACACCTTAGCCAAGACACCTTAGCCAAGACACCTTAGCCAAGACACATTAGCCAAGACACATTAGCCAAGACACCTTAGTCAAGACACCTTAGCCAAGACACCTTAGCCAAGACACCTTAGCCAAGACACATTAGCCAAGACACAATAGCCAAGACACCTTAGCCGAGACACATTAGCCAAGACACCTTAGCCAAGACACCTTAGCCAAGACACTTTAGCCGAGACACATTAGCCAAGACACCTTAGCCAAGACACCTTAGCCAAGACACTTTAGCCGAGACACATTAGCCAAGACACCTTAGCCAAGACACCTTAGCCAAGACACCTTAGCCAAGACACATTAGCCAAGACACATTAGCCAAGACACATTAGCCAAGACACCTTAGCCAAGACACCTTAGCCAAGATACCTTAGCCAAGACACCTTAGCCAAGACACCTTAGCCAAGACACATTAGCCAAGACACATTAGCCAAGACACATTAGCCAAGACACCTTAGCCAAGACACCTTAGCCAAGACACATTAGCCAAGACACATTAGCCAAGACACCTTAGCCAAGACACCTTAGCCAAGACACCTTAGCCAAGACACCTTAGCCAAGACACATTAGCCAAGACACATTAGCCAAGACACCTTAGCCAAGACACCTTAGCCAAGACACCTTAGCCAAGACACCTTAGCCAAGACACCTTAGTCAAGACACATTAGCCAAGACACATTAGCCAAGACACATTAGAAAGACACCTTAGCCAAGACACCTTAGCCAAGACACCTTAGCCAAGACACATTAGCCGAGACACATTAGCCAAAACACCTTAGCCAAGACACCTTAGCCAAGACACCTTAGCCAAGACACCTTAGCCAAGACACCTTAGCCGAGACACATTAGCCAAGACACATTAGCCAAGACACATTAGCCAAGACACCTTAGCCAAGACACCTTAGCCAAGACACATTAGCCAAGACACATTAGCCAAGACACATTAGCCAAGACACATTAGCCAAGACACCTTAGCCAAGACACCTTAGCCAAGACACCTTAGCCAAGACACCTTAGCCAAGACACCTTAGCCAAGACACTTTAGCCAAGACACATTAGCCAAGACACCTTAGCCAAAACACCTTAGCCAAGACACATTAGCCAAGACACATTAGCCAAGACACATTAGCCAAGACACCTTAGCCAAGACACCTTAGCCAAGACACCTTAGCCAAGACACCTTAGCCAAGACACATTAGCCAAGACACATTAGCCAAGACACATTAGCCAAGACACCTTAGCCAAGACACCTTAGCCAAGACACCTTAGCCAAGACACCTTAGCCAAGACACATTAGCCAAGACACCTTAGCCAAGACACCTTAGCCAAGACACCTTAGCCAAGACACCTTAGCCAAGACACCTTAGCCAAGACACCTTAGCCAAGACACCTTAGCCAAGACACAATAGCCAAGACACCTTAGCCGAGACACATTAGCCAAGACACCTTAGCCAAGACACCTTAGCCAAGACACTTTAGCCGAGACACATTAGCCAAGACACCTTAGCCAAGACACCTTAGCCAAGACACTTTAGCCGAGACACATTAGCCAAGACACCTTAGCCAAGACACCTTAGCCAAGACACATTAGCCAAGACACATTAGCCAAGACACCTTAGCCAAGACACATTAGCCAAGACACCTTAGCCGAGACACCTTAGCCAAGACACATTAGCCAAGACACTTTAGCCGAAACACCTTAGCCGAGACACATTAGCCAAGACACCTTAGCCAAGACACCTTAGCCAAGACACCTTAGCCAAGACACCTTAGCCAAGACACCTTAGCCAAGACACCTTAGCCGAGACACATTAGCCAAAACACCTTAGCCAAGACACCTTAGCCAAGACACCTTAGCCAAGACACCTTAGCCAAGACACCTTAGCCGAGACACATTAGCCAAGACACATTAGCCAAGACACATTAGCCAAGACACCTTAGCCAAGACACCTTAGCCAAGACACCTTAGCCAAGACACATTAGCCAAGACACATTAGCCAAGACACATTAGCCAAGACACCTTAGCCAAGACACCTTAGCCAAGATACCTTAGCCAAGATACCTTAGCCAAGACACCTTAGCCAAGACACATTAGAAAAGACACCTTAGCCAAGACATATTAGCCAAGACACCTTAGCCAAGACACATTAGCCAAGACACCTTAGCCAAGACACCTTAGCCAAGACACCTTAGCCAAGACACCTTAGCCAAGACACCTTAGCCAAGACACCTTAGCCAAGACACTTTAGCCGAGACACATTAGCCAAGACACCTTAGCCAAGACACCTTAGCCAAGACACCTTAGCCAAGACACCTTAGCCAAGACACTTTAGCCAAGACACATTAGCCAAGACACCTTAGCCAAGACACCTTAGCCAAGACACATTAGCCAAGACACATTAGCCAAGACACATTAGGCAAGACACCTTAGCCAAGACACCTTAGCCAAGACACCTTAGCCAAGACACATTAGCCAAGACACATTAGCCAAGACACATTAGCCAAGACACCTTAGCCAAGACACCTTAGCCAAGACACCTTAGCCCAGACACCTTAGCCAAGACACCTTAGCCAAGACACCTTAGCCAAGACACATTAGCCAAGACACCTTAGCCAAGACATATTAGTCAAGACACCTTAGCCAAGACACATTAGCCAAGACACCTTAGCCAAGACACTTTAGCCAAGACACATTAGCCAAGACACCTTAGCCAAGACACCTTAGCCAAGACACCTTAGCCAAGACACCTTAGCCAAGACACCTTAGCCAAGACACCTTAGCCAAGACACTTTAGCCAAGACACATTAGCCAAGACACCTTAGCCAAGACACCTTAGCCAAGACACATTAGCCAAGACACATTAGCCAAGACACATTAGCCAAGACACCTTAGCCAAGACACCTTAGCCAAGACACCTTAGCCAAGACACCTTAGCCAAGACACATTAGCCAAGACACATTAGCCAAGACACATTAGCCAAGACACCTTAGCCAAGACACCTTAGCCAAGACACCTTAGCCAAGACACTTTAGCCAAGACACATTAGCCAAGACACCTTAGCCAAGACACATTAGCCAAGACACATTAGCCAAGACACCTTAGCCAAGACACATTAGCCAAGACACATAAGCCAAGACACCTTAGCCAAGACACATTAGCCAAGACACCTTAGCCAAGACACCTTAGCCAAGACACCTTAGCCAAGACACCTTAGCCAAGACACCTTAGCCAAGACACCTTAGCCAAGACACTTTAGCCGAGACACATTAGCCAAGACACCTTAGCCAAGACACCTTAGCCAAGACACCTTAGCCAAGACACCTTAGCCAAGACACATTAGCCAAGACACCTTAGCCAAGACACCTTAGCCAAGACACATTAGCCAAGACACATTAGCCAAGACACATTAGCCAAGACACCTTAGCCAAGACACCTTAGCCAAGACACCTTAGCCAAGACACCTTAGCCAAGACACCTTAGCCAAGACACCTTAGCCAAGACACATTAGCCAAGACACATTAGCCAAGACACCTTAGCCAAGACACCTTAGCCCAGGCACCTTAGCCAAGACACCTTAGCCAAGACACCTTAGCCAAGACACATTAGCCAAGACACCTTAGCCAAGACATATTAGCCAAGACACCTTAGCCAAGACACCTTAGCCAAGACACCTTAGCCAAGACACATTAGCCAAGACACATTAGCCAAGACACATTAGCCAAGACACCTTAGCCAAGACACCTTAGCCCAGACACCTTAGCCAAGACACATTAGCCAAGACACCTTAGCCAAGACACCTTAGCCAAGACACCTTAGCCAAGACACCTTAGCCAAGACACCTTAGCCAAGACACATTAGCCAAGACACATTAGCCAAGACACATTAGCCAAGACATATTAGCCAAGACACCTTAGCCAAGACACCTTAGCCAAGACACCTTAGCCAAGACACATTAGCCAAGACACATTAGCCAAGACACATTAGCCAAGACACCTTAGCCAAGACACCTTAGCCAAGACACCTTAGCCAAGACACCTTAGCCAAGACACATTAGCCAAGACACCTTAGCCAAGACACCTTAGCCAAGACACCTTAGCCAAGACACATTAGCCAAGACACATTAGCCAAGACACCTTAGCCAAGACACCTTAGCCCAGACACCTTAGCCAAGACACCTTAGCCAAGACACCTTAGCCAAGACACATTAGCCAAGACACCTTAGCCAAGACACATTAGCCAAGACACATTAGCCAAGACACCTTAGCCAAGACACCTTAGCCAAGATACCTTAGCCAAGACACCTTAGCCAAGACACATTAGAAAAGACACCTTAGCCAAGACATATTAGCCAAGACACCTTAGCCAAGACACATTAGCCAAAACACCTTAGCCAAGACACCTTAGCCAAGACACCTTAGCCAAGACACCTTAGCCAAGACACCTTAGCCAAGACACCTTAGCCAAGACACTTTAGCCGAGACACATTAGCCAAGACACCTTAGCCAAGACACCTTAGCCAAGACACCTTAGCCAAGACACCTTAGCCAAGACACCTTAGCCAAGACACATTAGCCAAGACACATTAGCCAAGACACATTAGCCAAGACATATTAGCCAAGACACCTTAGCCAAGACACATTAGCCAAGACACCTTAGCCAAGACACATTAGCCAAGACACATTAGCCAAGACACATTAGCCAAGACACCTTAGCCAAGACACCTTAGCCAAGACACCTTAGCCAAGACACCTTAGCCAAGACACATTAGCCAAGACACCTTAGCCAAGACACCTTAGCCAAGACACCTTAGCCAAGACACCTTAGCCAAGACACCTTAGCCAAGACACATTAGCCAAGACACATTAGCCAAGACACATTAGCCAAGACACCTTAGCCAAGACACCTTAGCCAAGACACCTTAACCAAGACACATTAGCCAAGACACCTTAGCCAAGACACATTAGCCGAGACACATTAGCCAAGACACATTAGCCAAGACACCTTAGCCAAGACACCTTAGCCGAGACACATTAGCCAAGACACCTTAGCCAAGACACCTTAGCCGAGACACATTAGCCGAGACACATTAGCCAAGACACCTTAGCCAAGACACCTTAGCCAAGACACCTTAGCCAAGACACATTAGCCAAGACACCTTAGCCAAGACACCTTAGCCAAGACACCTTAGCCAAGACACCTTAGCCAAGACACCTTAGCCAAGACACATTAGCCAAGACACATTAGCCAAGACACATTAGCCAAGACACCTTAGCCAAGACACATTAGCCAAGACACCTTAGCCAAGACACATTAGCCAAGACACATTAGCCAAGACACATTAGCCAAGACACATTAGCCAAGACACATTAGCCAAGACACATTAGCCAAGACACCTTAGCCAAGACACCTTAGCCAAGACACATTAGCCAAGACACCTTAGCCAAGACACCTTAGCCAAGACACCTTAGCCAAGACACCTTAGCCAAGACACCTTAGCCAAGACACATTAGCCAAGACACATTAGCCAAGACACATTAGCCAAGACACCTTAGCCAAGACATATTAGCCAAGACACCTTAGCCAAGACACATTAGCCAAGACACATTAGCCAAGACACATTAGCCAAGACACCTTAGCCAAGACACCTTAGCCAAGACATATTAGCCAAGACACCTTAGCCAAGACACATTAGCCAAGACACATTAGCCAAGACACATTAGCCAAGACACATTAGCCAAGACACATTAGCCAAGACACATTAGCCAAGACACATTAGCCAAGACACCTTAGCCAAGACACCTTAGCCAAGACACCTTAGCCAAGACACCTTAGCCAAGACACCTTAGCCAAGACACATTAGCCAAGACACATTAGCCAAGACACATTAGCCAAGACACCTTAGCCAAGACACCTTAGCCCAGACACCTTAGCCAAGACACATTAGCCAAGACACATTAGCCAAGACACATTAGCCAAGACACCTTAGCCAAGACACATTAGCCAAGACACATTAGCCAAGGCACCTTAGCCAAGACACCTTAGCCAAGACACATTAGCCAAGACACCTTAGCCAAGACACCTTAGCCAAGACACCTTAGCCAAGACACATTAGCCAAGACACCTTAGCCAAGACACATTAGCCAAGACACATTAGCCAAGACACCTTAGCCAAGACACCTTAGCCAAGACACCTTAGCCAAGACACATTAGCCAAGACACATTAGCCAAGACACCTTAGCCAAGACACCTTAGCCAAGACACATTAGCCAAGACACATTAGCCAAGACACATTAGCCAAGACACATTAGCCAAGACACATTAGCCAAGACACCTTAGCCAAGACACCTTAGCCAAGACACCTTAGCCAAGACACATTAGCCAAGACACCTTAGCCAAGACACCTTAGCCAAGACACCTTAGCCAAGACACCTTAGCCAAGACACATTAGCCAAGACACATTAGCCAAGACACATTAGCCAAGACACCTTAGCCAAGACACCTTAGCCCAGGCACCTTAGCCAAGACACCTTAGCCAAGACACCTTAGCCAAGACACATTAGCCAAGACACCTTAGCCAAGACACATTAGCCAAGACACATTAGCCAAGACACCTTAGCCAAGACACCTTAGCCAAGATACCTTAGCCAAGACACCTTAGCCAAGACACATTAGAAAAGACACCTTAGCCAAGACATATTAGCCAAGACACCTTAGCCAAGACACATTAGCCAAGACACCTTAGCCAAGACACCTTAGCCAAGACACCTTAGCCAAGACACCTTAGCCAAGACACCTTAGCCAAGACACCTTAGCCAAGACACTTTAGCCGAGACACATTAGCCAAGACACCTTAGCCAAGACACCTTAGCCAAGACACCTTAGCCAAGACACCTTAGCCAAGACACCTTAGCCAAGACACATTAGCCAAGACACATTAGCCAAGACACATTAGCCAAGACATATTAGCCAAGACACCTTAGCCAAGACACCTTAGCCAAGACACCTTAGCCAAAACACATTAGCCAAGACACATTAGCCAAGACACATTAGCCAAGATACCTTAGCCAAGACACCTTAGCCAAGACACCTTAGCCAAGACACATTAGCCAAGACACCTTAGCCAAGACACCTTAGCCAAGACACCTTAGCCAAGACACCTTAGCCAAGACACATTAGCCAAGACACATTAGCCAAGACACATTAGCCAAGACACCTTAGCCAAGACACCTTAGCCAAGACACCTTAGCCAAGACACCTTAGCCAAGACACCTTAGCCAAGACACATTAGCCAAGACACATTAGCCAAGACATATTAGCCAAGACACCTTAGCCAAGACACCTTAGCCAAGACACATTAGCCAAGACATATTAGCCAAGACACATTAGCCAAGACACCTTAGCCAAGACATCTTAGCCAAGACACCTTAGCCAAGACACCTTAGCCAAGACACCTTAGCCAAGACACATTAGCCAAGACACCTTAGCCAAGACACCTTAGCCAAGACACCTTAGCCAAGACACCTTAGCCAAGACACCTTAGCCAAGACACATTAGCCAAGACACATTAGCCAAGACACCTTAGCCAAGACATATTAGCCAAGACACCTTAGCCAAGACACATTAGCCAAGACACCTTAGCCAAGACACATTAGCCAAGACACATTAGCCAAGACACATTAGCCAAGACACATTAGCCAAGACACCTTAGCCAAGACACCTTAGCCAAGACACATTAGCCAAGACACCTTAGCCAAGACACCTTAGCCAAGACACCTTAGCCAAGACACCTTAGCCAAGACACATTAGCCAAGACACATTAGCCAAGACACATTAGCCAAGACACCTTAGCCAAGACATATTAGCCAAGACACCTTAGCCAAGACACATTAGCCAAGACACATTAGCCAAGACACATTAGCCAAGACACCTTAGCCAAGACACCTTAGCCAAGACATATTAGCCAAGACACCTTAGCCAAGACACATTAGCCAAGACACATTAGCCAAGACACATTAGCCAAGACACATTAGCCAAGACACATTAGCCAAGACACATTAGCCAAGACACATTAGCCAAGACACCTTAGCCAAGACACCTTAGCCAAGACACCTTAGCCAAGACACCTTAGCCAAGACACCTTAGCCAAGACACATTAGCCAAGACACATTAGCCAAGACACCTTAGCCAAGACACCTTAGCCAAGACACCTTAGCCCAGACACCTTAGCCAAGACACCTTAGCCAAGACACTTTAGCCGAGACACATTAGCCAAGACACCTTAGCCAAGACACCTTAGCCAAGACACCTTAGCCAAGACACCTTAGCCAAGACACCTTAGCCAAGACACATTAGCCAAGACACATTAGCCAAGACACCTTAGCCAAGACACCTTAGCCCAGATACCTTAGCCAAGACACCTTAGCCAAGACACCTTAGCCAAGACACATTAGCCAAGACACCTTAGCCAAGACATATTAGCCAAGACACCTTAGCCAAGACACATTAGCCAAGACACCTTAGCCAAGACACTTTAGCCAAGACACATTAGCCAAGACACCTTAGCCAAGACACCTTAGCCAAGACACCTTAGCCAAGACACCTTAGCCAAGACACCTTAGCCAAGACACTTTAGCCAAGACACATTAGCCAAGACACCTTAGCCAAGACACCTTAGCCAAGACACATTAGCCAAGACACATTAGCCAAGACACATTAGCCAAGACACCTTAGCCAAGACACCTTAGCCAAGACACCTTAGCCAAGACACCTTAGCCGAGACACATTAGCCAAGACACCTTAGCCAAGACACATTAGCCAAGACACCTTAGCCAAGACACCTTAGCCAAGACACCTTAGCCAAGACACATTAGCCAAGACACATTAGCCAAGACAAATTAGCCAAGACACCTTAGCCAAGACACCTTAGCCAAGACACATTAGCCAAGACACCTTAGCCAAGACACATTAGCCAAGACACATTAGCCAAGACACATTAGCCAAGACACCTTAGCCAAGACACCTTAGCCAAGACACCTTAGCCAAGACACCTTAGCCAAGACACTTTAGCCAAGACACCTTAGCCAAGACACCTTAGCCAAGACACCTTAGCCAAGACACATTAGCCAAGACACCTTAGCCGAGACACATTAGCCAAGACACTTTAGCCAAGACACCTTAGCCAAGACACATTAGCCAAGACACCTTAGCCAAGACACCTTAGCCAAGACACCTTAGCCAAGACACCTTAGCCAAGACACTTTAGCCGAGACACATTAGCCAAGACACCTTAGCCAAGACACCTTAGCCAAGACACCTTAGCCAAGACACCTTAGCCAAGACACCTTAGCCGAGACACATTAGCCAAGACACCTAAGCCAAGACACCTTAGCCAAGACACATTAGCCAAGACACCTTAGCCAAAACACCTTAGCCAAGACACTTTAGCCGAGACACATTAGCCAAGACACCTTAGCCAAGACACCTTAGCCAAGACACCTTAGCCAAGACACATTAGCCAAGACACCTTAGCCGAGACACATTAGTCGAGACACATTAGCCAAGACACCTTAGCCAAGACACCTTAGCCAAGACACCTTAGCCAAGACACCTTAGCCAAGACACCTTAGCCAAGACACTTTAGCCGAGACACATTAGCCAAGACACCTTAGCCAAGACACCTTAGCCAAGACACCTTAGCCGAGACACATTAGTCGAGACACATTAGCCAAGACACCTTAGCCAAGACACATTAGCCAAGACACCTTAGCCAAGACACCTTAGCCAAGACACATTAGCCAAGACACATTAGCCAAGACACCTTAGCCAAGACACATTAGCCAAGACACCTTAGCCAAGACACCTTAGCCAAGACACCTTAGCCAAGACACCTTAGCCAAGACACATTAGCCAAGACACATAAGCCAAGACACCTTAGCCAAGACACATTAGCCAAGACACCTTAGCCAAGACACCTTAGCCAAGACACCTTAGCCAAGACACCTTAGCCAAGACACCTTAGCCGAGACACATTAGTCGAGACACATTAGCCAAGACACCTTAGCCAAGACACCTTAGCCAAGACACCTTAGCCAAAACACCTTAGCCCAGACACTTTAGCCGAGACACATTAGCCAAGACACCTTAGCCAAGACACATTAGCCAAGACACATTAGCCAAGACACCTTAGCCAAGACACCTTAGCCGAGACACATTAGTCGAGACACATTAGCCAAGACACCTGAGCCAAGACACATTAGCCGAGACACATTAGTCGAGACACATTAGCCAAGACACCTTAGCCAAGACACCTTAGCCAAGACACCTTAGCCAAAACACCTTAGAAAAGACACTTTAGCCGAGACACATTAGCCAAGACACCTTAGCCAAGACACATTAGCCAAGACACCTTAGCCAAGACACCTTAGCCAAGACACCTTAGCCAAGACACCTTAGCCAAGACACCTTCGCCAAGACACCTTAGCCAAGACACCTTACCCAAGACACCTTAGCCGAGACACCTTAGCCAAGACACATAAGCCAAGACACCTTAGCCAAGACACATTAGCCAAGACACCTTAGCCAAGACACCTTAGCCAAGACACCTTAGCCAAGACACCTTAGCCAAGACACCTTAGCCAAGACACCTTACCCAAGACACATAAGCCAAGACACCTTAGCCAAGACACCTTTGCCGAGACACATTAGCCAAGACACCTTAGCCAAGACACCTTAGCCGAGACACCTTAGCCAAGACACATTAGCCAAGACACCTTAGCCGAGACACATTAATCGAGACACATTAGCCAAGACACCTTAGCCAAGACACCTTAGCCAAGACACCTTAGCCAAGACACCTTAGCCAAGACACCTTAGCCAAGACACTTTAGCCGAGACACATTAGCCAAGACACCTTAGCCAAGACACCTTAGCCAAGACACCTTAGCCGAGACACATTAGTCGAGACACATTAGAAAAGACACATTAGCCAAGACACCTTAGCCAAGACACATTAGCCAAGACACTTTAGCCGAGACACATTAGCCAAGACACCTTAGCCAAGACACCTTAGCCAAGACACATTAGAAAAGACACCTTAGCCAAGACACATTAGCCAAGACACCTTAGCCAAGATACCTTAGCCAAGACACCTTAGCCAAGACACATTAGCCATGACACATTAGCCAAGACACCTTAGCCAAGACACCTTAGCCAAGACACCTTAGCCAAGACACATTAGCCAAGACACATAAGCCAAGACACCTTAGCCAAGACACATTAGCCAAGACACCTTAGCCAAGACACCTTAGCCAAGACACCTTAGCCAAGACACCTTAGCCAAGACACATTAGCCAAGACACATTAGCCAAGACACCTTATCCAAGACACCTTAGCCAAGACACTTTAGCCGAGACACATTAGCCAAGACACCTTAGCCAAAACACCTTAGCCAAGACACTTTAGCCGAGACACATTAGCCAAGACACCTTAGCCAAGACACATTAGCCAAGACACCTTAGCCAAGACACATTAGCCAAGACACCTTAGCCGAGACACATTAGTCGAGACACATTAGCCAAGACACCTTAGCCAAGACACCTTAGCCAAGACACCTTAGCCAAGACAGTTTAGCCGAGACACATTAGCCAAGACACCTTAGCCAAGACACCTTAGCCAAGACACCTTAGCCAAGACACATTAGCCAAGACACATTAGCCAAGACACATAAGCCAAGACACATTAGCCAAGACACCTTAGCCAAGACACCTTAGCCAAGACACCTTAGCCAAGACACCTTAGCCAAGACACCTTAGCCAAGACACCTTAGCCAAGACACATTAGAAAAGACACCTTAGCCAAGACACATTAGCCAAGACACCTTAGCCAAGATACCTTAGCCAAGACACCTTAGCCAAGACACATTAGCCATGACACATTAGCCAAGACACCTTAGCCAAGACACCTTAGCCAAGACACCTTAGCCAAGACACATTAGCCAAGACACATAAGCCAAGACACCTTAGCCAAGACACATTAGCCAAGACACCTTAGCCAAGACACCTTAGCCAAGACACCTTAGCCAAGACACCTTAGCCAAGACACATTAGCCAAGACACATTAGCCAAGACACATAAGCCAAGACACATTAGCCAAGACACCTTAGCCAAGACACCTTAGCCAAGACACCTTAGCCAAGACACCTTAGCCAAGACACCTTAGCCAAGACACCTTAGCCAAGACACATTAGAAAAGACACCTTAGCCAAGACACATTAGCCAAGACACCTTAGCCAAGACACCTTAGCCAAGACACCTTAGCCAAGACACATTAGCCATGACACATTAGCCAAGACACCTTAGCCAAGACACCTTAGCCAAGACACCTTAGCCAAGACACATTAGCCAAGACACATAAGCCAAGACACCTCAGCCAAGACACATTAGCCAAGACACCTTAGCCAAGACACCTTAGCCAAGACACCTTAGCCAAGACACATTAGCCAAGACACATAAGCCAAGACACCTTAGCCAAGACACCTTAGCCAAGACACCTTAGCCAAGACACCTTACCCAAGACACATTAGCCAAGACACCTTAGCCAAGACACCTTTGCCGAGACACATTAGCCAAGACACCTTAGCCAAGACACCTTAGCCGAGACACCTTAGCCAAGACACATTAGCCAAGACACCTTAGCCGAGACACATTAGTCGAGACACATTAGCCAAGACACCTTAGCCAAGACACCTTAGCCAAGACACCTTAGCCAAGACACCTTAGCCAAGACACCTTAGCCAAGACACATTAGCCAAGACACATTAGCCAAGACACCTTAGCCAAGACACCTTAGCCAAGACACCTTAGCCGAGACACATTAGTCGAAACACATTATCCAAGACACATTAGCCAAGACACCTTAGCCAAGACACCTTAGCCAAGACACTTTAGCCGAGACACATTAGCCAAGACACCTTAGCCAAGACACCTTAGCCAAGACACTTTAGCCGAGACACATTAGCCAAGACACCTTAGCCAAGACACCTTACCCAAGACACTTTAGCCGAGACACATTAGCCAAGACACCTTAGCCAAGACACCTTAGCCAAGACACCTTAGCCAAGACACCTTAGCCAAGACACATTAGCCAAGACACATAAGCCATGACACATTAGCCAAGACACCTTAGCCAAGACACCTTAGCCGAGACATATTAGTCGAGACACATTAGCCAAGACACATTAGCCAAGACACCTTAGCCAAGACACATTAGCCAAGACACTTTAGTCGAGACACAATAGCCAAGACACCTTAGCCAAGACACCTTAGCCAAGACACTTTAGCCGAGACACATTAGCCAAGACACCTTAGCCAAGACACCTTACCCAAGACACTTTAGCCGAGACACATTAGCCAAGACACCTTAGCCAAGACACCTTAGCCAAGACACCTTAGCCAAGACACCTTAGCCAAGACACATTAGCCAAGACACATAAGCCATGACACATTAGCCAAGACACCTTAGCCAAGACACCTTAGCCGAGACATATTAGTCGAGACACATTAGCCAAGACACATTAGCCAATACACCTTAGCCAAGACAACGTAGCCAAGATACCTTAGCCAAGACACCTTAGCCAAGACACCTTACCCAAGACACATTAGCCAAGACACCTTAGCCAAGACACCTTAGCCAAGACACCTTAGCCAAGACACCTTAGCCAAGACACATTAGCCAAGACACATAAGCCATGACACATTAGCCAAGACACCTTAGCCAAGACACCTTAGCCAAGACACCTTAGCCGAGACATATTAGTCGAGACACATTAGCCAAGACACATTAGCCAAGACACCTTAGCCAAGACACATTAGCCAAGACACTTTAGTCGAGACACAATAGCCAAGACACCTTAGCCAAGACACCTTAGCCAAGACACTTTAGCCGAGACACATTAGCCAAGACACCTTAGCCAAGACACCTTAGCCAAGACACATTAGCCAAGACACCTTAGCCAAGACACATTAGCCAAGACACATAAGCCAAGACACATTAGCCAAGACACATTAGCCATGACACATTAGCCAAGACACCTTAGCCAAGACACCTTAGCCAAGACACCTTAGCCAAGACACCTTAGCCAAGACACATTAGCCATGACACATTAGCCAAGACACCTTAGCCAAGACACCTTAGCCAAGACACATTAGCCAAGACACTTTAGTCGAGACACAATAGCCAAGACACCTTAGCCAAGACACCTTAGCCAAGACACTTTAGCCGAGACACATTAGCCAAGACACCTTAGCCAAGACACCTTAGCCAAGACACATTAGCCAAGACACCTTAGCCAAGACACATTAGCCAAGACACATAAGCCAAGACACATTAGCCAAGACACATTAGCCATAACACATTAGCCAAGACACCTTAGCCAAGACACCTTAGCCAAGACACCTTAGCCAAGACACCTTAGCCAAGACACATTAGCCATGACACATTAGCCAAGACACCTTAGCCAAGACACCTTAGCCAAGACACCTTAGCCAAGACACATTAGAAAAGACACCTTAGCCAAGACACATTAGCCAAGACACCTTAGCCAAGACACCTTAGCCAAGACACCTTAGCCGAGACACCTTAGCCAAGACACATTAGCCAAGACACCTTAGCCAAGACACCTTAGCCAAGACACATTAGCCATGACACATTAGCCAAGACACATTAGCCAAGACACATAAGCCAAGACACCTTAGCCAAGACACATAAGCCAAGACACATTAGCCAAGACACATTAGCCATGACACATTAGCCAAGACACCTTAGCCAAGACACATTAGCCAAGACACCTTAGCCAAGACACCTTACCCAAGACACCTTAGCCGAGACACCTTAGCCAAGACACATAAGCCAAGACACCTTAGCCAAGACACATTAGCCAAGACACCTTAGCCAAGACACCTTAGCCAAGACACCTTAGCCAAGACACCTTAGCCAAGACACCTTACCCAAGACACATAAGCCAAGACACCTTAGCCAAGACACCTTTGCCGAGACACATTAGCCAAGACACCTTAGCCAAGACACCTTAGCCGAGACACCTTAGCCAAGACACATTAGCCAAGACACCTTAGCCGAGACACATTAATCGAGACACATTAGCCAAGACACCTTAGCCAAGACACCTTAGCCAAGACACCTTAGCCAAGACACCTTAGCCAAGACACCTTAGCCAAGACACTTTAGCCGAGACACATTAGCCAAGACACCTTAGCCAAGACACCTTAGCCAAGACACCTTAGCCGAGACACATTAGTCGAGACACATTAGCCAAGACACCTTAGCCAAGACACCTTAGCCAAGACACATTAGCCAAGACACTTTAGCCGAGACACATTAGCCAAGACACCTTAGCCAAGACACCTTAGCCAAGACACATTAGAAAAGACACCTTAGCCAAGACACATTAGCCAAGACACCTTAGCCAAGATACCTTAGCCAAGACACCTTAGCCAAGACACATTAGCCATGACACATTAGCCAAGACACCTTAGCCAAGACACCTTAGCCAAGACACCTTAGCCAAGACACATTAGCCAAGACACATAAGCCAAGACACCTTAGCCAAGACACATTAGCCAAGACACCTTAGCCAAGACACCTTAGCCAAGACACCTTAGCCAAGACACCTTAGCCAAGACACATTAGCCAAGACACATTAGCCAAGACACCTTATCCAAGACACCTTAGCCAAGACACTTTAGCCGAGACACATTAGCCAAGACACCTTAGCCAAAACACCTTAGCCAAGACACTTTAGCCGAGACACATTAGCCAAGACACCTTAGCCAAGACACCTTAGCCAAGACACCTTAGCCAAGACACCTTAGCCAAGACACATTAGCCAAGACACCTTAGCCGAGACACATTAGTCGAGACACATTAGCCAAGACACCTTAGCCAAGACACCTTAGCCAAGACACCTTAGCCAAGACAGTTTAGCCGAGACACATTAGCCAAGACACCTTAGCCAAGACACCTTAGCCAAGACACCTTAGCCAAGACACATTAGCCAAGACACATTAGCCAAGACACATAAGCCAAGACACATTAGCCAAGACACCTTAGCCAAGACACCTTAGCCAAGACACCTTAGCCAAGACACCTTAGCCAAGACACCTTAGCCAAGACACCTTAGCCAAGACACATTAGAAAAGACACCTTAGCCAAGACACATTAGCCAAGACACCTTAGCCAAGATACCTTAGCCAAGACACCTTAGCCAAGACACATTAGCCATGACACATTAGCCAAGACACCTTAGCCAAGACACCTTAGCCAAGACACCTTAGCCAAGACACATTAGCCAAGACACATAAGCCAAGACACCTTAGCCAAGACACATTAGCCAAGACACCTTAGCCAAGACACCTTAGCCAAGACACCTTAGCCAAGACACCTTAGCCAAGACACATTAGCCAAGACACATTAGCCAAGACACATAAGCCAAGACACATTAGCCAAGACACCTTAGCCAAGACACCTTAGCCAAGACACCTTAGCCAAGACACCTTAGCCAAGACACCTTAGCCAAGACACCTTAGCCAAGACACATTAGAAAAGACACCTTAGCCAAGACACATTAGCCAAGACACCTTAGCCAAGACACCTTAGCCAAGACACCTTAGCCAAGACACATTAGCCATGACACATTAGCCAAGACACCTTAGCCAAGACACCTTAGCCAAGACACATTAGCCAAGACACATAAGCCAAGACACCTCAGCCAAGACACATTAGCCAAGACACCTTAGCCAAGACACCTTAGCCAAGACACCTTAGCCAAGACACATTAGCCAAGACACATAAGCCAAGACACCTTAGCCAAGACACCTTAGCCAAGACACCTTAGCCAAGACACCTTACCCAAGACACATTAGCCAAGACACCTTAGCCAAGACACCTTTGCCGAGACACATTAGCCAAGACACCTTAGCCAAGACACCTTAGCCGAGACACCTTAGCCAAGACACATTAGCCAAGACACCTTAGCCGAGACACATTAGTCGAGACACATTAGCCAAGACACCTTAGCCAAGACACCTTAGCCGAGACACATTAATCGAGACACATTAGCCAAGACACCTTAGCCAAGACACCTTAGCCAAGACACCTTAGCCAAGACACCTTAGCCAAGACACCTTAGCCAAGACACTTTAGCCGAGACACATTAGCCAAGACACCTTAGCCAAGACACCTTAGCCAAGACACCTTAGCCGAGACACATTAGTCGAGACACATTAGAAAAGACACATTAGCCAAGACACCTTAGCCAAGACACATTAGCCAAGACACTTTAGCCGAGACACATTAGCCAAGACACCTTAGCCAAGACACCTTAGCCAAGACACATTAGAAAAGACACCTTAGCCAAGACACATTAGCCAAGACACCTTAGCCAAGATACCTTAGCCAAGACACCTTAGCCAAGACACATTAGCCAAGACACATTAGCCAAGACACCTTAGCCAAGACACCTTAGCCAAGACACCTTAGCCAAGACACATTAGCCAAGACACATAAGCCAAGACACCTTAGCCAAGACACATTAGCCAAGACACCTTAGCCAAGACACCTTAGCCAAGAAACTTAGCCAAGACACCTTAGCCAAGACACATTAGCCAAGACACATTAGCCAAGACACCTTATCCAAGACACCTTAGCCAAGACACTTTAGCCGAGACACATTAGCCAAGACACCTTATCCAAGACACCTTAGCCAAGACACTTTAGCCGAGACACATTAGCCAAGACACCTTAGCCAAAACACCTTAGCCAAGACACTTTAGCCGAGACACATTAGCCAAGACACCTTAGCCAAGACACCTTAGCCAAGACACCTTAGCCAAGACACCTTAGCCAAGACACATTAGCCAAGACACATAAGCCAAGACACCTTAGCCAAGACACATAAGCCAAGACACATTAGCCAAGACACATTAGCCAAGACACCTTAGCCAAGACACCTTACCCAAGACACTTTAGCCGAGACACATTAGCCAAGACACCTTAGCCAAGACACCTTAGCCAAGACACCTTAGCCAAGACACCTTAGCCAAGACACATTAGCCAAGACACATAAGCCAAGACACCTTAGCCAAGACACATAAGCCAAGACACTTTAGCCAAGACACATTAGCCAAGACACCTTACCCAAGACACATTAGCCAAGACACCTTAGCCAAGACACCTTAGCCAAGACACCTTACCCAAGACACCTTAGCCAAGACACTTTAGCCGAGACACATTAGCCAAGACACCTTAGCCAAAACACCTTAGCCAAGACACCTTAGCCAAGACACATTAGCCAAGACACATAAGCCATGACACATTAGCCAAGACACCTTAGCCAAGACACATTAGCCAAGACACCTTAGCCAAGACACTTTAGCCGAGACACATTAGCCAAGACACCTTAGCCAAGACACCTTAGCCAAGACACTTTAGCCGAGACACATTAGCCAAGACACCTTAGCCAAGACACCTTACCCAAGACACTTTAGCCGAGACACATTAGCCAAGACACCTTAGCCAAGACACCTTAGCCAAGACACCTTAGCCAAGACACCTTAGCCAAGACACCTTAGCCAAGACACCTTAGCCAAGACACCTTAGCCAAGACACATTAGCCAAGACACATAAGCCATGACACATTATCCAAGACACATTAGCCAAGACACATTAGCCAAGACACCTTAGCCAAGACACTTTAGCCGAGACACATTAGCCAAGACACCTTAGCCAAGACACCTTAGCCAAGACACTTTAGCCGAGACACATTAGCCAAGACACCTTAGCCAAGACACCTTACCCAAGACACTTTAGCCGAGACACATTAGCCAAGACACCTTAGCCAAGACACCTTAGCCAAGACACCTTAGCCAAGACACCTTAGCCAAGACACATTAGCCAAGACACATAAGCCATGACACATTAGCCAAGACACCTTAGCCAAGACACCTTAGCCAAGACACCTTAGCCAAGACACCTTAGCCAAGACACCTTAGCCAAGACACATTAGCCAAGACACATTAGCCAAGACACATAAGCCATGACACATTAGCCAAGACACCTTAGCCAAGACACCTTAGCCAAGACACCTTAGCCGAGACATATTAGTCGAGACACATTAGCCAAGACACATTAGCCAAGACACCTTAGCCAAGACAACTTAGCCAAGATACCTTAGCCAAGACACCTTAGCCAAGACACCTTACCCAAGACACATTAGCCAAGACACCTTAGCCAAGACACCTTAGCCAAGACACCTTAGCCAAGACACCTTAGCCAAGACACATTAGCCAAGACACATAAGCCATGACACATTAGCCAAGACACCTTAGCCAAGACACCTTAGCCAAGACACCTTAGCCGAGACATATTAGTCGAGACACATTAGCCAAGACACATTAGCCAAGACACCTTAGCCAAGACACATTAGCCAAGACACTTTAGTCGAGACACAATAGCCAAGACACCTTAGCCAAGACACCTTAGCCAAGACACTTTAGCCGAGACACATTAGCCAAGACACCTTAGCCAAGACACCTTAGCCAAGACACATTAGCCAAGACACCTTAGCCAAGACACATTAGCCAAGACACATAAGCCAAGACACATTAGCCAAGACACATTAGCCATGACACATTAGCCAAGACACCTTAGCCAAGACACCTTAGCCAAGACACCTTAGCCAAGACACCTTAGCCAAGACACATTAGCCAAGACACATTAGCCAAGACACCTTAGCCAAGACACCTTAGCCAAGACACCTTAGCCAAGACACATTAGCCGAGACACATAAGCCAAGACACCTTAGCCAAGACACATAAGCCAAGACACATTAGCCAAGACACATTAGCCATGACACATTAGCCAAGACACCTTAGCCAAGACACATTAGCCAAGACACCTTAGCCAAGACACCTTACCCAAGACACCTTAGCCGAGACACCTTAGCCAAGACACATAAGCCAAGACACCTTAGCCAAGACACATTAGCCAAGACACCTTAGCCAAGACACCTTAGCCAAGACACCTTAGCCAAGACACCTTAGCCAAGACACCTTAGCCAAGACACCTTACCCAAGACACATAAGCCAAGACACCTTAGCCAAGACACCTTTGCCGAGACACATTAGCCAAGACACCTTAGCCAAGACACCTTAGCCGAGACACCTTAGCCAAGACACATTAGCCAAGACACCTTAGCCGAGACACATTAATCGAGACACATTAGCCAAGACACCTTAGCCAAGACACCTTAGCCAAGACACCTTAGCCAAGACACCTTAGCCAAGACACCTTAGCCAAGACACTTTAGCCGAGACACATTAGCCAAGACACCTTAGCCAAGACACCTTAGCCAAGACACCTTAGCCGAGACACATTAGTCGAGACACATTAGAAAAGACACATTAGCCAAGACACCTTAGCCAAGACACATTAGCCAAGACACTTTAGCCGAGACACATTAGCCAAGACACCTTAGCCAAGACACCTTAGCCAAGACACATTAGAAAAGACACATTAGCCAAGACACATTAGCCAAGACACCTTAGCCAAGATACCTTAGCCAAGACACCTTAGCCGAGACATATTAGTCGAGACACATTAGCCAAGACACATTAGCCAAGACACCTTAGCCAAGACACATTAGCCAAGACACTTTAGTCGAGACACAATAGCCAAGACACCTTAGCCAAGACACCTTAGCCAAGACACTTTAGCCGAGACACATTAGCCAAGACACCTTAGACAAGACACCTTAGCCAAGACACATTAGCCAAGACACCTTAACCAAGACACATTAGCCAAGACACATAAGCCAAGACACATTAGCCAAGACACATTAGCCATGACACATTAGCCAAGACACCTTAGCCAAGACACCTTAGCCAAGACACCTTAGCCAAGACACCTTAGCCAAGACACATTAGCCATGACACATTAGCCAAGACACCTTAGCCAAGACACCTTAGCCAAGACACCTTAGCCAAGACACATTAGCCAAGACACATAAGCCAAGACACCTTAGCCAAGACACATAAGCCAAGACACATTAGCCAAGACACATTAGCCATGACACATTAGCCAAGACACCTTAGCCAAGACACCTTAGCCAAGACACCTTAGCCAAGACTCCTTTGCCGAGACACATTAGCCAAGACACCTTAGCCAAGACACCTTAGCCGAGACACCTTAGCCAAGACACATTAGCCAAGACACCTTAGCCGAGACACATTAGTCGAGACACCTTAGCCAAGACACCTTAGCCAAGACACCTTAGCCAAGACACCTTAGCCAAGACACCTTATCCAAGACACCTTAGCCAAGACACCTTAGCCAAGACACATTAGCCAAGACACCTTAGCCAAGACACCTTAGCCAAGACACCTTAGCCGAGACATATTAGTCGAGACACATTAGCCAAGACACATTAGCCAAGACACCTTAGCCAAGACACATTAGCCAAGACACTTTAGTCGAGGCACATTAGCCAAGACACCTTAGCCAAGACACCTTAGCCAAGACACTTTAGCCGAGACACATTAGCCAAGACACCTTAGCCAAGACACCTTAGCCAAGACACATTAGCCAAGACACATTAGCCAAGACACCTTAGCCAAGACACTTTAGCCGAGACACATTAGCCAAGACACCTTAGCCAAGACACCTTAGCCAAGACACATTAGCCAAGACACATTAGCCAAGACACATTAGCCAAGACACCTTAGCCAAGACACATTAGCCAAGACACATTAGCCATGACACATTAGCCAAGACACCTTAGCCAAGACACCTTAGCCAAGACACATTAGCCAAGACACCTTAGCCAAGACACATTAGCCAAGACACATTAGCCAAGACACATTAGCCAAGACACCTTAGCCAAGACACATTAGCCAAGACACATTAGCCAAGACACCTTAGCCAAGACACCTTAGCCAAGACACATTAGCCAAGACACCTTAGCCAAGACACCTTAGCCGAGACATATTAGTCGAGACACATTAGCCAAGACACATTAGCCAAGACACCTTAGCCAAGACACTTTAGCCGAGACACATTAGCCAAGACACGTTAGCCAAGACACCTTAGCCAAGACACATTAGCCAAGACACCTTAGCCAAGACACATTAGCCAAGACACATAAGCCAAGACACATTAGCCAAGACACCTTAGCCGAGACACATTAGCCAAGACACCTTAGCCAAGACACCTTAGCCAAGACACATTAGCCAAGACACCTTAGCCAAGACACATTAGCCAAGACACATTAGCCAAGACACCTTAGCCAAGACACCTTAGCCAAGACACATTAGCCAAGACACCTTAGCCAAGACACCTTAGCCAAGACACCTTAGCCAAGACACATTAGCCAAGACACATAAGCCAAGACACCTTAGCCAAGACACATAAGCCAAGACACATTAGCCAAGACACATTAGCCATGACACATTAGCCAAGACACCTTAGCCAAGACACCTTAGCCAAGACACCTTAGCCAAGACTCCTTTGCCGAGACACATTAGCCAAGACACCTTAGCCAAGACACCTTAGCCGAGACACCTTAGCCAAGACACATTAGCCAAGACACCTTAGCCGAGACACATTAGTCGAGACACCTTAGCCAAGACACCTTAGCCAAGACACCTTAGCCAAGACACCTTAGCCAAGACACCTTATCCAAGACACCTTAGCCAAGACACCTTAGCCAAGACACATTAGCCAAGACACCTTAGCCAAGACACCTTAGCCAAGACACCTTAGCCGAGACATATTAGTCGAGACACATTAGCCAAGACACATTAGCCAAGACACCTTAGCCAAGACACATTAGCCAAGACACTTTAGTCGAGGCACATTAGCCAAGACACCTTAGCCAAGACACCTTAGCCAAGACACTTTAGCCGAGACACATTAGCCAAGACACCTTAGCCAAGACACCTTAGCCAAGACACATTAGCCAAGACACATTAGCCAAGACACCTTAGCCAAGACACTTTAGCCGAGACACATTAGCCAAGACACCTTAGCCAAGACACCTTAGCCAAGACACATTAGCCAAGACACATTAGCCAAGACACATTAGCCAAGACACCTTAGCCAAGACACATTAGCCAAGACACATTAGCCATGACACATTAGCCAAGACACCTTAGCCAAGACACCTTAGCCAAGACACATTAGCCAAGACACCTTAGCCAAGACACATTAGCCAAGACACATTAGCCAAGACACATTAGCCAAGACACCTTAGCCAAGACACATTAGCCAAGACACATTAGCCAAGACACCTTAGCCAAGACACCTTAGCCAAGACACATTAGCCAAGACACCTTAGCCAAGACACCTTAGCCGAGACATATTAGTCGAGACACATTAGCCAAGACACATTAGCCAAGACACCTTAGCCAAGACACTTTAGCCGAGACACATTAGCCAAGACACGTTAGCCAAGACACCTTAGCCAAGACACATTAGCCAAGACACCTTAGCCAAGACACATTAGCCAAGACACATAAGCCAAGACACATTAGCCAAGACACCTTAGCCGAGACACATTAGCCAAGACACCTTAGCCAAGACACCTTAGCCAAGACACATTAGCCAAGACACATTAGCCATGACACATTTGCCAAGACACATTAGCCAAGACACCTTAGCCAAGACACCTTAGCCAAGACACTTTAGCCGAGACACATTAGCCAAGACACCTTACCCAAGACACCTTAGCCAAGACACATCAGCCAAGACACCTTAGCCAAGACACATTAGCCAAGACACATAAGCCAAGACACATTAGCCAAGACACATTAGCCATGACACATTAGCCAAGACACCTTAGCCAAGACACCTTAGCCAAGACACCTTAGCCAAGACACCTTTGCCGAGACACATTAGCCAAGACACCTTAGCCAAGACACCTTAGCCGAGACACCTTAGCCAAGACACATTAGCCAAGACACCTTAGCCGAGACACATTAGTCGAGACACCTTAGCCAAGACACCTTAGCCAAGACACCTTAGCCAAGACACCTTAGCCAAGACACCTTATCCAAGACACATTAGCCAAGACACCTTAGCCAAGACACATTAGCCAAGACACCTTAGCCAAGACACCTTAGCCAAGACACCTTAGCCGAGACATATTAGTCGAGACACATTAGCCAAGACACATTAGCCAAGACACCTTAGCCAAGACACTTTAGCCGAGACACATTAGCCAAGACACCTTAGCCAAGACACCTTAGCCAAGACACTTTAGCCGAGACACATTAGCCAAGACACCTTAGCCAAGACACCTTAGCCAAGACACATTAGCCAAGACACATAAGCCAAGACACATTAGCCAAGACACATTAGCCATGACACATTAGCCAAGACAACTTAGCCAAGACACCTTAGCCAAGACACATTAGCCAAGACACTTTAGTCGAGACACATTAGCCAAGACACCTTAGCCAAGACACTTTAGCCGAGACACATTAGCCAAGACACCTTAGCCAAGACACCTTAGCCAAGACACTTTAGCCGAGACACATTAGCCAAGACACATTAGCCAAGACACCTTAGCCAAGACACATTAGCCAAGACACATAAGCCAAGACACATTAGCCAAGACACATTAGCCATGACACATTAGCCAAGACAACTTAGCCAAGACACCTTAGCCAAGACACATTAGCCAAGACACCTTAGCCAAGACACATTAGCCAAGACACATTAGCCAAGACACCTTAGCCAAGACACCTTAGCCAAGACACATTAGCCAAGACACTTTAGTCGAGACACATTAGCCAAGACACCTTAGCCAAGACACCTTAGCCAAGACACTTTTACCGAGACACCTTAGCCAAGACACCTTAGCCAAGACACCTTAGCCAAGACACTTTAGCCGAGACACATTAGCCAAGACACCTTAGCCAAGACACCTTAGCCAAGACACATTAGCCAAGACACCTTTGCCAAGACACATTAGCCAAGACACATAAGCCAAGACACATTAGCCAAGACACCTTAGCCAAGACACCTTAGCCAAGACACCTTAGCCAAGACACCTTAGCCAAGACACATTAGCCATGACACATTAGCCAAGACACCTTAGCCAAGACACCTTAGCCAAGACACCTTAGCCAAGACACCTTAGCCAAGACACATTAGCCATGACACATTAGCCAAGACACCTTAGCCAAGACACCTTAGCCAAGACACCTTAGCCAAGACACATTAGCCAAGACACATAAGCCAAGACACCTTAGCCAATTGCCACCTGCATATTCTGGCGGTTAAGGCGAATCAGCGTGTTGTAAATAGGGTGTATCGGTTGCTAGCGCTGAGAGTGATCTGCGCCTATAGGACAACTTCGTACTCGGCGGCATGTGTAGTGGCTAATATGATGCCTATTTGCATCATCTTGGCAGAAGACTGTGAGTGTTCCGGAGGTAGCGGCATTATCGGAGCGAGAATGTCCAGGTCCTCCGCTAGGACTATATCCAGGGCGAAGTGGCAGGCAGAATGGGACCTCTCCACCAAAGGACGTTGGACACATGCACTAATCCCGAACTTAGCGGTATGGATTGATAGGAAGCATGGAGAAGTGAATTTCTTTGTGACCCAATTCCTTACTGGCCATGGGTGCTTCAGGAGTTACCTTCACAAGTACCAGCACACGAGTTCCTCGAGGTGCCCAGTATGCGTGACCGTAGATGAAACAGCCGAACACGTGCTCTTCCACTGCCCCAGATTTGTCGACGAACGGCATGAAGCCAGTGAAAAGTGTGGTTCAACAATCAACAAAGGCAACCTGGTCGAGCTAATGATCGAGGACTGCAGAAAGTGGGATGCCGTGGCATTAGCTATGCGATTGATCGCCACAAAACTTCAGCACGCCTGGAGGGTGGACCAAAGACTTGGCCGAGTGTGAAGGGAGTTACGTGTGATGTGTTTTGCTTCATGTGCTTTATGTGTCAGTGTGTGTTTGAGTGTCGGTGAGTACTTGTGGATATTGCAAGTCTGAACTGAACCCTGAATGTACGTCTCGTCCCGTTGAATAGTCTATGGTGTTAAGTAAAGGTGTGGACTAAGTCCATTGTAGAGCCCCACCCGTGAAGTTATACCGCGAGGTGATCCCGTGGGTGGTGGCAGCAACACTACGTGGCCAAGGAGAGTTTTTTTACTGGGTAAAAATCCCATGTCACCGTTGGTGGTGTCTAAGAAGATTTTATCTCTCCTTGGAAAAAAAAAACCTTAGCCAAGACACATTAGCCAAGACACCTTACCCAAGACACCTTAGCCAAGACAACTTAGCCAAGACACCTTAGCCAAGACACCTTAGCCAAGACACCTTAGCCAAGACACCTTACCCAAGACACATTAGCCAAGACACCTTAGCCAAGACACCTTTGCCGAGACACATTAGCCAAGACACCTTAGCCAAGACACCTTAGCCGAGACACCTTAGCCAAGACACATTAGCCAAGACACCTTAGCCGAGACACATTAGTCGAGACACATTAGCCAAGACACCTTAGCCAAGACACCTTAGCCAAGACACCTTAGCCAAGACACTTTAGCCGAGACACATTAGCCAAGACACATTAGCCAAGACACCTTAGCCAAGACACATTAGCCAAGACACTTTAGCCGAGACACATTAGCCAAGACACCTTAGCCAAGACACCTTAGCCAAGACACTTTAGCCGAGACACAATAGCCAAGACACCTTAGCCAAGACACCTTAGCCAAGACACTTTAGCCGAGACACATTAGCCAAGACACCTTAGCCAAGACACCTTAGCCAAGACACATTAGCCAAGACACCTTAGCCAAGACACATTAGCCAAGACACATAAGCCAAGACACCTTAGCCAAGACACATTAGCCAAGACACCTTAGCCAAGACACCTTAGCCAAGACACCTTAGCCAAGACACCTTAGCCAAGACACCTTAGCCAAGACACCTTAGCCAAGACACATTAGAAAAGACACCTTAGCCAAGACACATTAGCCAAGACACCTTAGCCAAGACACCTTAGCCAAGACACCTTAGCCAAGACACATTAGCCATGACACATTAGCCAAGACACCTTAGCCAAGACACCTTAGCCAAGACACCTTAGCCAAGACACATTAGCCAAGACACATAAGCCAAGACACCTTAGCCAAGACACATTAGCCAAGACACCTTAGCCAAGACACCTTAGCCAAGACACCTTAGCCAAGACACATAAGCCAAGACACATAAGCCAAGACACCTTAGCCAAGACACCTTAGCCAAGACACCTTAGCCAAGACACCTTACCCAAGACACATTAGCCAAGACACCTTAGCCAAGACACCTTTGCCGAGACACATTAGCCAAGACACCTTAGCCAAGACACCTTAGCCGAGACACCTTAGCCAAGACACATTAGCCAAGACACCTTAGCCGAGACACATTAGTCGAGACACATTAGCCAAGACACCTTAGCCAAGACACCTTAGCCAAGACACCTTAGCCAAGACACCTTAGCCAAGACACCTTAGCCAAGACACATTAGCCAAGACACATTAGCCAAGACACCTTAGCCAAGACACCTTAGCCAAGACACCTTAGCCGAGACACATTAGTCGAAACACATTATCCAAGACACATTAGCCAAGACACCTTAGCCAAGACACATTAGCAAAGACACTTTAGCCGAGACACATTAGCCAAGACACCTTAGCCAAGACACCTTAGCCAAGACACCTTAGCCAAGACACCTTAGCCAAGACACCTTAGCCAAGACACCTTAGCCAAGACACCTTAGCCAAGACACCTTAGCCAAGACACCTTAGCCAAGACACATTAGCCAAGACACCTTAGCCAAGACACATTAGCCAAGACACCTTAGCCAAGACACCTTAGCCAAGACACCTTAGCCAAGACACCTTAGCCAAGACACCTTAGCCAAGACACCTTAGCCAAGACACCTTAGCCAAGACACATTAGCCAAGACACCTTAGCCAAGACACCTTAGCCAAGACACATTAGCCAAGACACCTTAGCCAAGACACCTTAGCCAAGACACCTTAGCCAAGACACCTTAGCCAAGACACCTTAGCCAAGACACCTTAGCCAAGACACATTAGCCAAGACACTTTAGCCGAAACACATTAGCCAAGACACCTTAGCCGAGACACATTAGCCAAGACACCTAAGCCAAGACACTTTAGCCAAGACACCTTAGCCGAGACACATTAGCCAAGACACCTTAGCCAAGACACCTTAGCACAGACACCTTAGCCAAGACACCTTACCCAAGACACATTAGCCAAGACACCTTAGCCAAGACACCTTTGCCGAGACACATTAGCCAAGACACCTTAGCCAAGACACTTTAGCCAAGACACCTTAGCCAAGACACCTTAGCCAAGACACTTTAGCCAAGACACCTTAGCCAAGACACCTTAGCCAAGACACCTTAGCCAAGACACATTAGCCAAGACACTTTAGCCGAGACACATTAGCCAAGACACATTAGCCAAGACACATTAGCCAAGACACCTTAGCCAAGACACCTTAGCCAAGACACCTTAGCCAAGACACATTAGCCAAGACACCTTAGCCAAGACACATTAGCCAAGACACCTTAGCCAAGACACCTTAGCCGAGACACATTAGCCAAGACACCTAAGCCAAGACACTTTAGCCAAGACACCTTAGCCGAGACACATTAGCCAAGACACCTTAGCCAAGACACCTTAGCACAGACACCTTAGCCAAGACACCTTACCCAAGACACATTAGCCAAGACACCTTAGCCAAGACACCTTTGCCGAGACACATTAGCCAAGACACCTTAGCCAAGACACCTTAGCCAAGACACTTTAGCCGAGACACATTAGCCAAGACACCTTAGCCAAGACACATTAGCCATGACACATTAGCCAAGACACCTTAGCCAAGACACCTTAGCCAAGACACTTTAGCCGAGACACAATAGCTAAGACACCTTAGCCAAGACACCTTAGCCAAGACACCTTAGCCAAGACACCTTAGCCAAGACACCTTAGCCGAGACACATTAGCCAAGACACCTTAGCCAAGACACCTTAGCCAAGACACTCTAGCCGAGACACATTAGCCAAGACACCTTAGCCAAGACACCTTAGCCGAGACACATTAGCCAAGACACCTTAGCCAAGACACCTTAGCCAAGACACCTTAGCCGAGACACATTAGCCAAGACACCTTAGCCAAGACACCTTAGCCAAGACACCTTAGCCGAGACACATTAGCCAAGACACCTTAGCCAAGACACCTTAGCCAAGACACCTTAGCCAAGACACATTAGCCAAGACACATTAGCCAAGACACATTAGCCAAGACACCTTAGCCAAGACACTTTAGCCAAGACACCTTAGCCAAGACACCTTAGCCAAGACACCTTAGCCAAGACACCTTAGCCAAGACACATTAGCCAAGACACTTTAGCCGAAACACATTAGCCAAGACACATTAGCCAAGACACATTAGCCAAGACACCTTAGCCAAGACACCTTAGCCAAGACACCTTAGCCAAGACACATTAGCCAAGACACCTTAGCCAAGACACTTTAGCCAAGACACCTTAGCCAAGACACCTTAGCCGAGACACATTAGCCAAGACACCTAAGCCAAGACACTTTAGCCAAGACACCTTAGCCGAGACACATTAGCCAAGACATCTTAGCCGAGACACATTAGCCAAGACACCTTAGCCAAGACACCTTAGCCAAGACACCTTAGCCAAGACACATAAGCCAAGACACCTTAGCCAAGACACATTAGCCAAGACACCTTAGCCAAGACACATTAGCCAAGACACCTTAGCAAAGACACTTTAGCCAAGACACATTAGCCAAGACACCTTAGCCAAGACAACTTAGCCAAGACACATTAGCCAAGACACCTTAGCCAAGACACATTAGCCAAGACACCTTAGCCAAGACACCTTAGCCAAGACACCTTAGCCAAGACACCTTAGCCAAGACACTTTAGCCGAGACACATTAGCCAAGACACCTTAGCCAAGACACCTTAGCCGAGACACATTAGCCAAGACACCTTAGCCAAGACACCTTAGCCAAGACACCTTAGCCGAGACACATTAGCCAAGACACCTTAGCCAAGACATCTTAGCCAAGACACCTTAGCCAAGACACCTTAGCCGAGACACATTAGCCAAGACACCTTAGCCAAGACACCTTAGCCAAGACACCTTAGCCAAGACACCTTAGCCAAGACACATTAGCCAAGACACCTTAGCCAAGACACATTAGCCAAGACACCTTAGCCAAGACACATTAGCCAAGACACATTAGCCAAGACACCTCAGCCAAGACACCTTAGCCAAGACGCATTAGCCGAGACACATTAGCCAAGACACCTTAGCCAAGACACCTTAGCCAAGACACCTTAGCCAAGACACCTTAGCCGAGACACATTAGCCAAGACACCTTAGCCAAGACACCTTAGCCAAGACACCTTAGCCGAGACACATTAGCCAAGACACCTTAGCCAAGACATCTTAGCCAAGACACCTTAGCCAAGACACCTTAGCCGAGACACATTAGCCAAGACACCTTAGCCAAGACACCTTAGCCAAGACACCTTAGCCAAGACACCTTAGCCAAGACACATTAGCCAAGACACCTTAGCCAAGACACATTAGCCAAGACACCTTAGCCAAGACACATTAGCCAAGACACATTAGCCAAGACACCTTAGCCAAGACACATTAGCCAAGACACATTAGCCGAGACACATTAGCCAAGACACCTTAGCCAAGACACCTTAGCCAAGACACCTTAGCCAAGACACCTTAGCCAAGACACCTTAGCCAAGACACCTTAGCCAAGACACAATAGCCAAGACACCTTAGCCAAGACACATTAGCCAAGACACATTAGCCAAGACACATTAGCAAAGACACTTTAGCCAAGACACATTAGCCAAGACACCTTAGCCAAGACAACTTAGCCAAGACACATTAGTAAAGACACCTTAGCCAAGACACATTAGCCAAGACACATTAGCCGAGACACATTAGCCAAGACACCTTAGCCAAGACACCTTAGCCAAGACACCTTAGCCAAGACACCTTAGCCAAGACACCTTAGCCAAGACACATTAGCCAAGACACTTTAGCCGAGACACATTAGCCAAGACACATTAGCCAAGACACATTAGCCAAGACACCTTAGCCAAGACACCTTAGCCAAGACACCTTAGCCAAGACACATTAGCCAAGACACCTTAGCCAAGACACATTAGCCAAGACACATTAGCCGAGACACATTAACCAAGACACCTTAGCCAAGACACCTTAGCCAAGACACCTTAGCCAAGACACCTTAGCCAAGACACCTTAGCCAAGACACCTTAGCCAAGACACATTAGCCAAGACACCTTAGCCAAGACACATTAGCCAAGACACCTTAGCCAAGACACCTTAGCCGAGACACATTAGCCAAGACACCTAAGCCAAGACACTTTAGCCAAGACACATTAGCCAAGACACCTTAGCCAAGACACCTTAGCCAAGACACATTAGCCAAGACACATTAGCCAAGACTCCTCAGCCAAGACACCTTAGCCAAGACGCATTAGCCGAGACACATTAGCCAAGACACCTTAGCCAAGACACCTTAGCCAAGACACCTTAGCCAAGACACCTTAGCCAAGACACCTTAGCCAAGACACATTAGCCAAGACACCTTAGCCAAGACACCTTAGCCAAGACACATTAGCCAAGACACTTTAGCCGAGACACTTTAGCCAAGACACCTTAGCCGAGACACATTAGCCAAGACACCTTAGCCGAGACACATTAGCCAAGACACCTTAGCCAAGACACCTTAGCCAAGACACCTTAGCCAAGACTCATTAGCCAAGACACCTTAGCCAAGACACCTTAGCCAAGACACCTTAGCCGAGACACATTAGCCAAGACACCTAAGCCAAGACACTTTAGCCAAGACACATAAGCCAAGACACCTTAGCCAAGACACCTTAGCCAAGACACATTAGCCAAGACACATTAGCCAAGACACCTTAGCCAAGACACTTTAGCCGAGACACTTTAGCCAAGACACATTAGCCAAGACACCTTAGCCAAGACACCTTAGCCAAGACACCTTAGCCAAGACACCTTAGCCAAGACACCTTAGCCAAGACACATTAGCCAAGACACCTTAGCCAAGACACCTTAGCCAAGACACATTAGCCAAGACACTTTAGCCGAGACACTTTAGCCAAGACACTTTAGCCAAGACACCTTAGCCAAGACACCTTAGCCAAGACACATTAGCCAAGACACCTTAGCCAAGACACCTTAGCCAAGACACCTTAGCCGAGACACATTAGCCAAGACACCTAAGCCAAGACACTTTAGCCAAGACACATAAGCCAAGACACCTTAGCCAAGACACCTTAGCCAAGACACATTAGCCAAGACACATTAGCCAAGACACCTTAGCCAAGACACTTTAGCCGAGACACTTTAGCCAAGACACATTAGCCAAGACACCTTAGCCAAGACACCTTAGCCAAGACACCTTAGCCAAGACACCTTAGCCAAGACACCTTAGCCAAGACACATTAGCCAAGACACCTTAGCCAAGACACATTAGCCAAGACACCTTAGCCAAGACACCTTAGCCAAGACACCTAAGCCAAGACACTTTAGCCAAGACACATTAGCCAAGACACCTTAGCCAAGACACCTTAGCCAAGACACCTTAGCCAAGACACCTTAGCCAAGACACATTAGCCAAGACACCTTAGCCAAGACACCTTAGCCAAGACACATTAGCCAAGACACCTTAGCCAAGACACATTAGCCAAGACACATTAGCCAAGACTCCTCAGCCAAGACACCTTAGCCAAGACACATTAGCCGAGACACATTAGCCAAGACACCTTAGCCAAGACACCTTAGCCAAGACACATTAGCCAAGACACCTTAGCCAAGACACCTTAGCCAAGACACATTAGCCAAGACACCTTAGCCAAGACACCTTAGCCAAGACACATTAGCCAAGACACTTTAGCCGAGACACTTTAGCCAAGACACCTTAGCCGAGACACATTAGCCAAGACACCTTAGCCGAGACACATTAGCCAAGACACCTTAGCCAAGACAACTTAGCCAAGACACCTTAGCCAAGACACATTAGCCAAGACACCTTAGCCAAGACACCTTAGCCAAGACACCTTAGCCGAGACACATTAGCCAAGACACCTAAGCCAAGACACTTTAGCCAAGACACATAAGCCAAGACACCTTAGCCAAGACACCTTAGCCAAGACACATTAGCCAAGACACATTAGCCAAGACACCTTAGCCAAGACACTTTAGCCGAGACACTTTAGCCAAGACACATTAGCCAAGACACCTTAGCCAAGACACCTTAGCCAAGACACCTTAGCCAAGACACCTTAGCCAAGACACATTAGCCAAGACACCTTAGCCAAGACACCTTAGCCAAGACACATTAGCCAAGACACCTTAGCCGAGACACATTAGCCAAGACACATTAGCCAAGACACCTTAGCCAAGACACTTTAGCCAAGACACATTAGCCAAGACACCTTAGCCAAGACACCTTAGCCAAGACACCTTAGCCGAGACACATTAGCCAAGACACCTAAGCCAAGACACTTTAGCCAAGACACATAAGCCAAGACACCTTAGCCAAGACACCTTAGCCAAGACACATTAGCCAAGACACATTAGCCAAGACACCTTAGCCAAGACACCTTAGCCGAGACACTTTAGCCAAGACACATTAGCCAAGACACCTTAGCCAAGACACCTTAGCCAAGACACCTTAGCCAAGACACCTTAGCCAAGACACCTTAGCCAAGACACCTTAGCCAAGACACATTAACCAAGACACCTTAGCCAAGACACCTTAGCCAAGACACCTTAGCCGAGACACATTAGCCAAGACACATTAGCCAAGACACCTTAGCCAAGACACCTTAGCCAAGACACATTAGCCAAGACACATTAGCCAAGACACCTTAGCCAAGACACTTTAGCCGAGACACTTTAGCCAAGACACATTAGCCAAGACACCTTAGCCAAGACACCTTAGCCAAGACACCTTAGCCAAGACACCTTAGCCAAGACACCTTAGCCAAGACACATTAGCCAAGACACCTTAGCCAAGACACATTAGCCAAGACACCTTAGCCAAGACACCTTAGCCGAGACACATTAGCCAAGACACCTAAGCCAAGACACTTTAGCCAAGACACATTAGCCAAGACACCTTAGCCAAGACACCTTAGCCAAGACACCTTAGCCAAGACACATTAGCCAAGACACCTTAGCCAAGACACCTTAGCCAAGACACCTTAGCCAAGACACATTAGCCAAGACACCTTAGCCAAGACACCTTAGCCAAGACACATTAGCCAAGACACCTTAGCCAAGACACCTTAGCCAAGACACCTTAGCCGAGACACATTAGCCAAGACACCTAAGCCAAGACACTTTAGCCAAGACACCTTAGCCAAGACACATTAGCCAAGACACATTAGCCAAGACACCTTAGCCAAGACACTTTAGCCGAGACACTTTAGCCAAGACACATTAGCCAAGACACCTTAGCCAAGACACCTTAGCCAAGACACCTTAGCCAAGACACCTTAGCCAAGACACCTTAGCCAAGACACATTAGCCAAGACACCTTAGCCAAGACACATTAGCCAAGACACCTTAGCCAAGACACCTTAGCCGAGACACATTAGCCAAGACACCTAAGCCAAGACACTTTAGCCAAGACACATTAGCCAAGACACCTTAGCCAAGACACCTTAGCCAAGACACCTTAGCCAAGACACATTAGCCAAGACACCTTAGCCAAGACACCTTAGCCAAGACACCTTAGCCAAGACACATTAGCCAAGACACCTTAGCCAAGACACCTTAGCCAAGACACATTAGCCAAGACACCTTAGCCAAGACACCTTAGCCAAGACACCTTAGCCGAGACACATTAGCCAAGACACCTAAGCCAAGACACTTTAGCCAAGACACATAAGCCAAGACACCTTAGCCAAGACACCTTAGCCAAGACACATTAGCCAAGACACATTAGCCAAGACACCTTAGCCAAGACACTTTAGCCGAGACACTTTAGCCAAGACACATTAGCCAAGACACCTTAGCCAAGACACCTTAGCCAAGACACCTTAGCCAAGACACTTTAGCCGAGACACATAAGCCAAGACACATTAGCCAAGACACCTTAGCCAAGACACCTTAGCCAAGACACCTTAGCCAAGACACCTTAGCCAAGACACCTTAGCCAAGACACATTAGCCAAGACACCTTAGCCAAGACACCTTAGCCAAGACACATTAGCCAAGACACCTTAGCCGAGACACATTAGCCAAGACACATTAGCCAAGACACCTTAGCCAAGACACCTTAGCCAAGACACATTAGCCAAGACACCTTAGCCAAGACACCTTAGCCAAGACACCTTAGCCGAGACACATTAGCCAAGACACCTAAGCCAAGACACTTAAGCCAAGACACATAAGCCAAGACACCTTAGCCAAGACACCTTAGCCAAGACACATTAGCCAAGACACATTAGCCAAGACACCTTAGCCAAGACACTTTAGCCGAGACACCTTAGCCAAGACACATTAGCCAAGACACCTTAGCCAAGACACCTTAGCCAAGACACCTTAGCCAAGACACCTTAGCCAAGACACCTTAGCCAAGACACATTAGCCAAGACACCTTAGCCAAGACACCTTAGCCAAGACACCTTAGCCAAGACACCTTAGCCGAGACACATTAGCCAAGACACCTTAGCCAAGACACTTTAGCCAAGACACATTAGCCAAGACACCTTAGCCAAGACACCTAAGCCAAGACACCTTAGCCAAGACACCTTAGCCAAGACACATTAGCCAAGACACCTTAGCCAAGACACCTTAGCCAAGACACCTTAGCCGAGACACTTTAGCCAAGACACATTAGCCAAGACACCTTAGCCAAGACACCTTAGCCAAGACACCTTAGCCAAGACACCTTAGCCAAGACACCTTAGCCAAGACACATTAGCCAAGACACCTTAGCCAAGACACCTTAGCCAAGACACATTAGCCAAGACACCTTAGCCGAGACACATTAGCCAAGACACATTAGCCAAGACACCTTAGCCAAGACACCTTAGCCAAGACACATTAGCCAAGACACCTTAGCCAAGACACCTTAGCCAAGACACCTTAGCCGAGACACATTAGCCAAGACACCTAAGCCAAGACACCTTAGCCAAGACACCTTAGCCAAGACACCTTAGCCAAGACACCTTAGCCAAGACACCTTAGCCAAGACACATTAGCCAAGACACCTTAGCCAAGACACCTTAGCCAAGACACATTAGCCAAGACACCTTAGCCGAGACACATTAGCCAAGACACATTAGCCAAGACACCTTAGCCAAGACACCTTAGCCAAGACACATTAGCCAAGACACCTTAGCCAAGACACCTTAGCCAAGACACATTAGCCAAGACACCTTAGCCAAGACACCTTAGCCAAGACACCTTAGCCAAGACACCTTAGCCAAGACACCTTAGCCAAGACACATTAGCCAAGACACCTTAGCCAAGACACCTTAGCCAAGACACATTAGCCAAGACACCTTAGCCAAGACACCTTAGCCAAGACTCCTCAGCCAAGACACCTTAGCCAAGACACATTAGCCGAGACACATTAGCCAAGACACCTTAGCCAAGACACCTTAGCCAAGACACATTAGCCAAGACACCTTAGCCAAGACACCTTAGCCAAGACACATTAGCCAAGACACTTTAGCCGAGACACTTTAGCCAAGACATCTTAGCCGAGACACATTAGCCAAGACACCTTAGCCGAGACACATTAGCCAAGACACCTTAGCCAAGACACCTTAGCCAAGACACCTTAGCCAAGACACATTAGCCAAGACACCTTAGCCAAGACACCTTAGCCAAGACACCTTAGCCGAGACACATTAGCCAAGACACCTAAGCCAAGACACTTTAGCCAAGACACATAAGCCAAGACACCTTAGCCAAGACACCTTAGCCAAGACACATTAGCCAAGACACATTAGCCAAGACACCTTAGCCAAGACACTTTCGCCGAGACACTTTAGCCAAGACACATTAGCCAAGACACCTTAGCCAAGACACCTTAGCCAAGACACCTTAGCCAAGACACCTTAGCCAAGACACCTTAGCCAAGACACATTAGCCAAGACACCTTAGCCAAGACACCTTAGCCAAGACACATTAGCCAAGACACCTTAGCCGAGACACATTAGCCAAGACACATTAGCCAAGACACCTTAGCCAAGACACCTTAGCCAAGACACATTAGCCAAGACACCTTAGCCAAGACACATTAGCCAAGACACCTTAGCCGAGACACATTAGCCAAGACACCTAAGCCAAGACACTTTAGCCAAGACACATAAGCCAAGACACCTTAGCCAAGACACCTTAGCCAAGACACATTAGCCAAGACACATTAGCCAAGACACCTTAGCCAAGACACTTTAGCCGAGACACTTTAGCCAAGACACATTAGCCAAGACACCTTAGCCAAGACACCTTAGCCAAGACACCTTAGCCAAGACACCTTAGCCAAGACACCTTAGCCAAGACACATTAGCCAAGCCACCTTAGCCAAGACACATTAGCCAAGACACCTTAGCCAAGACACCTTAGCCGAGACACATTAGCCAAGACACCTAAGCCAAGACACTTTAGCCAAGACACATTAGCCAAGACACCTTAGCCAAGACACCTTAGCCAAGACACCTTAGCCAAGACACATTAGCCAAGACACCTTAGCCAAGACACCTTAGCCAAGACACCTTAGCCAAGACACCTTAGCCAAGACACCTTAGCCAAGACACCTTAGCCGAGACACATTAGCCAAGACACCTAAGCCAAGACACTTTAGCCAAGACACATAAGCCAAGACACCTTAGCCAAGACACCTTAGCCAAGACACATTAGCCAAGACACATTAGCCAAGACACCTTAGCCAAGACACATTAGCCAAGACACATTAGCCAAGACACCTTAGCCAAGACACCTTAGCCAAAACACATTAGCCAAGACACTTTAGCCGAGACACATTAGCCAAGACACCTTAGCCAAGACACCTTAGCCAAGACACCTTAGCCAAGACACCTTAGCCAAGACACCTTAGCCAAGACACATTAGCCAAGACACCTTAGCCAAGACACCTTAGCCAAGACACCTTAGCCAAGACACCTTAGCCAAGACACCTTAGCCAAGACACCTTAGCCAAGACACATTAGCCAAGACACCTTAGCCGAGACACATTAGCCAAGACACCTTAGCCAAGACACCTTAGCCAAGACACCTTAGCCAAGACAACATAGCCAAGACACCTTAGCCAAGACACCTTAGCCAAGACACCTTAGCCGAGACACATTAGCCAAGACACCTTAGCCAAGACACCTTAGCCGAGACACATTAGCCAAGACACATTAGCCAAGACACATTAGCCAAGACACCTTAGCCGAGACACATTAGCCAAGACACCTTAGCCAAGACACCTTAGCCAAGACACCTTAGCCAAGACAACATAGCCAAGACACCTTAGCCAAGACACCTTAGCCAAGACACCTTAGCCGAGACACATTAGCCAAGACACCTTAGCCAAGACACCTTAGCCAAGACACATTAGCCAAGACACCTTAGCCAAGACACCTTAGCCAAGACACCTTAGCCAAGACAACTTAGCCAAGACACCTTAGCCAAGACACCTTAGCCAAGACACCTTAGCCGAGACACATTAGCCAAGACACCTTAGCCAAGACACCTTAGCCGAGACACATTAGCCAAGACACCTTAGCCAAGACACATTAGCCAAGACACCTTAGCCGAGACACATTAGCCAAGACACCTTAGCCAAGACACCTTAGCCAAGACACATTAGCCAAGACACCTTAGCCAAGACACCTTAGCCAAGACACATTAGCCAAGACACCTTAGCCAAGACACCTTAGCCAAGACACCTTAGCCAAGACACATTAGCCAAGACACATTAGCCAAGACACATTAGCCAAGACACCTTAGCCAAGACACATTAGCCAAGACACATTAGCCGAGACACATTAGCCAAGACACCTTAGCCAAGACACCTTAGCCAAGACACCTTAGCCGAGACACATTAGCCAAGACACATTAGCCAAGACACCTTAGCCAAGACACCTTAGCCAAGACACCTTAGCCAAGACACCTTAGCCAAGACACATTAGCCAAGACACGTTAGCCAAGACACCTTAGCCAAGACACCTTAGCCAAGACACCTTAGCCAAGACACCTTAGCCAAGACACCTTAGCCAAGACACCTTAGCCAAGACACCTTAGCCAAGACACATTAGTCAAGACACCTTAGCCGAGACACATTAGCCAAGACACCTTAGCCAAGACACCTTAGCCAAGACACCTTAGCCAAGACAACTTAGCCAAGACACCTTAGCCAAGACACCTTAGCCAAGACACCTTAGCCGAGACACATTAGCCGAGACACCTTAGCCAAGACACCTTAGCCAAGACACCTTAGCCGAGACACATTAGCCAAGACACATTAGCCAAGACACATTAGCCAAGACACCTTAGCCGAGACACATTAGCCAAGACACCTTAGCCAAGACACCTTACCCAAGACACCTTAGCCAAGTCACATTAGCCAAGACACCTTAGCCAAGACACCTTAGCCAAGACACCTTAGCCAAGACACATTAGCCAAGACACCTTAGCCAAGACACCTTAGCCAAGACACCTTAGCCAAGACACCTTAGCCAAGACAACTTAGCCAAGACACCTTAGCCAAGACACCTTAGCCAAGACACCTTAGCCGAGACACATTAGCCAAGACACCTTAGCCAAGACACCTTAGCCAAGACACCTTAGCCGAGACACATTAGCCAAGACACCTTAGCCAAGACACATTAGCCAAGACACCTTAGCCGAGACACATTAGCCAAGACACCTTAGCCAAGACACCTTAGCCAAGACACCTTAGCCAAGACACATTAGCCAAGACACCTTAGCCAAGACACCTTAGCCGAGACACATTAGCCAAGACACCTTAGCTAAGACACCTTAGCCAAGACACCTTAGCCAAGACACATTAGCCAAGACACATTAGCCAAGACACATTAGCCAAGACACCTTAGCCAAGACACCTTAGCCAAGACACCTTAGCCAAGACACATTAGCCAAGACACCTTAGCCGAGACACATTAGCCAAGACACCTTAGCCAAGACACCTTAGCCAAGACACCTTAGCCGAGACACATTAGCCAAGACACATTAGCCAAGACACCTTAGCCAAGACACCTTAGCCAAGACACCTTAGCCAAGACACCTTAGCCAAGACACATTAGCCAAGACACATTAGCCAAGACACCTTAGCCAAGACACCTTAGCCAAGACACCTTAGCCAAGACACATTAGCCAAGACACCTTATCCAAAACACATTAGCCAAGACACCTTAGCTAAGACACCTTAGCCAAGACACATTAGCCAAGACACTTTAGCCAAGACACATTAGCCAAGACACATAAGCCGAGACACATTAGCCAAGACACATTAGCCAAGACACCTTAGCCAAGACACATTAGCCAAGACACCTTAGCCAAGACACATTAGCCAAGACACCTTAGCCAAGACACCTTAGCCAAGACACTTTAGCCGAGACACCTTAGCAAAGACACATTAGCCAAGACACCTTAGCCAAGACACCTTAGCCGAAACACATTAGCCAAGACACCTTAGCCAAGACACCTTAGCCGAGACACATTAGCCGAGACACATTAGCCAAAACACCTTAGCCAAGACACCTTAGCCAAGACACTTTAGCCAAGACACATTAACCAGACACATTAGCCAAGACACCTTAGCCGAGACACATTAGCCAAGACACCTTAGCCAAGACACCTTAGCCAAGACACATTAGCCGAGACACATTAGCCAAGACACATTAGCCAAGACACCTTAGCCAAGACACCTTAGCCGAGACACATTAGCCAAGACACCTTAGCCAAGACACCTTAGCCGAGACACATTAGCCGAGACACATTAGCCAAGACACCTTAGCCAAGACACCTTAGCCAAGACACCTTAGCCAAGACACCTTAGCCAAGACACCTTAGCCAAGACACCTTAGCCAAGACACATAAGCCAAGACACCTTAGCCAAGACACCTTAGCCAAGACACTTTAGCCAAGACACATTAACCAGACACATTAGCCAAGACACCTTAGCGAAGACACCTTAGCCAAGACACATTAGCCAAGACACCTTAGCCAAGACACATTAGCCAAGGCACCTTAGCCAAGACACTTTAGCCAAGACACATTAGCCAAGACACATAAGCCGAGACCCATTAGCCAAGACACATTAGCCAAGACACATTAGCCAAGACACCTTAGCCAAGACACCTTAGCCAAGACACCTTAGCCAAGACACTTTAGCCAAGACACATTAGCCAAGACACATTAGCCAAGACACATTAGCCGAGACACCTTAGCCAAGACACCTTAGGCAAGACACATAAGCCAAGACACCTTAGCCAAGACACCTTAGCCAAGACACCTTAGCCAAGACACTTTAGCCAAGACACCTTAGCCAAGACACTTTAGCCGAGACACATTAGCCAAGACACATTAGCCAAGACACTTTAGCCAAGACACATTAGCCAAGACACCTTAGCCAAGACACCTTAGCCAAGACACCTTAGCCAAGACACATTAGCCAAGACACCTTAGCCAAAACACATTAGCAAAGACACCTTAGCTTAGACACCTTAGCCAAGACACATTAACCAAGACACATTAGCCAAGACACCTTAGCCAAGACACATTAGCCGAGACACATTAGCCAAGACACATTAGCCAAGACACCTTAGCCAAGACACCTTAGCCGAGACACATTAGCCAAGACACCTTAGCCAAGACACCTTAGCCGAGACACATTAGCCGAGACACATTAGCCAAGACACCTTAGCCAAGACACCTTAGCCAAGACACCTTAGCCAAGACACCTTAGCCAAGACACCTTAGCCAAGACACCTTAGCCAAGACACATAAGCCGAGACACATTAGCCAAGACACCTTAGCCAAGACACTTTAGCCAAGACACATTAGCCAAGACACCTTAGCCAAGACACCTTAGCCGCGACACATTAGCCAAGACACCTAAGCCAAGACACTTTAGCCAAGACACATTAGCCAAGACACCTTAGCCAAGACACCTTAGCCAAGACACATAAGCCAAGACACCTTAGCCAAGACACCTTAGCCGAGACACATTAGCCAAGACACCTTAGCCAAGACACCTTAGCCGAGACACATTAGCCAAGACACATTAGCCAAGACACCTTAGCCAAGACACCTTAGCCAAGACACATTAGCCAAGACACCTTAGCCAAAACACATTAGCCGAGACACCTTAGCTTAGACTCCGTAGCCAAGACACCTTAGCCAAGACACATTAGCCGAGACACATTAGCCAAGACACATTAGCCAAGACACCTTAGCCAAAACACATTAGCCGAGACACCTTAGCTTAGACACCGTAGCCAAGACACCTTAGCCAAGACACATTAGCCGAGACACATTAGTCAAGACACCTTAGCCAAGACACTTTAGCCAAGACACATTAGCCAAGACACCTTAGCCAAGACACCTTAGCCAAGACACCTTAGCCAAGACACATTAGCCAAGACACCTTAGCCAAAACACATTAGCCAAGACACCTTAGCTTAGACACCTTAGCCAAGACACATTAGCCAAGACACCTTAGCCAAGACACCTTAGCCAAGACACCTTAGCCAAGACACATTAGCCGACACACATTAGCCAAGACACCTTAGCCAACACACTTTAGCCAAGACACTTTAGCCGAGACACCTTAGCCGAGACACATTAGGCAAGACACCTTAGCCAAGACACATTAGCCGAGACACATTAGCCAAGACACCTTAGCCAAGACACCTTAGAAAAGACACCTTAGCCAAGACACCTTAGCCAAGACACCTAAGCCAAGACACATTAGCCAAGACACTTTAGCCGAGACACATTAGCCAAGACACTTTAGCCAAGACACATTAGCCAAGACACCTTAGCCAAGACACCTAAGCCAAGACACATTAGCCAAGACACATTAGCCAAGACACCTTAGCCAAGACACCTTAGCCAAGACACATTAGCCGAGACACCTTAGCAGAGACAACTTAGCCAAGACACCTTAGCCAAGACACCTTAGCCAAGACACATTAGCCAAGACACATTAGCCAAGACACCTTAGCCAAGACACATTAGCCAAGACACCTTAGCCAAGACACCTTAGCCAAGACACCTTAGCCAAGACCCAATAGCCGAGACACATTAGCCAAGACACCATAGCCAAGACACCTTAGCCAAGACACCTTAGCCAAGACACCTTAGCCAAGACACCTTAGCCAAGACACATTAGCCAAGACACCTAAGCCAAGACACCTTAGCCAAGACACATTAGCCAAGACACCTTAGCCAAGACACCTTAGCCAAGACACATTAGCCAAGACACATAAGCCAAGACACCTTAGCCAAGACACATTAGCCAAGACACATTAGCCGAGACACATTAGCCAAGACACCATAGCCAAGACACCTTAGCCAAGACACCTTAGCCGAGACACATTAGCCAAGACACCTTAGCCAAGACACCTTAGCCGAGACACATTAGCCGAGACACATTAGCCAAGACACCTTAGCCAAGACACCTTAGCCAAGACACCTTAGCCAAGACACATTAGCCGAGACACATTAGCCAAGACACCATAGCCAAGACACCTTAGCCAAGACACCTTAGCCAAGGCACCTAAGCCAAGACACTTTAGCCAAGACACATTAGCCAAGACACCTTAGCCAAGACACCTTAGCCAAGACACATTAGCCAAGACACATTAGCCAAGACACCTTAGCCAAGACACCTTAGCCAAGACACATTAGCCGAGACACATTAGCCAAGACACCATAGCCAAGACACCTTAGCCAAGACACCTTAGCCAAGACACCTTAGCCAAGACACCTTAGCCGAGACACATTAGCCAAGACACCTTAGCCAAGACACCTTAGCCGAGACACATTAGCCAAGACACATTAGCCAAGACACCTTAGCCAAGACACCTTAGCCAAGACACATTAGCCAAGACACCTTAGCCAAGACACCTTAGCCGAGACACATTAGCCGAGACACATTAGCCAAGACACCTTAGCCAAGACACCTTAGCCAAGACACCTTAGCCAAGACACCTTAGCCAAGACACCTTAGCCAAGACACCTTAGCCAAGACACATAAGCCGAGACACATTAGCCAAGACCCTTTAGCCAAGACACTTTAGCCAAGACACATTAGCCAAGACACCTTAGCCAAAACACCTTAGCCGCGACACATTAGCCAAGACACCTAAGCCAAGACACTTTAGCCAAGACACTTTAGCCAAGACACATTAGCCAAGACACCTTAGCCAAGACACCTTAGCCAAGACACATTAGCCAAGACACCTTAGCCAAGACACCTTAGCCGAGACACATTAGCCAAGACACCTTAGCCAAGACACCTTAGCTGAGACACATTAGCCAAGACACATTAGCCAAGACACCTTAGCCAAGACACCTTAGCCAAGACACCTTAGCTTAGACACCTTAGCCAAGACACATTAGCCAAGACACATTAGCCAAGACACCTTAGCCAAGACACATTAGCCGAGACACATTAGCCAAAACACCTTAGCCAAGACACCTTAGCCAAGACACCTTAGCCAAGACACCTTAGCCAAGACACCTTAGCCAAGACACATTAGCCAAGACACCTTAGCCGAGACACATTAGAAAAGACACCTTAGCCAAGACACCTTAGCCAAGACACCTTAGCCAAGACACCTTAGCCAAGACACCTTAGCCAAGACACATTAGCCAAGACACCTTAGCCGAGACACATTAGCCAAGACACCTTAGCCAAGACACATTAGCCAAGACACCTTAGCCGAGACACCTTAGCCAAGACACCTTAGCCAAGACACCTTAGCCAAGACACCTTAGCCAAGACACCTTAGCCAAGACACCTTAGCCAAGACACATTAGCCAAGACACCTTAGCCGAGACACATTAGCCAAGACACCTTAGCCAAGACACCTTAGCCAAGACACCTTAGCCAAGACACCTTAGCCAAGACACATAAGGCAAAACACCTTAGCCAAGACACCTTAGCCGAGACACATTAGCCAAGACACCTTAGCCAAGACACCTTAGCCGAGACACATTAGCCAAGACACCTTAGCCAAGACACCTTAGCCGAGACACATTAGCCAAGACACATTAGCCAAGACACCTTAGCCAAGACACTTTAGCTTAGACACCTTAGCCAAGACACATTAGCCAAGACACCTTAGCCAAGACACCTTAGCCAAGACACCTTAGCCAAGACACCTTAGCCAAGACACATTAGCCAAGACACCTTAGCCGAGACACATTAGCCAAGACACCTTAGCCAAGACACCTTAGCCAAGACACCTTAGCCAAGACACCTTAGCCAAGACACATTAGCCAAGACACCTTAGCCGAGACACCTTAGCCAAGACACCTTAGCCGAGACACATTAGCCAAGACACCTTAGCCGAGACACCTTAGCCAAGACACCTTAGCCAAGACACCTTAGCCAAGACACCTTAGCCAAGACACCTTAGCCAAGACACCTTAGCCAAGACACCTTAGCCAAGACACATTAGCCAAGACCCCTTAGCCGAGACACATTAGCCAAGACACCTTAGCCAAGACACCTTAGCCAAGACACCTTAGCCAAGACACATAAGGCAAAACACCTTAGCCAAGACACCTTAGCCGAGACACATTAGCCAAGACACCTTAGCCAAGACACCTTAGCCGAGACACATTAGCCAAGACACCTTAGCCAAGACACCTTAGCCGAGACACATTAGCCAAGACACATTAGCCAAGACACCTTAGCCAAGACACCTTAGCTTAGACACCTTAGCCAAGACACATTAGCCAAGACACCTTAGCCAAGACACCTTAGCCAAGACACCTTAGCCAAGACACCTTAGCCAAGACACATTAGCCAAGACACCTTAGCCGAGACACCTTAGCCAAGACACCTTAGCCAAGACACCTTAGCCAAGACACCTTAGCCAAGACACATTAGCCAAGACACCTTAGCCGAGACACCTTAGCCAAGACACCATAGCCGAGACACATTAGCCAAGACACCTTAGCCGAGACACCTTAGCCAAGACACCTTAGCCAAGACACCTTAGCCAAGACACCTTAGCCAAGACACCTTAGCCAAGACACCTTAGCCAAGACACATTAGCCAAGACACCTTAGCCGAGACACATTAGCCAAGACACCTTAGCCAAGACACCTTAGCCAAGACACCTTAGCCAAGACACCTTAGCCAAGACACATAAGGCAAAACACCTTAGCCAAGACACATTAGCCGAGACACATTAGCCAAGACACCTTAGCCAAGACACCTTAGCCGAGACACATTAGCCAAGACACCTTAGCCAAGACACCTTAGCCGAGACACATTAGCCAAGACACATTAGCCAAGACACCTTAGCCAAGACACCTTAGCTTAGACACCTTAGCCAAGACACATTAGCCAAGACACATTAGCCAAGACACATTAGCCAAGACACCTTAGCCAAAACACATTAGCCAAGACACCTTAGCTTAGACACCTTAGCCAAGACACATTAGCCAAGACACATTAGCCAAGACACCTTAGCCGAGACGCATTAGCCGAGACACATTAGCCAAGACACATTAGCCAAGACACCTTAGCCAAGACACCTTAGCCGAGACACATTAGCCAAGACACCTTAGCCAAGACACTTTAGCCAAGACACATTAGCCAAGACACCTTAGCCAAGACACCTTAGCCAAGACACATTAGCCAAGACACCGTAGAAAAAACACATAAACCAAGACACCTTAGCTTAGACACCTTAGCCAAGACACATTAGCCAAGACACCTTAGCCAAGACACCTTAGCCAAGACACCTTAGCCGAGACACATTAGCCAAGACACCTTAGCCAAGACACCTTAGCCAAGACACCTTAGCCAAGACACCTTAGCCAAGACACATTAGCCAAGACACCTTAGCCGAGACACATTAGCCAAGACACCTTAGCCAAGACACCTTAGCCAAGACACCTTAGCCAAGACACCTTAGCCAAGACACATAAGGCAAAACACCTTAGCCAAGACACATTAGCCGAGACACATTAGCCAAGACACCTTAGCCAAGACACCTTAGCCGAGACACATTAGCCAAGACACCTTAGCCAAGACACCTTAGCCGAGACACATTAGCCAAGACACATTAGCCAAGACACCTTAGCCAAGACACCTTAGCTTAGACACCTTAGCCAAGACACATTAGCCAAGACACATTAGCCAAGACACATTAGCCAAGACACCTTAGCCAAGACACCTTAGCCAAGACACATAAGGCAAAACACCTTAGCCAAGACACCTTAGCCAAGACACTTTAGCCGAGACACATTAGCCGAGACACATTAGCCAAGACACATTAGCCGAGACACATTAGCCAAAACACATTAGCCAAGACACCTTAGCTTAGACACCTTAGCCAAGACACATTAGCCAAGACACATTAGCCAAGACACCTTAGCCGAGACGCATTAGCCGAGACACATTAGCCAAGACACATTAGCCAAGACACCTTAGCCAAGACACCTTAGCCGAGACACATTAGCCAAGACACCTTAGCCAAGACACTTTAGCCAAGACACATTAGCCAAGATACCTTAGCCAAGACACCTTAGCCAAGACACATTAGCCAAGACACCGTAGAAAAAACACATAAACCAAGACACCTTAGCTTAGACACCTTAGCCAAGACACATTAGCCAAGACACCTTAGCCAAGACACCTTAGCCAAGACACCTTAGCCGAGACACATTAGCCAAGACACCTTAGCCAAGACACATAAGCCGAGACACATTAGCCAAGACACCTTAGCCAAGACACTTTAGCCAAGACACATTAGCCAAGACACCTTAGCCAAGACACCTTAGCCGCAACACATTAGCCAAGACACCTAAGCCAAGACACTTTAGCCAAGACACTTTAGCCAAGACACATTAGCCAAGACACCTTAGCCAAGACACCTTAGCCAAGACACATTAGCCAAGACACCTTAGCCAAGACACCTTAGCCAAGACACCTTAGCCAAGACACCTTAGCCGAGACACCTTAGCCAAGACACCTTAGCCGAGACACATTAGCCAAGACACCTTAGCCAAGACACCTTAGCCAAGACACCTTAGCCAAGACACCTTAGCCAAGACACCTTAGCCAAGACACCTTAGCCAAGACACCTTAGCCAAGACACCTTAGCCAAGACATATTAGCCAAGACTCCTTAGCCAAGACACCTTAGCCAAGACACCTTAGCCAAGACACCTTAGCCAAGACACATTAGCCAAGACACCTTAGCCAAGACACCTTAGCCGAGACACATTAGCCAAGACAGCTTAGCCAAGATACCTTAGCCAAGACACCTTAGCCAAGACACATTAGCCAAGACACCTTAGCCAAAACACATAAGCCAAGACACCGTAGAAAAAACACATAAACCAAGACACCTTAGCTTAGACACCTTAGCCAAGACACATTAGCCAAGACACCTTAGCCAAGACACCTTAGCCAAGACAACGTAGAAAAAACACATAAACCAAGACACCTTAGCTTAGACACCTTAGCCAAGACACATTAGCCAAGACACCTTAGCCAAGACACCTTAGCTTAGACACCTTAGCCAAGACACATTAGCCAAGACACATTAGCCAAGACACCTTAGCCAAAACACATTAGCCAAGACACCTTAGCTTAGACACCTTAGCCAAGACACCTTAGCCGAGACACATTAGCCGAGACACATTAGCCAAGACACCTTAGCCAAGATACCTTAGCCAAGACACCTTAGCCAAGACACATTAGCCAAGACACCTTAGCCAAGACACCTTAGCCAAGACACCTTAGCCAAGACACATTAGCCAAGACACCTTAGCCAAAACACATAAGCCAAGACACCGTAGAAAAAACACATAAACCAAGACACCTTAGCCAAGACACCTTAGCCAAGATACCTTAGCCAAGACACCTTAGCCAAGACACCTTAGCCAAGACACCGTAGAAAAAACACATAAACCAAGACACCTTAGCTTAGACACCTTAGCCAAGACACATTAGCCAAGACACCTTAGCCAAGACACCTTAGCTTAGACACCTTAGCCAAGACACATTAGCCAAGACACATTAGCCAAGACACATTAGCCAAGACACCTTAGCCAAAACACATTAGCCAAGACACCTTAGCTTAGACACCTTAGCCAAGACACCTTAGCCGAGACACATTAGCCGAGACACATTAGCCAAGACACCTTAGCCAAGACACCTTAGCCAAGACACCTTAGCTTAGACACCTTAGCCAAGACACATTAGCCAAGACACATTAGCCAAGACACCTTAGCCAAGACACCTTAGCCAAAACACATTAGCCAAGACACCTTAGCTTAGACACCTTAGCCAAGACACCTTAGCCGAGACACCTTAGCCAAGACACCTTAGCCAAGACACCTTAGCCAAGACACCTTAGCCAAGACACCTTAGCCAAGACACATTAGCCAAGACACTTTAGCCAAGACACCTTAGCCGAGACACATTAGCCAAGACACCTTAGCCAAGACACCTTAGCCAAGACACCTTAGCCAAGACACCTTAGCCGAGACACATTAGCCAAGACACCTTAGCCAAGACACTTTAGCCAAGACACATTAGCCAAGACACCTTAGCCAAGATACCTTAGCCAAGACACCTTAGCCAAGACACATTAGCCAAGACACATTAGCCAAGACACCTTAGCCAAGACACCTTAGCCAAGACACGTTAGCCAAGACACATTAGCCGAGACACCTTAGCCAAGACACATTAGCCAAGACACATTAGCCAAGACACCTAAGCCAAGACACCTTAGCCAAGACACCTTAGCCAAGACACATTAGCCAAGACACCTTAGCCAAGACACCTTAGCCAAGACACCTTAGCCAAGACACATTAGCCAAGACACATTAGCCGAGACACATTAGCCAAGACACATTAGCCGAGACACCTTAGCCAAGACACATTAGCCGAGACACCTTAGCCAAGACACCTTAGCCAAGACACCTTAGCCAAGACACATTAGCCAAGACACATTAGCCAAGACACATTAGCCAAGACACATTAGCCGAGACACATTAGCCGAGACACGTTAGCCAAGACACATTAGCCAAGACACATTAGCCAAGACACCTTAGCCAAGACACCTGAGTCAGGTCACCTTAGCCAGGTCACCTTAGCCAAGACACCTTAGCCAAGACACATTAGCCAAGACACCTTAGCCAAGACATATTAGCCAAGACACATTAGCCAAGACACCTTAGCCAAGACACCTTAGCCAAGACACATTAGCCAAGACACATAAGCCAAGACACCTTAGCCAAGACACCTTAGCCAAGACACCTTAGCCAAGACACATTAGCCAAGACACATTAGCCAAGACACATTAGCCAAGACACCTTAGCCAAGACACATTAGCCAAGACACCTTAGCCAAAACACATTAGCCAAGACACCTAAGCCAAGACACCTTAGCCAAGACACATTAGCCAAGACACATTAGCCGAGACACCTTAGCTTAGACACCTTAGCCAAGACACATTAGCCAAGACACATTAGCCAAGACACCTTAGCCGAGACGCATTAGCCGAGACACATTAGCCAAGACACATTAGCCAAGACACCTTAGCCAAGACACCTTAGCCGAGACACATTAGCCAAGACACCTCAGCCGAGACACATTAGCCAAGACACCTTAGCCAAGACACCTTAGCCAAGACACATTAGCCAAGACACCTTAGCCGAGACACCTTAGCCAAGACACATTAGCCAAGACACCTTAGCCAAAACACATTAGCCAAGACACCTTAGCCAAGACACCTTAGCCAAGACACATTAGCCAAGACACCTTAGCCAAGACGCCTTAGCCAAGACACCTTAGCCAAGACACCTTAGCCGAGACACATTAGCCAAGACACCTTAGCCAAGACACTTTAGCCAAGACACATTAGCCAAGACACCTTAGCCAAGACACCTTAGCCAAGACACCTTAGCCGAGACACCTTAGCCAAGACACCTTAGCCAAGACACCTTAGCCGAGACACATTAGCCGAGACACATTAGCAAAGACACATTAGCCGAGACACATTAGCAAAGACACATTAGCCGAGACACATTAGCCAAGACACCTTAGCCAAGACAGCTTAGCCAAGACACATTAGCCAAGACACTTTAGCCAAGACACCTTAGCCAAGACACATTAGCCAAGACACATTAGCCAAGACACATTAGCCAAGACACATTAGCCAAGACACATTAGCCAAGACACCTTAGCCAAAACACATTAGCCAAGACACCTTAGCTTAGACACCTTAGCCAAGACACCTTAGCCGAGACACCTTAGCCAAGACACCTTAGCCAAGACACCTTAGCCAAGACACCTTAGCCAAGACACCTTAGCCAAGACACATTAGCCAAGACACTTTAGCCAAGACACCTTAGCCGAGACACATTAGCCAAGACACCTTAGCCAAGACACCTTAGCCAAGACACCTTAGCCAAGACACCTTAGCCGAGACACATTAGCCAAGACACCTTAGCCAAGACACTTTAGCCAAGACACATTAGCCAAGACACCTTAGCCAAGATACCTTAGCCAAGACACCTTAGCCAAGACACATTAGCCAAGACACATTAGCCAAGACACCTTAGCCAAGACACCTTAGCCAAGACACGTTAGCCAAGACACATTAGCCGAGACACCTTAGCCAAGACACATTAGCCAAGACATATTAGCCAAGACACCTAAGCCAAGACACCTTAGCCAAGACACCTTAGCCAAGACACATTAGCCAAGACACCTTAGCCAAGACACCTTAGCCAAGACACCTTAGCCAAGACACATTAGCCAAGACACATTAGCCGAGACACATTAGCCAAGACACATTAGCCGAGACACCTTAGCCAAGACACATTAGCCAAGACACCTTAGCCAAGACACCTTAGCCAAGACACCTTAGCCAAGACACATTAGCCAAGACACCTTAGCCAAGACACCTTAGCCAAGACACCTTAGCCAAGACACATTAGCCGAGACACCTTAGCCAAGACACCTTAGCCAAGACACCTTAGCCAAGACACATTAGCCAAGACACCTTAGCCAAGACACCTTAGCCAAGACACATTAGCCGAGACACCTTAGCCAAGACACCTTAGCCAAGACACCTTAGCCAAGACACATTAGCCAAGACACCTTAGCCAAGACACCTTAGCCAAGACACATTAGCCAAGACACCTTAGCCAAGACACCTTAGCCAAGACACCTTAGCCAAGACACCTTAGCCAAGACACCTTAGCCAAGACACATTAGCCAAGACACATTAGCCGAGACACATTAGCCAAGACACCTTAGCCGAGACACCTTAGCCAAGACACCTTAGCCAAGACACCTTAGCCAAGACACATTAGCCAAGACACATTAGCCAAGACACCTTAGCCAAGACACATTAGCCGAGACACCTTAGCCAAGACACCTTAGCCAAGACACCTTAGCCAAGACACATTAGCCAATACACCTTAGCCAAGACACCTTAGCCAAGACACATTAGCCGAGACACCTTAGCCAAGACACATTAGCCAAGACACCTTAGCCAAGACATATTAGCCAAGACACATTAGCCAAGACACCTTAGCCAAGACACATTAGCCAAGACACTTTAGCCAAGACACATTAGCCAAGACACATTAGCCAAGACACATTAGCCAAGACACATTAGCCAAGAAACATTAGCCAAGACACCTTAGCCAAGACACTTTAGCCAAGACACATTAGCCAAGACACATTAGCCGAGACACATTAGCCAAGACACCTTAGCCGAGACACCTTAGCCAAGACACCTTAGCCAAGACACCTTAGCCAAGACACCTTAGCCAAGACACCTTAGCCAAGACACATTAGCCAAGACACATTAGCCAAGACACCTTAGCCAAGACACATTAGCCGAGACACCTTAGCCAAGACACCTTAGCCAAGACACCTTAGCCAAGACACATTAGCCAATACACCTTAGCCAAGACACCTTAGCCAAGACACATTAGCCGAGACACCTTAGCCAAGACACATTAGCCAAGACACCTTAGCCAAGACATATTAGCCAAGACACATTAGCCAAGACACCTTAGCCAAGACACATTAGCCAAGACACTTTAGCCAAGACACATTAGCCAAGACACATTAGCCGAGACACATTAGCCAAGACACCTTAGCCAAGACACCTTAGCCAAGACACCTTAGCCAAGACACCTTAGCCAAGACACATTAGCCAAGACACATTAGCCGAGACACATTAGCCAAGACACCTTAGCCGAGACACCTTAGCCAAGACACCTTAGCCAAGACACCTTAGCCAAGACACATTAGCCAAGACACATTAGCCAAGACACCTTAGCCAAGACACATTAGCCGAGACACCTTAGCCAAGACACCTTAGCCAAGACACCTTAGCCAAGACACATTAGCCAATACACCTTAGCCAAGACACCTTAGCCAAGACACATTAGCCGAGACACCTTAGCCAAGACACATTAGACAAGACACCTTAGCCAAGACATATTAGCCAAGACACATTAGCCAAGACACCTTAGCCAAGACACATTAGCCAAGACACTTTAGCCAAGACACATTAGCCAAGACACATTAGCCAAGACACATTAGCCAAGACACATTAGCCAAGAAACATTAGCCAAGACACCTTAGCCAAAACACCTTAGCCAAGGCACATTAGCCAAGACACATTAGCCGAGACACATTAGCTGAGACACATTAGCCAAGACACCTTAGCCAAGACACCTTAGCCAAGACACCTTAGCCAAGACACATTAGCCAAGACACCTTAGCCAAGACACCTTAGCCAAGACACATTTGCCAAGACACATTAGCCTAAACACATTAGCCAAGACACATTAGCCAAGACACCTTAGCCAAGACACATTAGTCAAGACACATTAGCCAAGACACATTAGCCAAGACACATTAGCCAAGACACCTTAGCCAAGACACCTTAGCCAAGACACATTAGCCAAGACACCTTACCCAAGACACCTTAGCCAAGACACCTTATCCAAGACACCTTAGCCAAGACACATTAGCCAAGACACATTAGCCAAGACACCTTAGCCAAGACACCTTAGCCAAGACACCTTAGCCGAGACACCTTAGCCAAGACACCTTAGCCAAGACACCTTAGCCAAGACACCTTAGCCAAGACACCTTAGCCAAGACACCTTAGCCAAGACACCTTAGCCAAGACACCTTAGCCAAGACACCTTAGCCAAGACACATTAGCCAAGACACCTTAGCCAAGACACCTTAGCCAAGACACCTTAGCCAAGACACCTTAGCCAAGACACATTAGCCAAGACACATTAGCCGAGACACCTTAGCCAAGACACCTTAGCCAAGACACATTAGCCAAGACACATTAGCCAAGACACCTTAGCCAAGACACATTAGCTTAGACACCTTAGCCAAGACACATTAGCCAAGACACATTAGCCAAGACACCTTAGCCAAGACACCTTAGCCAAAACACATTAGCCAAGACACCTTAGCTTAGACACCTTAGCCAAGACACCTTAGCCGAGACACCTTAGCCAAGACACCTTAGCCAAGACACCTTAGCCAAGACACCTTAGCCAAGACACCTTAGCCAAGACACATTAGCCAAGACACTTTAGCCAAGACACCTTAGCCGAGACACATTAGCCAAGACACCTTAGCCAAGACACCTTAGCCAAGACACCTTAGCCAAGACACCTTAGCCGAGACACATTAGCCAAGACACCTTAGCCAAGACACTTTAGCCAAGACACATTAGCCAAGACACCTTAGCCAAGATACCTTAGCCAAGACACCTTAGCCAAGACACATTAGCCAAGACACCTTAGCCAAGACACCTTAGCCAAGACACGTTAGCCAAGACACATTAGCCGAGACACCTTAGCCAAGACACATTAGCCAAGACACATTAGCCAAGACACCTAAGCCAAGACACCTTAGCCAAGACACCTTAGCCAAGACACATTAGCCAAGACACCTTAGCCAAGACACCTTAGCCAAGACACCTTAGCCAAGACACATTAGCCAAGACACATTAGCCGAGACACATTAGCCAAGACACATTAGCCGAGACACCTTAGCCAAGACACATTAGCCAAGACACCTTAGCCAAGACACCTTAGCCAAGACACCTTAGCCAAGACACATTAGCCAAGACACATTAGCCAAGACACATTAGCCAAGACACATTAGCCGAGACACATTAGCCGAGACACGTTAGCCAAGACACATTAGCCAAGACACATTAGCCAAGACACCTTAGCCAAGACACCTGAGTCAGGTCACCTTAGCCAGGTCACCTTAGCCAAGACACCTTAGCCAAGACACATTAGCCAAGACACCTTAGCCAAGACATATTAGCCAAGACACATTAGCCAAGACACCTTAGCCAAGACACCTTAGCCAAGACACATTAGCCAAGACACATAAGCCAAGACACCTTAGCCAAGACACATTAGCCAAGACACCTTAGCCAAGACACATTAGCCAAGACACATTAGCCAAGACACATTAGCCAAGACACCTTAGCCAAGACACATTAGCCAAGACACCTTAGCCAAAACACATTAGCCAAGACACCTAAGCCAAGACACCTTAGCCAAGACACATTAGCCAAGACACATTAGCCGAGACACCTTAGCTTAGACACCTTAGCCAAGACACATTAGCCAAGACACATTAGCCAAGACACCTTAGCCGAGACGCATTAGCCGAGACACATTAGCCAAGACACATTAGCCAAGACACCTTAGCCAAGACACCTTAGCCGAGACACATTAGCCAAGACACCTTAGCCGAGACACATTAGCCAAGACACCTTAGCCAAGACACTTTAGCCAAGACACATTAGCCAAGACACCTTAGCCGAGACACCTTAGCCAAGACACATTAGCCAAGACACCTTAGCCAAAACACATTAGCCAAGACACCTTAGCCAAGACACCTTAGCCAAGACACATTAGCCAAGACACCTTAGCCAAGACGCCTTAGCCAAGACACATTAGCCAAGACACATTAGCCAAGACACCTTAGCCAAGACACCTTAGCCGAGACACATTAGCCGAGACACATTAGCAAAGACACATTAGCCGAGACACATTAGCAAAGACACATTAGCCGAGACACATTAGCCAAGACACCTTAGCCAAGACAGCTTAGCCAAGACACATTAGCCAAGACACTTTAGCCAAGACACCTTAGCCAAGACACATTAGCCAAGACACATTAGCCAAGACACATTAGCCAAGACACATTAGCCAAGACACATTAGCCAAGACACCTTAGCCAAAACACATTAGCCAAGACACCTTAGCTTAGACACCTTAGCCAAGACACCTTAGCCAAGACACCTTAGCCAAGACACCTTAGCCAAGACACCTTAGCCAAGACACCTTAGCCAAGACACCTTAGCCAAGACACATTAGCCAAGACACTTTAGCCAAGACACCTTAGCCGAGACACATTAGCCAAGACACCTTAGCCAAGACACCTTAGCCAAGACACCTTAGCCAAGACACCTTAGCCGAGACACATTAGCCAAGACACCTTAGCCAAGACACTTTAGCCAAGACACATTAGCCAAGACACCTTAGCCAAGATACCTTAGCCAAGACACCTTAGCCAAGACACATTAGCCAAGACACCTTAGCCAAGACACCTTAGCCAAGACACGTTAGCCAAGACACATTAGCCGAGACACCTTAGCCAAGACACATTAGCCAAGACACATTAGCCAAGACACCTAAGCCAAGACACCTTAGCCAAGACACCTTAGCCAAGACACATTAGCCAAGACACCTTAGCCAAGACACCTTAGCCAAGACACCTTAGCCAAGACACATTAGCCAAGACACATTAGCCGAGACACATTAGCCAAGACACATTAGCCGAGACACCTTAGCCAAGACACATTAGCCAAGACACCTTAGCCAAGACACCTTAGCCAAGACACCTTAGCCAAGACACATTAGCCAAGACACCTTAGCCAAGACACCTTAGCCAAGACACCTTAGCCAAGACACATTAGCCGAGACACCTTAGCCAAGACACCTTAGCCAAGACACCTTAGCCAAGACACATTAGCCAAGACACCTTAGCCAAGACACCTTAGCCTAGACACATTAGCCGAGACACCTTAGCCAAGACACCTTAGCCAAGACACCTTAGCCAAGACACATTAGCCAAGACACCTTAGCCAAGACACCTTAGCCAAGACACATTAGCCAAGACACCTTAGCCAAGACACCTTAGCCAAGACACCTTAGCCAAGACACCTTAGCCAAGACACCTTAGCCAAGACACATTAGCCAAGACACATTAGCCGAGACACATTAGCCAAGACACCTTAGCCGAGACACCTTAGCCAAGACACCTTAGCCAAGACACCTTAGCCAAGACACATTAGCCAAGACACATTAGCCAAGACACCTTAGCCAAGACACATTAGCCGAGACACCTTAGCCAAGACACCTTAGCCAAGACACCTTAGCCAAGACACATTAGCCAAGACACCTTAGCCAAGACACCTTAGCCAAGACACATTAGCCGAGACACCTTAGCCAAGACACATTAGCCAAGACACCTTAGCCAAGACATATTAGCCAAGACACATTAGCCAAGACACCTTAGCCAAGACACCTTAGCCAAGACACATTAGCCAAGACACATAAGCCAAGACACCTTAGCCAAGACACATTAGCCAAGACACCTTAGCCAAGACACATTAGCCAAGACACATTAGCCAAGACACATTAGCCAAGACACCTTAGCCAAGACACATTAGCCAAGACACCTTAGCCAAGACACCTTAGCCAAGACACATTAGCCAAGACACATTAGCCGAGACACATTAGCCAAGACACATTAGCCAAGACACTTTAGCCAAGACACATTAGCCAAGACACATTAGCCAAGACACATTAGCCAAGACACATTAGCCAAGAAACATTAGCCAAGACACCTTAGCCAAAACACCTTAGCCAAGGCACATTAGCCAAGACACATTAGCCGAGACACATTAGCTGAGACACATTAGCCAAGACACCTTAGCCAAGACACCTTAGCCAAGACACCTTAGCCAAGACACATTAGCCAAGACACCTTAGCCAAGACACCTTAGCCAAGACACATTTGCCAAGACACATTAGCCTAAACACATTAGCCAAGACACATTAGCCAAGACACCTTAGCCAAGACACATTAGCCAAGACACATTAGCCAAGACACATTAGCCAAGACACCTTACCCAAGACACCTTAGCCAAGACACCTTATCCAAGACACCTTAGCCAAGACACATTAGCCAAGACACATTAGCCAAGACACCTTAGCCAAGACACATTAGCCAAGACACCTTAGCCAAGACACCTTAGCCAAGACACCTTAGCCAAGACACATTAGCCAAGACACATTAGCCAAGACACCTTAGCCAAGACACATTAGCCAAGACACATTAGCCAAGACACCTTAGACAAGACACCTTAGCCAAGACACATTAGCCAAGACACCTTAGCCAAGACACCTTATCCAAGACACCTTAGCCAAGACACATTAGCCAAGACACATTAGCCAAGACACCTTAGCCAAGACACATTAGCCAAGACACCTTAGCCAAGACACCTTAGCCAAGACACCTTAGCCAAGACACATTAGCCAAGACACATTAGCCAAGACACCTTAGCCAAGACACATTAGCCAAGACACATTAGCCAAGACACCTTAGACAAGACACCTTAGCCAAGACACATTAGCCAAGACACATTAGCCAAGACACATTAGCCAAGACACATTAGCCGAGACACATTAGCCAAGACACATTAGCCAAGACACCTTAGCAAAGACACATTAGCCAAGACACATTAGCCGAGACCCATTAGCCAAGACACATTAGCCAAGACACCTTAGCCAAGACACATTAGCCAAGACACATTAGCCGAGACACATTAGCCAAGACACATTAGCCAAGACACATTAGCCGAGACACATTAGCCAAGACACATTAGCCAAGACACCTTAGCCAAGACACCTTAGCCAAGACACCTTAGCCAAGACACATTAGCCAAGACACATTAGCCAAGACACCTTAGCCAAGACACCTTAGCCAAGACACCTTAGCCAAGACACCTTAGCCAAGACACCTTACCCAAAACACATTAGCCAAGACACCTTAGCCAAGACACATTAGCCAAGACACATTAGCCAAGACACCTTAGCCAAGACACATTAGCCAAGACACATTAGCCAAGACACATTAGCCGAGACACCTTAGCCAAGACAACTTAGCCAAGACACCTTAGCCAAGACACCTTAGCCAAGACACCTTAGCCAAGACACCTTAGCCAAGACACCTTAGCCAAGACACATTAGCCAAGACACCTTAGCCAAGACACCTTAGCCAAGACACCTTAGCCAAGACACATTAGCCAAGACACATTAGCCAAGACACCTTAGCCAAGACACCTTAGCCAAGACACCTTAGCCAAGACACCTTAGCCAAGACACCTTAGCCAAGACACCTTAGCCAAGACACCTTAGCCAAGACACATTAGCCGAGGCACCTTAGCCAAGACACATTAGCCAAGACACCTTAGCCAAGACACATTAGCCAAGACACCTTAGCCAAGACACCTTAGCCAAGACACCTTAGCCAAGACACATTAACCAAGACACATTAGCCGAGACACATTAGCCAAGACACCTTAGCCAAGACACCTTAGCCAAGACACCTTAGCCAAGACACCTTAGCCAAGACACCTTAGCCAAGACACCTTAGCCAAGACACATTAGCCAAGACACCTTAGCCAAGACACCTTAGCCAAGACACCTTAGCCAAGACACCTTAGCCAAGACACCTTAGCCAAGACACATTAGCCAAGACACATTAGCCGAGACACCTTAGCCAAGACACCTTAGCCAAGACACATTAGCCAAGACACATTAGCCAAGACACCTTAGCCAAGACACATTAGCCAAGACACATTAGCCAAGACACCTTAGCCAAGACACATTAGCCAAGACACCTTAGCCAAGACACCTTAGCCAAGACACCTTAGCCAAGACACCTTAGCCAAGACACCTTAGCCAAGACACATTAGCCAAGACACCTTAGCCAAGACACATTAGCCAAGACACATTAGCCAAGACACCTTAGCCAACACACCTTAGCCAAGACACATTAGCCAAGACACATTAGCCAAGACACCTTAGCCAAGACACATTAGCCAAGACACCTTAGCCAAGACACCTTAGCCAAGACACATTAGCCAAGACACCTTAGCCAAGACACCTTAGCCAAGACACATTAGCCAAGACACCTTAGCTAAGACACCTTAGCCAAGACACCTTAGCCAAGACACATTAGCCGAGACACCTTAGCCAAGACACCTTAGCCAAGACACATTAGCCAAGACACATTAGCCAAGACACATTAGCCAAGACACATTAGCCAAGACACCTTAGCCAAGACACATTAGCCAAGACACATTAGCCAAGACACATTAGCCAAGACACATTAGCCAAGACACCTTAGCCAAGACACCTTAGCCAAGACACATTAGCCAAGACACCTTACCCAAGACACCTTAGCCAAGACACCTTATCCAAGACACCTTAGCCAAAACACATTAGCCAAGACACATTAGCCAAGACACCTTAGCCAAGACACCTTAGCCAAGACACCTTAGCCAAGACACCTTAGCCAAGACACCTTAGCCAAGACACATTAGCCAAGACACATTAGCCAAGACACCTTAGCCAAGACACCTTAGCCAAGACACCTTAGCCAAGACACCTTAGCCAAGACACCTTAGCCAAGACACCTTAGCCAAGACACCTTAGCCAAGACACCTTAGCCAAGACACATTAGCCAAGACACCTTAGCCAAGACACCTTAGCCAAGACACCTTAGCCAAGACACATTAGCCAAGACACATTAGCCAAGACACCTTAGCCAAGACACATTAGCCAAGACACATTAGCCAAGACACCTTAGCGAAGACACATTAGCCAAGACACCTTAGCGAAGACACATTAGCCAAGACACCTTAGCCAAGACACATTAGCCAAGACACATTAGCCAAGACACCTTAGCCAAGACACATTAGCCAAAACACATTAGCCAAGACACCTTAGCCAAGACACCTTAGCCAAGACACCTTAGCCAAGACACCTTAGCCAAGACACATAAGCCGAGACACATTAGCAGAGACACGTTAGCCAAGACACCTTAGCCAAGACACCTTAGCCAAGACACCTTAGCCAAGACACATTAGCCAAGACACCTTAGCCAAGACACCTTAGCCAAGACACCTTAGCCAAGACACATTAGCCAAGACACATTAGCCAAGACACCTTAGCCAAGACACATTAGCCAAGACACATTAGCCAAGACACCTTAGCGAAGACACATTAGCCAAGACACCTTAGCGAAGACACATTAGCCAAGACACCTTAGCCAAGACACATTAGCCAAGACACTTTAGCCAAGACACATTAGCCAAAACACATTAGCCAAGACACCTTAGCCAAGACACCTTAGCCAAGACACCTTAGCCAAGACACCTTAGCCAAGACACCTTAGCCAAGACACCTTAGCCAAGACACATTAGCCAAGACACATTAACCGAGACACCTTAGCCAAGACACCTTAGCCAAGACACATTAGCCAAGACACCTTATCCAAGACACCTTAGCCAAAACACATTAGCCAAGACACATTAGCCAAGACACCTTAGCCAAGACACCTTAGCCAAGACACCTTAGCCAAGACACCTTAGCCAAGACACCTTAGCCAAGACACATTAGCCAAGACACATTAGCCAAGACACCTTAGCCGAGACACATTAGCCGAGACACATTAGCCAAGACACCTTAGCCAAGACACCTTAGCTTAGACACCTTAGCCAAGACACCTTAGCCAAGACACATTAGCCGAGACACCTTAGCCAAGACACATTAGCCAAGACACATTAGCCAAGACACCTTAGCCAAGACACATTAGTCAAGACACATTAGCCAAGACACATTAGCCAAGACACCTTAGCCAAGACACATTAGCCAAGACACCTTACCCAAGACACCTTAGCCAAGACACCTTATCCAAGACACCTTAGCCAAAACACATTAGCCAAGACACATTAGCCAAGACACCTTAGCCAAGACACCTTAGCCAAGACACCTTAGCCAAGACACCTTAGCCAAGACACCTTAGCCAAGACACATTAGCCAAGACACATTAGCCAAGACACCTTAGCCAAGACACCTTAGCCAAGACACCTTAGCCAAGACACCTTAGCCAAGACACCTTAGCCAAGACACCTTAGCCAAGACACCTTAGCCAAGACACCTTAGCCAAGACACATTAGCCAAGACACCTTAGCCAAGACACCTTAGCCAAGACACCTTAGCCAAGACACATTAGCCAAGACACATTAGCCAAGACACCTTAGCCAAGACACATTAGCCAAGACACATTAGCCAAGACACCTTAGCGAAGACACATTAGCCAAGACACCTTAGCGAAGACACATTAGCCAAGACACCTTAGCCAAGACACATTAGCCAAGACACATTAGCCAAGACACCTTAGCCAAGACACATTAGCCAAAACACATTAGCCAAGACACCTTAGCCAAGACACCTTAGCCAAGACACCTTAGCCAAGACACCTTAGCCAAGACACATAAGCCGAGACACATTAGCAGAGACACGTTAGCCAAGACACCTTAGCCAAGACACCTTAGCCAAGACACCTTAGCCAAGACACATTAGCCAAGACACCTTAGCCAAGACACCTTAGCCAAGACACCTTAGCCAAGACACATTAGCCAAGACACATTAGCCAAGACACCTTAGCCAAGACACATTAGCCAAGACACATTAGCCAAGACACCTTAGCGAAGACACATTAGCCAAGACACCTTAGCGAAGACACATTAGCCAAGACACCTTAGCCAAGACACATTAGCCAAGACACTTTAGCCAAGACACATTAGCCAAAACACATTAGCCAAGACACCTTAGCCAAGACACCTTAGCCAAGACACCTTAGCCAAGACACCTTAGCCAAGACACCTTAGCCAAGACACATTAGCCAAGACACATTAACCGAGACACATTAGCCAAGACACCTTAGCCAAGACACTTTAGCCGAGACACCTTAGCCGAGACACATTAGCCAAGACACCTTAGCCAAGACACTTTAGCCAAGACACCTAAGCCAAGACACCTTAGCCAAGACACCTTAGCCAAGACACCTTAGCCAAGACACCTTAGCCAAGACACCTTAGCCAAGACACCTTAGCCAAGACACCTTAGCCAAGACACATTAGCCAAGACACCTTAGCCAAGACACCTTAGCCAAGACACATTAACCGAGACACATTAGCCAAGACACTTTAGCCGAGACACATTAGCCAAGACACATAAGCCGAGACACATTAGCAGAGACACGTTAGCCAAGACACCTTAGCCAAGACACCTTAGCCAAGACACCTTAGCCAAGACACATTAGCCAAGACACCTTAGCCAAGACACATTAGCCAAGACACATTAGCCAAGACACCTTAGCCAAGACACATTAGCCGAGACACATTAGCCAAGACACCTTAGCCAAGACACCTTAGCCAAAACACATTAGCCGAGACACCTTAGCCAAGACACCTTAGCCAAGACACCTTAGCCAAGACACATTAACCGAGACACATTAGCCAAGACACCTTAGCCAAGACACTTTAGCCGAGACACATTAGCCAAGACACATAAGCCGAGACACATTAGCAGAGACACGTTAGCCAAGACACCTTAGCCAAGACACCTTAGCCAAGACACCTTAGCCAAGACACCTTAGCCAAGACACATTAGCCAAGACACCTTAGCCAAGACACCTTAGCCAAGACACATTAACCGAGACACATTAGCCAAGACACCTTAGCCAAGACACATTAGCCAAGACACCTTAGCCAAGACACATTAGCCAAGACACATTAGCCAAGACACCTTAGCCAAGACACATTAGCCGAGACACATTAGCCAAGACACCTTAGCCAAGACACCTTAGCCAAGACACATTAGCCAAGACACCTTAGCCAAGACACCTTAGCCAAGACACCTTAGCCAAGACACATTAACCGAGACACATTAGCCAAGACACCTTAGCCAAGACACTTTAGCCGAGACACATTAGCCAAGACACATAAGCCGAGACACATTAGCAGAGACACGTTAGCCAAGACACCTTAGCCAAGACACCTTAGCCAAGACACCTTAGCCAAGACACATTAGCCAAGACACCTTAGCCAAGACACATTAGCCAAGACACATTAGCCAAGACACCTTAGCCAAGACACATTAGCCGAGACACATTAGCCAAGACACCTTAGCCAAGACACCTTAGCCAAGACACATTAGCCAAGACACCTTAGCCAAGACACCTTAGCCAAGACACCTTAGCCAAGACACATTAACCGAGACACATTAGCCAAGACACCTTAGCCAAGACACTTTAGCCGAGACACATTAGCCAAGACACATAAGCCGAGACACATTAGCAGAGACACGTTAGCCAAGACACCTTAGCCAAGACACCTTAGCCAAGACACCTTAGCCAAGACACCTTAGCCAAGACACATTAGCCAAGACACCTTAGCCAAGACACCTTAGCCAAGACACATTAACCGAGACACATTAGCCAAGACACCTTAGCCAAGACACATTAGCCAAGACACATTAGCCAAGACACCTTAGCCAAGACACATTAGCCGAGACACATTAGCCAAGACACATTAGCCAAGACACCTTAGCCAAGACACCTTAGCCAAGACACCTTAGCCAAGACACCTTAGCCAAGACACCTTAGCCAAGACACCTTAGCCAAGACACATTAGCCAAGACACATTAACCGAGACACATTAGCCAAGACACCTTAGCCAAGACACTTTAGCCGAGACACATTAGCCAAGACACATTAGCCAAGACACCTTAGCCAAGACACATTAGCCAAGACACATTAACCGAGACACATTAGCCAAGACACCTTAGCCAAGACACTTTAGCCGAGACACATTAGCCGAGACACATTAGCCAAGACACATTAGCCGAGACACATTAGCCAAGACACATTAGCCAAGACACCTTAGCCAAGACACCTTAGCCAAGACACCTTAGCCAAGACACCTTAGCCAAGACACATTAGCCAAGACACCTTAGCCAAGACACCTTAGCCAAGACACATTAACCGAGACACATTAGCCAAGACACCTTAGCCAAGACACTTTAGCCGAGACACATTAGCCAAGACACATAAGCCGAGACACATTAGCAGAGACACGTTAGCCAAGACACCTTAGCCAAGACACCTTAGCCAAGACACCTTAGCCAAGACACATTAGCCAAGACACCTTAGCCAAGACACATTAGCCAAGACACATTAGCCAAGACACCTTAGCCAAGACACATTAGCCGAGACACATTAGCCAAGACACATTAGCCAAGACACCTTAGCCAAGACACCTTAGCCAAGACACCTTAGCCAAGACACATTAGCCAAGACACATTAACCGAGACACATTAGCCAAGACACCTTAGCCAAGACACTTTAGCCGAGACACATTAGCCAAGACACATAAGCCGAGACACATTAGCAGAGACACGTTAGCCAAGACACCTTAGCCAAGACACATTAGCCAAGACACATTAGCCAAGACACCTTAGCCAAGACACCTTAGCCAAGACACCTTAGCCAAGACACCTTAGCCAAGACACCTTAGCCAAGACACCTTAGCCAAGACACCTTAGCCAAGACACATTAGCCAAGACACATTAACCGAGACACATTAGCCAAGACACCTTAGCCAAGACACTTTAGCCGAGACACATTAGCCAAGACACATAAGCCGAGACACATTAGCAGAGACACGTTAGCCAAGACACCTTAGCCAAGACACCTTAGCCAAGACACCTTAGCCAAGACACATTAGCCAAGACACCTTAGCCAAGACACCTTAGCCAAGACACCTTAGCCAAGACACCTTAGCCAAGACACATTAGCCAAGACACCTTAGCCAAGACACCTTAGCCAAGACACATTAGCCGAGACACCTTAGCCAAGACACATTAGCCAAGACACCTTAGCCAAGACACATTAGCCAAGACACATTAGCCAAGACACCTTAGCCAAGACACTTTAGCCGAGACACATTAGCCAAGACACATAAGCCGAGACACATTAGCAGAGACACATTAGCCAAGACACATTAGCCAAGACACCTTAGCCAAGACACCTTAGCCGAGACACCTTAGCCAAGACACCTTAGCCGAGACACATTAGCCGAGACACATTAGCAGCGACACATTATTCAAGACACATTAGCCAAGACACATAAGCCAAGACACCTTAGCCAAAACACATTAGCCGAGACACATTAGCCAAGACACATTAGCCAAGACACCTTAGCCAAGACACCTTAGCCAAGACACATTAGAAAAAGACACATTAGCCGAGACACGTTAGCCAAGACACATTAGCCAAGACACATTAGCCAAGACACATTAGCGAAGACACCTTAGCCAAGACACATTAGCCAAGAAACATTAGCCAAGACACATTAGCCAAGACACCTTAGCCAAGACACATTAGCCAAGACACATTAGCCAAGACACATTAGCCAAGACACATTAGCCAAGACACCTTAGCCAAGACACCTTAGCCAAGACACATTAGCCAAGACACCTTACCCAAGACACCTTAGCCAAGACACCTTATCCAAGACACCTTAGCCAAGACACATTAGCCAAGACACATTAGCCAAGACACCTTAGCCAAGACACCTTAGCCAAGACACATTAGCCAAGACACATTAGCCAAGACACCTTAGCCAAGACACCTTAGCCAAGACACATTAGCCAAGACACCTTAGCCAAGACACATTAGCCAAGACACCTTAGCCAAGACACCTTAGCCAAAACACATTAGCCAAGACACCTTAGCCAAGACACCTTAGCCAAGACATCTTAGCCAAGACACCTTAGCCAAAACACATTAGCCAAGACACATTAGCCAAGACACGTTAGCCAAGACACCTTAGCCAAGACACCTTAGCCAAGACACCTTAGCCAAGACACATTAGCCAAGACACCTTAGCCAAGACACCTTAGCCAAGACACATTAGCCAAGACACCTTAGCCAAGACACATTAGCCAAGACACCTTAGCCAAGACACATTAGCCAAGACACATTAGCCAAGACACCTTAGCCAAGACACCTTAGCCAAGACACCTTAGCCAAGACACCTTAGCCAAAACACATTAGCCAAGACACATTAGCCAAGACATGTTAGCCAAGACACCTTAGCCAAGACACCTTAGCCAAGACACCTTAGCCAAGACACATTAGCCAAGACACCTTAGCCAAGACACATTAGCCAAGACACATTAGCCAAGACACCTTAGCCAAGACACCTTAGCCAAGACATCTTAGCCAAGACACCTTAGCCAAAACACATTAGCCAAGACACATTAGCCAAGACATGTTAGCCAAGACACATTAGCCAAGACACATTAGCCAAGACACATTAGCGAAGACACCTTAGCCAAGACACATTAGCCAAGAAACATTAGCCAAGACACATTAGCCAAGACACCTTAGCCAAGACACATTAGCCAAGACACATTAGCCAAGACACATTAGCCAAGACACATTAGCCAAGACACCTTAGCCAAGACACCTTAGCCAAGACACATTAGCCAAGACACCTTACCCAAGACACCTTAGCCAAGACACCTTAGCCAAGACACCTTAGATAAGACACCTTAGCCAAGACACCTTAGCCAAGACACATTAGCCAAGACACATTAGCCAAGACACATTAGCGAAGACACCTTAGCCAAGACACATTAGCCAAGAAACATTAGCCAAGACACATTAGCCAAGACACCTTAGCCAAGACACCTTAGCCGAGACACCTTAGCCAAGACACCTTAGCCAAGACACCTTAGCCAAGACATCTTAGCCAAGACACCTTAGCCAAAACACATTAGCCAAGACACATTAGCCAAGACACGTTAGCCAAGACACCTTAGCCAAGACACCTTAGCCAAGACACCTTAGCCAAGACATCTTAGCCAAGACACCTTAGCCAAAACACATTAGCCAAGACACATTAGCCAAGACATGTTAGCCAAGACACATTAGCCAAGACACATTAGCCAAGACACATTAGCGAAGACACCTTAGCCAAGACACATTAGCCAAGAAACATTAGCCAAGACACATTAGCCAAGACACCTTAGCCAAGACACATTAGCCAAGACACATTAGCCAAGAAACATTAGCCAAGACACATTAGCCAAGACACCTTAGCCAAGACACATTAGCCAAGACACATTAGCCAAGACACATTAGCCAAGACACATTAGCCAAGACACCTTATCCAAGACACCTTAGCCAAGACACATTAGCCAAGACACATTAGCCAAGACACCTTAGCCAAGACACCTTAGCCAAGACACATTAGCCAAGACACATTAGCCAAGACACCTTAGCCAAGACACCTTAGCCAAGACACATTAGCCAAGACACCTTAGCCAAGACACATTAGCCAAGACACCTTAGCCAAGACACCTTAGCCAAAACACATTAGCCAAGACACCTTAGCCAAGACACCTTAGCCAAGACATCTTAGCCAAGACACCTTAGCCAAAACACATTAGCCAAGACACATTAGCCAAGACACGTTAGCCAAGACACCTTAGCCAAGACACCTTAGCCAAGACACCTTAGCCAAGACACATTAGCCAAGACACCTTAGCCAAGACACCTTAGCCAAGACACATTAGCCAAGACACCTTAGCCAAGACACATTAGCCAAGACACCTTAGCCAAGACACATTAGCCAAGACACATTAGCCAAGACACCTTAGCCAAGACACCTTAGCCAAGACATCTTAGCCAAGACACCTTAGCCAAAACACATTAGCCAAGACACATTAGCCAAGACATGTTAGCCAAGACACCTTAGCCAAGACACCTTAGCCAAGACACCTTAGCCAAAACACATTAGCCAAGACACATAAGCCAAGACACATTAGCCGAGACACATTGGCCGAGACACCTTAGCCAAGACACCTTAGCCAAGACACCTTAGCCAAGACACCTTAGCCAAGACACCTTAGATAAGACACCTTAGCCAAGACACCTTAGCCAAGACACATTAGCCAAGACACATTAGCCAAGACAAATAAGCCGAGACACCTTAGCCAAGACACATTAGCAAAGACACCTTAGCCGAAACACATTAGCCAAGACTCCTTAGCCAAGACACCTTAGCCAAGACACATTAGCCGAGACACCTTAGCCAAGGCACCTTAGCCAAGACACCTTAGCCGAGACACATTAGCCAAGACACCTTAGCCAAGACACCTTAGCCAAGACACATTAGCCAAGTCACTTTAGCCAAGACACATTAGCCAAGACACCTTAGCCAAGACACATTAGCCAAGACACATTAGCCAAGACACCTTAGCCAAGACACATTAGTCAAGACACATTAGCCAAGACACATTAGCCAAGACACATTAGCCAAGACACCTTAGCCAAGACAACTTAGCCAAGACACATTAGCCAAGACACATTAGCCAAGACACCTTAGCCAAGACACATTGGCCAAGACACCTTAGCCAAGACGCCTTAGCCAAGACACATTAGCCAAGACACATTAGCCGAGCCACATTAGCCGAGACACATTAGCCGAGACACGTTAGCCAAGACACATTAGCCAAGACACATTAGCCAAGACACCTTAGCCAAGACACCTGAGTCAGGTCACCTTAGCCAGGTCACCTTAGCCAAGACACCTTAGCCAAGACACATTAGCCAAGACACCTTAGCCAAGACATATTAGCCAAGACACATTAGCCAAGACACCTTAGCCAAGACACCTTAGCCAAGACACATTAGCCAAGACACATAAGCCAAGACACCTTAGCCAAGACACATTAGCCAAGACACCTTAGCCAAGACACATTAGCCAAGACACATTAGCCAAGACACATTAGCCAAGACACCTTAGCCAAGAAACATTAGCCAAGACACCTTAGCCAAGACACATTAGCCAAGACACCTTAGCCAAGACACATTAGCCAAGACACATTAGCCGAGACACCTTAGCTTAGACACCTTAGCCAAGACACATTAGCCAAGACACATTAGCCAAGACACCATAGCCGAGACGCATTAGCCGAGACACATTAGCCAAGACACATTAGCCAAGACACCTTAGCCAAGACACCTTAGCCGAGACACATTAGCCAAGACACCTTAGCCAAGACACTTTAGCCAAGACACATTAGCCAAGACACCTTAGCCAAGACACCTTAGCCAAGACACATAAGCCAAGACACCGTAGAAAAAACACATAAACCAAGACACCTTAGCTTAGACACCTTAGCCAAGACACATTAGCCAAGACACCTTAGCCAAGACACCTTAGCCAAGACACCTTAGCCGAGACACATTAGCCAAGACACCTTAGCCAAGACACCTTAGCCAAGACACCTTAGCCAAGACACCTTAGCCAAGACACATTAGCCAAGACACCTTAGCCGAGACACATTAGCCAAGACACCTTAGCCAAGACACCTTAGCCAAGACACCTTAGCCAAGACACCTTAGCCAAGACACATAAGGCAAAACACCTTAGCCAAGACACATTAGCCGAGACACATTAGCCAAGACACCTTAGCCAAGACACCTTAGCCGAGACACATTAGCCAAGACACCTTAGCCAAGACACCTTAGCCGAGACACATTAGCCAAGACACATTAGCCAAGACACCTTAGCCAAGACACCTTAGCTTAGACACCTTAGCCAAGACACATTAGCCAAGACACATTAGCCAAGACACATTAGCCAAGACACCTTAGCCAAGACACCTTAGCCAAGACACATAAGGCAAAACACCTTAGCCAAGACACCTTAGCCAAGACACTTTAGCCGAGACACCTTAGCCAAGACACCTTAGCCAAGACACCTTAGCCAAGACACATTAGCCAAGACACCTTAGCCGAGACACATTAGCCAAGACACCTTAGCCAAGACACATTAGCCAAGACACCTTAGCCGAGACACCTTAGCCAAGACACCTTAGCCAAGACACCTTAGCCAAGACACCTTAGCCAAGACACCTTAGCCAAGACACCTTAGCCAAGACTCCTTAGCCAAGACACCTTAGCCAAGACACCTTAGCCAAGACACCTTAGCCAAGACACATTAGCCAAGACACCTTAGCCAAGACACCTTAGCCAAGACACCATTGCCAAGACACCTTAGCCAAGACACATTAGCCAAGACACATTAGCCAAGACTCCTTAGCCAAGACACCTTAGCCAAGACACCTTAGCCAAGACACCTTAGCCAAGACACATTAGCCAAGACACCTTAGCCAAGACACCTTAGCCGAGACACATTAGCCAAGACAGCTTAGCCAAGATACCTTAGCCAAGACACCTTAGCCAAGACACATTAGCCAAGACACCTTAGCCAAAACACATAAGCCAAGACACCGTAGAAAAAACACATTAACCAAGACACCTTAGCTTAGACACCTTAGCCAAGACACATTAGCCAAGACACCTTAGCCAAGACACCTTAGCCAAGACACCGTAGAAAAAACACATAAACCAAGACACCTTAGCTTAGACACCTTAGCCAAGACACATTAGCCAAGACACCTTAGCCAAGACACCTTAGCTTAGACAATTTAGCCAAGACACATTAGCCAAGACACATTAGCCAAGACACATTAGCCAAGACACCTTAGCCAAAACACATTAGCCAAGACACCTTAGCTTAGACACCTTAGCCAAGACACCTTAGCCGAGACACATTAGCCGAGACACATTAGCCAAGACACCTTAGCCAAGATACCTTAGCCAAGACACCTTAGCCAAGACACATTAGCCAAGACACCTTAGCCAAGACACCTTAGCCAAGACACCTTAGCCAAGACACATTAGCCAAGACACCTTAGCCAAAACACATAAGCCAAGACACCGTAGAAAAAACACATAAACCAAGACACCTTAGCTTAGACACCTTAGCCAAGACACATTAGCCAAGACACCTTAGCCAAGACACCTTAGCTTAGACACCTTAGCCAAGACACATCAGCCAAGACACATTAGCCAAGACACATTAGCCAAGACACCTTAGCCAAAACACATTAGCCAAGACACCTTAGCTTAGACACCTTAGCCAAGACACCTTAGCCGAGACACATTAGCCGAGACACATTAGCCAAGACACCTTAGCCAAGACACCTTAGCTTAGACACCTTAGCCAAGACACATTAGCCAAGACACATTAGCCAAGACACATTAGCCAAGACACCTTAGCCAAAACACATTAGCCAAGACACCTTAGCTTAGACACCTTAGCCAAGACACCTTAGCCGAGACACATTAGCCGAGACACATTAGCCAAGACACCATAGCCAAGACACCTTAGCCAAGACACCTTAGCTTAGACACCTTAGCCAAGACACATTAGCCAAGACTCCTTAGCCAAGACACATTAGCCAAGACACCTTAGCCAAAACACATTAGCCAAGACACCTTAGCTTAGACACCTTAGCCAAGACACCTTAGCCGAGACACCTTAGCCAAGACACCTTAGCCAAGACACCTTAGCCAAGACACCTTAGCCAAGACACCTTAGCCAAGACACATTAGCCAAGACACTTTAGCCAAGACACCTTAGCCGAGACACATTAGCCAAGACACCTTAGCCAAGACACCTTAGCCAAGACACCTTAGCCAAGACACCTTAGCCGAGACACATTAGCCAAGACACCTTAGCTTAGACACCTTAGCCAAGACACATTAGCCAAGACACCTTAGCCAAGACACCTTAGCTTAGACACCTTAGCCAAGACACATTAGCCAAGACACATTAGCCAAGACACATTAGCCAAGACACCTTAGCCAAAACACATTAGCCAAGACACCTTAGCTTAGACACCTTAGCCAAGACACCTTAGCCGAGACACATTAGCCGAGACACATTAGCCAAGACACCTTAGCCAAGATACCTTAGCCAAGACACCTTAGCCAAGACACATTAGCCAAGACACCTTAGCCAAGACACCTTAGAAATGACACCTTAGCCAAGACACATTAGCCAAGACACCTTAGCCAAAACACATAAGCCAAGACACCGTAGAAAAAACACATAAACCAAGACACCTTAGCTTAGACACCTTAGCCAAGACACATTAGCCAAGACACCTTAGCCAAGACACCTTAGCTTAGACACCTTAGCCAAGACACATTAGCCAAGACACATTAGCCAAGACACATTAGCCAAGACACCTTAGCCAAAACACATTAGCCAAGACACCTTAGCTTAGACACCTTAGCCAAGACACCTTAGCCGAGACACATTAGCCGAGACACATTAGCCAAGACACCTTAGCCAAGACACCTTAGCTTAGACACCTTAGCCAAGACACATTAGCCAAGACACATTAGCCAAGACACATTAGCCAAGACACCTTAGCCAAAACACATTAGCCAAGACACCTTAGCTTAGACACCTTAGCCAAGACACATTAGCCAAGACACCTTAGCCAAAACACATTAGCCAAGACACCTTAGCTTAGACACCTTAGCCAAGACACCTTAGCCGAGACACCTTAGCCAAGACACCTTAGCCAAGACACCTTAGCCAAGACACCTTAGTCAAGACACCTTAGCCAAGACACATTAGCCAAGACACTTTAGCCAAGACACCTTAGCCGAGACACATTAGCCAAGACACCTTAGCCAAGACACCTTAGCCAAGACACCTTAGCCAAGACACCTTAGCCGAGACACATTAGCCAAGCCACCTTAGCCAAGACACTTTAGCCAAGACACATTAGCCAAGACACCTTAGCCAAGATACCTTAGCCAAGACACCTTAGCCAAGACACATTAGCCAAGACACATTAGCCAAGACACCTTAGCCAAGACACCTTAGCCAAGACACGTTAGCCAAGACACATTAGCCGAGACACCTTAGCCAAGACACATTAGCCAAGACACATTAGCCAAGACACCTAAGCCAAGACACCTTAGCCAAGACACCTTAGCCAAGACACATTAGCCAAGACACCTTAGCCAAGACACCTTAGCCAAGACACCTTAGCCAAGACACATTAGCCAAGACACATTAGCCGAGACACATTAGCCAAGACACATTAGCCGAGACACCTTAGCCAAGACACATTAGCCAAGACACCTTAGCCAAGACACATTAGCCGAGACACCTTAGCCAAGACACCTTAGCCAAGACACCTTAGCCAAGACACATTAGCCAAGACACCTTAGCCAAGACACCTTAGCCAAGACACATTAGCCGAGACACCTTAGCCAAGACACCTTAGCCAAGACACCTTAGCCAAGACACATTAGCCAAGATACCTTAGCCAAGACACCTTAGCCAAGACACATTAGCCAAGACACCTTAGCCAAGACACATTAGCCAAGACACCTTAGCCAAGACACCTTAGCCAAGACACATTAGCCAAGACACATTAGCCGAGACACATTAGCCAAGACACATTAGCCAAGACACTTTAGCCAAGACACATTAGCCAAGACACATTAGCCAAGACACATTAGCCAAGACACATTAGCCAAGAAACATTAGCCAAGACACCTTAGCCAAAACACCTTAGCCAAGGCACATTAGCCAAGACACATTAGCCGAGACACATTAGCTGAGACACATTAGCCAAGACACCTTAGCCAAGACACCTTAGCCAAGACACCTTAGCCAAGACACCTTAGCCAAGACACATTAGCCAAGACACCTTAGCCAAGACACCTTAGCCAAGACACCTTAGCCAAGACACCTTAGCCAAGACACATTAGCCAAGACACATTAGCCAAGACACCTTAGCCAAGACACCTTAGCCAAGACACCTTAGCCAAGACACCTTAGCCAAGACACCTTAGCCAAGACACCTTAGCCAAGACACATTAGCCGAGACACCTTAGCCAAGACACATTAGCCAAGACACCTTAGCCAAGACACATTAGCCAAGACACCTTAGCCAAGACACCTTAGCCAAGACACCTTAGCCAAGACACATTAACCAAGACACATTAGCCGAGACACATTAGCCAAGACACCTTAGCCAAGACACCTTAGCCAAGACACCTTAGCCAAGACACCTTAGCCAAGACACCTTAGCCAAGACACCTTAGCCAAGACACCTTAGCCAAGACACCTTAGCCAAGACACATTAGCCAAGACACCTTAGCCAAGACACCTTAGCCAAGACACCTTAGCCAAGACACCTTAGCCAAGACACATTAGCCAAGACACATTAGCCGAGACACCTTAGCCAAGACACCTTAGCCAAGACACATTAGCCAAGACACATTAGCCAAGACACCTTAGCCAAGACACATTAGCCAAGACACATTAGCCAAGACACCTTAGCCAAGACACATTAGCCAAGACACCTTAGCCAAGACACCTTAGCCAAGACACCTTAGCCAAGACACCTTAGCCAAGACACCTTAGCCAAGACACCTTAGCCAAGACACATTAGCCAAGACACCTTAGCCAAGACACATTAGCCAAGACACATTAGCCAAGACACCTTAGCCAAGACACCTTAGCCAAGACACATTAGCCAAGACACATTAGCCAAGACACCTTAGCCAAGACACATTAGCCAAGACACCTTAGCCAAGACACCTTAGCCAAGACACATTAGCCAAGACACCTTAGCCAAGACACCTTAGCCAAGACACATTAGCCAAGACACCTTAGCTAAGACACCTTAGCCAAGACACCTTAGCCAAGACACATTAGCCGAGACACCTTAGCCAAGACACCTTAGCCAAGACACATTAGCCAAGACACATTAGCCAAGACACATTAGCCAAGACACATTAGCCAAGACACCTTAGCCAAGACACATTAGCCAAGACACATTAGCCAAGACACATTAGCCAAGACACATTAGCCAAGACACCTTAGCCAAGACACCTTAGCCAAGACACATTAGCCAAGACACCTTACCCAAGACACCTTAGCCAAGACACCTTATCCAAGACACCTTAGCCAAGACACATTAGCCAAGACACATTAGCCAAGACACCTTAGCCAAGACACCTTAGCCAAGACACCTTAGCCAAGACACCTTAGCCAAGACACATTAGCCAAGACACATTAGCCAAGACACCTTAGCCAAGACACCTTAGCCAAGACACATTAGCCAAGACACATTAGCCAAGACACCTTAGCCAAGACACATTAGCCGAGACACATTAGCCAAGACACATTAGCCAAGACACATTAGCCAAGACACCTTAGCCAAGACACCTTAGCCAAGACACCTTAGCCAAGACACATTAGCCAAGACACATTAACCGAGACACATTAGCCAAGACACCTTAGCCAAGACACTTTAGCCGAGACACATTAGCCAAGACACATAAGCCGAGACACATTAGCAGAGACACCTTAGCCAAGACACATTAGCCAAGACACCTTAGCCAAGACACCTTAGCCAAGACACCTTAGCCAAGACACCTTAGCCAAGACACCTTAGCCAAGACACCTTAGCCAAGACACTTTAGCCGTGACACATTAGCCAAGACACATAAGCCAAGACACCTTAGCCAAGACACATTAGCCAAGACACATTAGCCAAGACACCTTAGCCAAGACACCTTAGCCAAGACACCTTAGCCAAGACACCTTAGCCAAGACACATTAGCCAAGACACATTAGCCAAGACACCTTAGCCAAGACACCTTAGCCAAGACACCTTAGCCAAGACACCTTAGCCAAGACACATTAGCCAAGACACATTAGCCAAGACACCTTAGCCAAGACACATTAGCCAAGACACCTTAGCCAAGACACCTTAGCCAAGACACATTAGCCAAGACACCTTAGCCAAGACACCTTAGCTAAGACACCTTAGCCAAGACACCTTAGCCAAGACACATTAGCCGAGACACCTTAGCCAAGACACCTTAGCCAAGACACATTAGCCAAGACACATTAGCCAAGACACATTAGCCAAGACACATTAGCCAAGACACCTTAGCCAAGACACATTAGCCAAGACACATTAGCCAAGACACATTAGCCAAGACACATTAGCCAAGACACCTTAGCCAAGACACCTTAGCCAAGACACATTAGCCAAGACACCTTACCCAAGACACCTTAGCCAAGACACCTTATCCAAGACACCTTAGCCAAGACACATTAGCCAAGACACATTAGCCAAGACACCTTAGCCAAGACACCTTAGCCAAGACACATTAGCCAAGACACATTAGCCAAGACACCTTAGCCAAGACACATTAGCCGAGACACATTAGCCAAGACACATTAGCCAAGACACATTAGCCAAGACACCTTAGCCAAGACACCTTAGCCAAGACACCTTAGCCAAGACACCTTAGCCAAGACACATTAGCCAAGACACATTAACCGAGACACATTAGCCAAGACACCTTAGCCAAGACACCTTAGCCAAGACACCTTAGCCAAGACACCTTAGCCAAGACACCTTAGCCAAGACACATTAGCCAAGACACCTTAGCCAAGACACCTTAGCCAAGACACCTTAGCCAAGACACATTAGCCAAGACACATTAGCCAAGACACCTTAGCCAAGACACCTTAGCCAAGACACATTAGCCGAGACACCTTAGCCAAGACACATAAGCCGAGACACATTAGCAGAGACACGTTAGCCAAGACACCTTAGCCAAGACACCTTAGCCAAGACACCTTAGCCAAGACACCTTAGCCAAGACACCTTAGCCAAGACACCTTAGCCAAGACACCTTAGCCAAGACACATAAGCCAAGACACCTTAACCAAGACACTTTAGCCAAGACACATTAGCCGAGACACCTTAGCCAAGACACATTAGCCAAGACACCTTAGCCAAGACACATTAGCCAAGACACATTAGCCGAGACACATTAGCCAAGACACCTTAGCCAAGACACCTTAGCCAAGACACCTTAGCCAAGACACCTTAGCCAAGACACCTTAGCCAAGACACATTAGCCAAGACACATTAGCCAAGACACCTTAGCCAAGACACATTAGCCAAGACACATTAGCCAAGACACCTTAGCGAAGACACATTAGCCAAGACACCTTAGCGAAGACACATTAGCCAAGACACCTTAGCCAAGACACATTAGCCAAGACACCTTAGCCAAGACACATTAGCCAAAACACATTAGCCAAGACACCTTAGCCAAGACACCTTAGCCAAGACACCTTAGCCAAGACACCTTAGCCAAGACACCTTAGCCAAGACACATTAGCCAAGACACATTAACCGAGACACATTAGCCAAGACACCTTAGCCAAGACACTTTAGCCGAGACACATTAGCCGAGACACATTAGCCAAGACACCTTAGCCAAGACACTTTAGCCAAGACACATTAGCCAAGACACCTTAGCCAAGACACCTTAGCCAAGACACCTTAGCCAAGACACCTTAGCCAAGACACATTAGCCAAGACACCTTAGCCAAGACACCTTAGCCAAGACACATTAACCGAGACACATTAGCCAAGACACCTTAGCCAAGACACTTTAGCCGAGACACATTAGCCAAGACACCTTAGCCAAGACACATTAGCAGAGACACGTTAGCCAAGACACATTAGCCAAGACACCTTAGCCAAGACACCTTAGCCAAGACACCTTAGCCAAGACACCTTAGCCAAGACACCTTAGCCAAGACACCTTAGCCAAGACACATTAGCCAAGACACATTAACCGAGACACATTAGCCAAGACACCTTAGCCAAGACACTTTAGCCGAGACACATTAGCCAAGACACATAAGCCGAGACACATTAGCAGAGACACGTTAGCCAAGACACCTTAGCCAAGACACCTTAGCCAAGACACCTTAGCCAAGACACCTTAGCCAAGACACCTTAGCCAAGACACCTTAGCCAAGACACCTTAGCCAAGACACCTTAGCCAAGACACATTAGCCAAGACACATTAACCGAGACACATTAGCCAAGACACTTTAGCTGAGACACATTAGCCGAGACACATTAGCCAAGACACATTAGCCGAGACACATTAGCCAAGACACATTAGCCAAGACACCTTAGCCAAGACACCTTAGCCAAGACACCTTAGCCAAGACACCTTAGCCAAGACACATTAGCCAAGACACCTTAGCCAAGACACCTTAGCCAAGACACCTTAGCCAAGACACATTAACCGAGACACATTAGCCAAGACACCTTAGCCAAGACACTTTAGCCGAGACACATTAGCCAAGACACATTAGCCAAGACACATTAGCCAAGACACCTTAGCCAAGACACATTAGCCGAGACACATTAGCCAAGACACATTAGCCAAGACACCTTAGCCAAGACACATTAGCCAAGACACCTTAGCCAAGACACCTTAGCCAAGACACCTTAGCCAAGACACCTTAGCCAAGACACCTTAGCCAAGACACCTTAGCCAAGACACCTTAGCCAAGACACCTTAGCCAAGACACCTTAGCCAAGACACCTTAGCCAAGACACCTTAGCCAAGACACCTTAGCCAAGACACATTAGCCAAGACACATTAACCGAGACACATTAGCCAAGACACTTTAGCCGAGACACATTAGCCGAGACACATTAGCCAAGACACATTAGCCGAGACACATTAGCCAAGACACATTAGCCAAGACACCTTAGCCAAGACACCTTAGCCAAGACACCTTAGCCAAGACACCTTAGCCAAGACACATTAGCCAAGACACCTTAGCCAAGACACCTTAGCCAAGACACCTTAGCCAAGACACATTAACCGAGACACATTAGCCAAGACACCTTAGCCAAGACACTTTAGCCGAGACACATTAGCCAAGACACATAAGCCGAGACACATTAGCAGAGACACGTTAGCCAAGACACCTTAGCCAAGACACCTTAGCCAAGACACCTTAGCCAAGACACATTAGCCAAGACACCTTAGCCAAGACACATTAGCCAAGACACATTAGCCAAGACACCTTAGCCAAGACACATTAGCCGAGACACATTAGCCAAGACACATTAGCCAAGACACCTTAGCCAAGACACCTTAGCCAAGACACCTTAGCCAAGACACCTTAGCCAAGACACCTTAGCCAAGACACCTTAGCCAAGACACATTAGCCAAGACACATTAACCGAGACACATTAGCCAAGACACCTTAGCCAAGACACTTTAGCCGAGACACATTAGCCAAGACACATTAGCCAAGACACCTTAGCCAAGACACATTAGCCAAGACACATTAACCGAGACACATTAGCCAAGACACCTTAGCCAAGACACTTTAGCCGAGACACATTAGCCGAGACACATTAGCCAAGACACATTAGCCGAGACACATTAGCCAAGACACATTAGCCAAGACACCTTAGCCAAGACACCTTAGCCAAGACACCTTAGCCAAGACACCTTAGCCAAGACACATTAGCCAAGACACCTTAGCCAAGACACCTTAGCCAAGACACATTAACCGAGACACATTAGCCAAGACACCTTAGCCAAGACACTTTAGCCGAGACACATTAGCCAAGACACATAAGCCGAGACACATTAGCAGAGACACGTTAGCCAAGACACCTTAGCCAAGACACCTTAGCCAAGACACATTAGCCAAGACACATTAGCCAAGACACCTTAGCCAAGACACATTAGCCAAGACACATTAGCCAAGACACCTTAGCCAAGACACATTAGCCGAGACACATTAGCCAAGACACATTAGCCAAGACACCTTAGCCAAGACACCTTAGCCAAGACACCTTAGCCAAGACACCTTAGCCAAGACACCTTAGCCAAGACACCTTAGCCAAGACACATTAGCCAAGACACATTAACCGAGACACATTAGCCAAGACACCTTAGCCAAGACACTTTAGCCGAGACACATTAGCCAAGACACATAAGCCGAGACACATTAGCAGAGACACGTTAGCCAAGACACCTTAGCCAAGACACCTTAGCCAAGACACCTTAGCCAAGACACATTAGCCAAGACACCTTAGCCAAGACACCTTAGCCGAGACACATTAGCCAAGACACCTTAGCCGAGACACATTAGCCAAGACACATTAGCCAAGACACCTTAGCCAAGACACCTTAGCCGAGACACATAAGCCAAGACACTTTAGCCGAGACACATTAGCCAAGACACCTTAGCCAAGACACCTTAGCCAAGACACCTTAGCCAAGACACCTTAGTAAAGACACATTAGCCAAGACACCTTAGCCAAGACACCTTAGCCAAGACACCTTAGCCAAGACACATTAGCCAAGACACCTTAGCCAAGACACCTTAGCCAAGACACCTTAGCCAAGACACCTTAGCCGAGACACCTTAGCCAAGACACATTAGCCAAGACACCTTAGCCAAGACACATTAGCCAAGACACATTAGCCGAGACACATAAGCCAAGACACTTTAGCCGAGACACATTAGCCAAGACACATAAGCCGAGACACATTAGCAGAGACACGTTAGCCAAGACACCTTAGCCAAGACACCTTAGCCAAGACACCTTAGCCAAGACACCTTAGCCAAGACACATTAGCCGAGACACCTTAGCCAAGACACCTTAGCCAAGACACCTTAGCCAAGACACATTAGCCAAGACACATTAGCCAAGACACCTTAGCCAAGACACCTTAGCCAAGACACCTTAGCCAAGACACCTTAGCCAAGACACCTAAGCCAAGACACCTTAGCCAAGACACATTAGCCAAGACACCTTAGCCGAGACACATTAGCCAAGACACATTAGCCAAGACACCTTAGCCAAGACACCTTAGCCAAGACACCTTAGCCAAGACACCTAAGCCAAGACACCTTAGCCAAGACACAATAGCCAAGACACCTTAGCCAAGACACCTTAGCCAAGACACATTAGCCAAGACACATTAGCCGAGACACATTAGCCAAGACACCTTAGCCAAGACACCTTAGCCAAGACACATTAGCCAAGACACCTTAGCCAAGACACTTTAGCCGAGACACATTAGCCAAGACACCTTAGCCAAGACACATTAGCCAAGACACCTTAGCCAAGACACATTAGCCAAGACACCTTAGCCAAGACACCTTAGCCAAGACACCTTAGCCAAGACACCTTAGCCAAGACACATTAGCCGAGACACATTAGCCAAGACACCTTAGCCAAGACACCTTAGCCAAGACACATTAGCCGAGACACATTAGCCAAGACACATTAGCCAAGACACCTTAGCCAAGACACCTTAGCCAAGACACCTTAGCCAAGACACATTAGCCAAGACACCTTAGCCAAGACACTTTAGCCAAGACACCTTAGCCAAGACACCTTAGCCAAGACACCTTAGCCAAGACACATTAGCCAAGACACCTTAGCCAAGACACCTTAGCCAAGACACATTAGCCGAGACACCTTAGCCAAGACACATTAGCCAAGACACCTTAGCCAAGACACATTAGCCAAAACACATTAGCCAAGACACCTTAGCCAAGACACTTTAGCCGAGACACATTAGCCAAGACACATAAGCCGAGACACATTAGCAGAGACACATTAGCCAAGACACATTAGCCAAGACACCTTAGCTAAGACACCTTAGCCGAGACACCTTAGCCAAGACACCTTAGCCGAGACACATTAGCCGAGACACATTAGCAGCGACACATTATTCAAGACACATTAGCCAAGACACATAAGCCAAGACACCTTAGCCAAAACACATTAGCCGAGACACATTAGCCAAGACACATTAGCCAAGACACCTTAGCCAAGACACCTTAGCCAAGACACATTAGAAAAAGACACATTAGCCGAGAGACGTTAGCCAAGACACATTAGCCAAGACACATTAGCCAAGACACATTAGCGAAGACACCTTAGCCAAGACACATTAGCCAAGAAACATTAGCCAAGACACATTAGCCAAGACACCTTAGCCAAGACACATTAGCCAAGACACATTAGCCAAGACACATTAGCCAAGACACATTAGCCAAGACACCTTAGCCAAGACACCTTAGCCAAGACACATTAGCCAAGACACCTTACCCAAGACACCTTAGCCAAGACACCTTATCCAAGACACCTTAGCCAAGACACATTAGCCAAGACACATTAGCCAAGACACCTTAGCCAAGACACCTTAGCCAAGACACATTAGCCAAGACACATTAGCCAAGACACCTTAGCCAAGACACCTTAGCCAAGACACATTAGCCAAGACACCTTAGCCAAGACACATTAGCCAAGACACCTTAGCCAAGACACCTTAGCCAAAACACATTAGCCAAGACACCTTAGCCAAGACACCTTAGCCAAGACATCTTAGCCAAGACACCTTAGCCAAAACACATTAGCCAAGACACATTAGCCAAGACACGTTAGCCAAGACACCTTAGCCAAGACACCTTAGCCAAGACACCTTAGCCAAGACACATTAGCCAAGACACCTTAGCCAAGACACCTTAGCCAAGACACATTAGCCAAGACACCTTAGCCAAGACACATTAGCCAAGACACCTTAGCCAAGACACATTAGCCAAGACACATTAGCCAAGACACCTTAGCCAAGACACCTTAGCCAAGACATCTTAGCCAAGACACCTTAGCCAAAACACATTAGCCAAGACACATTAGCCAAGACATGTTAGCCAAGACACCTTAGCCAAGACACCTTAGCCAAGACACCTTAGCCAAGACACATTAGCCAAGACACCTTAGCCAAGACACATTAGCCAAGACACATTAGCCAAGACACCTTAGCCAAGACACCTTAGCCAAGACATCTTAGCCAAGACACCTTAGCCAAAACACATTAGCCAAGACACATTAGCCAAGACATGTTAGCCAAGACACATTAGCCAAGACACATTAGCCAAGACACATTAGCGAAGACACCTTAGCCAAGACACATTAGCCAAGAAACATTAGCCAAGACACATTAGCCAAGACACCTTAGCCAAGACACATTAGCCAAGACACATTAGCCAAGACACATTAGCCAAGACACATTAGCCAAGACACCTTAGCCAAGACACCTTAGCCAAGACACATTAGCCAAGACACCTTACCCAAGACACCTTAGCCAAGACACCTTATCCAAGACACCTTAGCCAAGACACATTAGCCAAGACACATTAGCCAAGACACCTTAGCCAAGACACCTTAGCCAAGACACATTAGCCAAGACACATTAGCCAAGACATCTTAGCCAAGACACCTTAGCCAAAACACATTAGCCAAGACACCTTAGCCAAGACACCTTAGCCAAGACACATTAGCCAAGACACATTAGCCAAGACACCTTAGCCAAGACACCTTAGCCAAGACACATTAGCCAAGACACCTTAGCCAAGACACATTAGCCAAGACACCTTAGCCAAGACACCTTAGCCAAAACACATTAGCCAAGACACCTTAGCCAAGACACCTTAGCCAAGACATCTTAGCCAAGACACCTTAGCCAAAACACATTAGCCAAGACACATTAGCCAAGACACATTAGCCAAGACACCTTAGCCAAGACACCTTAGCCAAGACACATTAGCCAAGACACCTTAGCCAAGACACATTAGCCAAGACACCTTAGCCAAGACACATTAGCCAAGACACATTAGCCAAGACACCTTAGCCAAGACACCTTAGCCAAGACATCTTAGCCAAGACACCTTAGCCAAAACACATTAGCCAAGACACATTAGCCAAGACATGTTAGCCAAGACACCTTAGCCAAGACACCTTAGCCAAGACACCTTAGCCAAGACACCTTAGCCAAAACACATTAGCCAAGACACATAAGCCAAGACACATTAGCCGAGACACATTGGCCAAGACACCTTACCCAAGACACCTTAGCCAAGACACCTTATCCAAGACACCTTAGCCAAGACACATTAGCCAAGACACATTAGCCAAGACACCTTAGCCAAGACACCTTAGCCAAGACACATTAGCCAAGACACCTTAGCCAAGACACCTTAGCCAAGACACATTAGCCAAGACACATTAGCCAAGACACCTTAGCCAAGACACCTTAGCCAAGACACATTAGCCAAGACACCTTAGCCAAGACACATTAGCCAAGACACCTTAGCCAAGACACCTTAGCCAAAACACATTAGCCAAGACACCTTAGCCAAGACACCTTAGCCAAGACATCTTAGCCAAGACACCTTAGCCAAAACACATTAGCCAAGACACATTAGCCAAGACACGTTAGCCAAGACACCTTAGCCAAGACACCTTAGCCAAGACACCTTAGCCAAGACACATTAGCCAAGACACCTTAGCCAAGACACCTTAGCCAAGACACATTAGCCAAGACACCTTAGCCAAGACACATTAGCCAAGACACCTTAGCCAAGACACATTAGCCAAGACACATTAGCCAAGACACCTTAGCCAAGACACCTTAGCCAAGACATCTTAGCCAAGACACCTTAGCCAAAACACATTAGCCAAGACACATTAGCCAAGACATGTTAGCCAAGACACCTTAGCCAAGACACCTTAGCCAAGACACCTTAGCCAAGACACCTTAACCAAAACACATTAGCCAAGACACATAAGCCAAGACACATTAGCCGAGACACATTGGCCGAGACACCTTAGCCAAGACACCTTAGCCAAGACACCTTAGCCAAGACACCTTAGCCAAGACACCTTAGATAAGACACCTTAGCCAAGACACCTTAGCCAAGACACATTAGCCAAGACACATTAGCCAAAACAAATAAGCCGAGACACCTTAGCCAAGACACATTAGCAAAGACACCTTAGCCGAAACACATTAGCCAAGACTCCTTAGCCAAGACACCTTAGCCAAGACACATTAGCCGAGACACCTTAGCTAAGGCACCTTAGCCAAGACACCTTAGCCGAGACACATTAGCCAAGACACCTTAGCCAAGACACCTTAGCCAAGACACATTAGCCAAGTCACTTTAGCCAAGACACATTAGCCAAGACACCTTAGCCAAGACACATTAGCCAAGACACATTAGCCAAGACACCTTAGCCAAGACACATTAGTCAAGACACATTAGCCAAGACACATTAGCCAAGACACATTAGCCAAGACACCTTAGCCAAGACAACTTAGCCAAGACACATTAGCCAAGACACATTAGCCAAGACACCTTAGCCAAGACACATTGGCCAAGACACCTTAGCCAAGACGCCTTAGCCAAGACACATTAGCCAAGACACATTAGCCGAGCCACATTAGCCGAGACACATTAGCCGAGACACGTTAGCCAAGACACATTAGCCAAGACACATTAGCCAAGACACCTTAGCCAAGACACCTGAGTCAGGTCACCTTAGCCAGGTCACCTTAGCCAAGACACCTTAGCCAAGACACCTTAGCCAAGACACATTAGCCAAGACACCTTATCCAAGACACATTAGCCGAGACACATTAGCCGAGACACATTAGCCGAGACACATTAGCCAAGACACATTAGCCAAGAAACCTTAGCCAAGACACATTAGCCAAAACACATTAGCCAAGACATATTAGCCAAGACACCTTAGCCAAGACAACTTAGCCAAGACACATTAGCCAAGATACATTAGCCAAGACACATTAGCCAAGACACCTTAGCCAAGACACATTGGCCAAGACACCTTAGCCAAGACGCCTTAGCCAAGACACATTAGCCAAGACACATTAGCCGAGCCACATTAGCCGAGACACATTAGCCGAGACACGTTAGCCAAGACACATTAGCCAAGACACATTAGCCAAGACACCTTAGCCAAGACACCTGAGTCAGGTCACCTTAGCCAGGTCACCTTAGCCAAGACACCTTAGCCAAGACACCTTAGCCAAGACACATTAGCCAAGACACCTTATCCAAGACACATTAGCCGAGACACATTAGCCGAGACACATTAGCCGAGACACATTAGCCAAGACACATTAGCCAAGAAACCTTATCCAAGACACATTAGCCAAGACACATTAGCCAAGACATATTAGCCAAGACACCTTAGCCAAGACAACTTAGCCAAGACACATTAGCCAAGACACATTAGCCAAGACACCTTAGCCAAGACACATTGGCCAAGACACCTTAGCCAAGACACCTTAGCCAAGACACATTAGCCAAGACACATTAGCCGAGCCACATTAGCCGAGACACATTAGCCGAGACACATTAGCCAAGACACCTTAGCCAAGACACATTAGCCAAGACACATTAGCCAAAACACATTAGCCAAGACACATCAGCCAAGACACCATAGCTAAGACACCTTAGCCAAGACACCTTAGCCAAGACACCTTAGCCAAGACACATTAGCCAAGACACCTTAGCCAAAACACCTTAGCCAAAACACATTAGCCGAGACACATTAGCCAAGACACCTTAGCCAAGACACCTTAGCCAAGACACCTTAGCCAAGACACCTTAGCCAAGACACCTTAGCCAAGACACCTTAGCCAAGACACATTAGCCAAGACACCTTAGCCAAGACACCTTAGCCAAGACACATTAGCCAAGACACCTTAGCCGAGACACCTTAGCCGAGACACATTAGCCGAGACACATTAGCCAAGACACATTAGCCAAGACACATTTGCCAAGACACCATAGCCAAGACACCTTAGCCAAGACACATTAGCCAAGACACATTAGCCAAGACACATTAGCCGAGACACCTTAGCCAAGAAACCTTAGCCAAGACACCTTAGCCGAGACACATTAGCCGAGACACATTAGCCAAGACACCTTAGCCAAGACACCTTAGCCAAGACACCTTAGCCAAGACACCTTAGCCAAGAAACCTTAGCCAAGACAGCTTAGCCGAGACACATTAGCCGAGACACATTAGCCAAGATACCATAGCCAACACACCTTAGCCAAGACACCTTAGCCGAGACACATTAGCCAAGACACCTTAGCCAAGACACCTTAGCCAAGACACCTTAGCCGAGACACATTAGCCAAGACACATTAGCCAAGACACCTTAGCCAAGACACCTTAGCCAAGACACCTTAGCCAAGACACCTTAGCCAAGACACCTTAGCCGAGACACATTAGCCGAGACACATTAGCCGAGACACATTAGCCAAGACACATTAGCCAAGACACATTTGCCAAGACACCATAGCCAAGACACCTTAGCCAAGACACATTAACCAAGACACATTAGCCAAGACACATTAGCCGAGACACCTTAGCCAAGACACCTTAGCCAAGACACATTGGCCAAGACACATTAGCCAAGACACATTAGCCAAGACACATTAGCACACATTAGACACATTTTTTAAATCTAGTATTGATTACCTCGGATACAATATCTTGGCAAGCGGCATAAAACCAAATCTAGATAAGGTTAAGGCGATAGCGGAAGTGGCAAGCCCGAGAAACGTAAATGAACTACAAGCATTTTTGGGATTATTAAATTTCTACCGTAGAATCCTACCCAACTTTTTAGCTCAACTTTATCCGTTACATGCGTTACTAAAAAAGAATACAAAATTTAATTGGGATAATAAATGTGAGGAAGTTTTTCAAGAAACAAAACAAATGTTAATAAATCATAAAGTCTTAGAACCTTATGACCCCAGTAAACCAATAAAGTTAGCTGTGGACGCTAGTCCATATGGAGTGGGAGCGGTGTTGTCTCACGTCATAAACAAAATAGAAAAGCCTATCGCTTTTGCCTCAGCTACACTTACCGAAGCGCAAAAAAATTATGCTCACGTACATAAGGAAGCGTTAGCCGTAATGTTCGGGGTAAACAAATTTCATAAATATATATTTGGGTTCAAGTTTAAGTTAGTAACCGATAATAGCGGAGTTAAAGAAATTTTCAACCCAACCAGAGGAACTTCTTCGATCGCAATGGCTCGTTTACAAAGATGGGCCTTGACCCTTTTAAATTACGATTATGTTATTGAACAAGACCAGGTACAATGATGAGCAACGCAGATGCTATGTCAAGGCTTCCGCTAGTGAAAGCACCAGGTGTTGAAAATATTCAGTTAGGAATAAAGGCGGTTCAAGAAAGTGGGCCATTAAATGATGTTAGAATACGTTGCAATCAGCAGGAAGACCCTTTGATTAAAACATTACATGAAAGATTAAAAGGCGGCTGGACGCATGAACCGGAGTATAGTTTAAAACCATTCTTTAAACTCAAAACGCATTTTGGATTAGAAGACGGAATTTTATGTTTTAACGATAGGATAGTAGTACCGGAAAGCCTTAAAAGTCTGACGCTAAAAAACTTACACCAAAATCATGAGGGTATAGTAAAAATGAAAATGAACGCACGGCAGCACGTGTGGTGGAAAACCATGGACAAGGATTTAACAGAATTTGTAAAATCGTGCAAAGTATGCCAGTTACGTCAAATAGTGCCAAAAGAAGTGGTAGTAACTAAATGGCCAAGCGTAGAAGGGCCTTTCCAAAGGGTACATTTGGATCTTTTTTATATAGAAAGCCGTACCTTACTCATAATAGTAGATGCTTTTTCAAAAAATATAGACGTTAGACTATTAAATCTTTCGCGGGCGTCCGATATCATCGAAAACCTATAAAACTTTTTTGCATGTTTTTGATTGCCTCAGGAAATCGTGACCAATAATGGTCCACCCTTTAATTCGGTTGCTTTTGAAAATTTTCTAAACGTGAGAGGTATAAAGGTATCGAAATCACCCCCATACCACCCACAATCAAACGGGTTAGCGGAAAGAGCTGTTAGAACAGTAAAGGAAGTCATCAAAAAATTTATGATTAATAAGAAAGTAAAACATCTATCCCTAACTAGGAAAATCAATAAACTTTTAACAAATTATAGGAACACACCGTGTACTGTAACAAAAGTCACACCAGCCTCACGAATATATAGTTATGTACCCACCACTATAATGAATTCAATGAAACCTAAAACGGGAGCGACACCTCTTAAAAAATCACCAATGAAAAAGCAATTTAGTAAACCTAACGTATTTAATACGTCGTATATGACAAAGACGCTAGAATTTAAAGAAGGAGAAAAAGCCCTATATAGAATTCATTTTAAGGAATTATTTATATGGATTCCGGTTACTTTTTACAAAAAACTTTGTATTTTACGATATTTGGTAAACATTAATGGAAATATTAGAATGGTACACATCAACCAATTGAAAAAGAATTCTAATTACGAACCAATAGCCTTGGCGCAACCGCAAACAACAAAATATGAAGAAGAAAAGGAAATATTAGATAAAGTAAAACTAGAACCAAAACCGAGTAGAAAACGAGCCAGAAGCGAATCTTCCTCACCGCTCATTCGAAGATCTGAGCGACTAAAGGGACAACCTAGGAAAAAATATCCCAAATAAGAACAACAGTTTAGCGGGGAGAATGTAGAGTTAAGAAATTAGTTCATAAGTATAAACTAGGTTAAGATTGTAATTAGTATGTAAGTATTGGTAACGTTGCACACGCATCATACGGTCACCCGTAATGTGCGTACAGCCAGTTGAATAAATGCCACTAACGAGTACACAACATAGCCAAGACACCTTAGCCAAAACACCTTAGCCAAGACACATTAGCCAAGACACCTTAGCCAAAACACCTTAGCCAAAACACATTAGCCGAGACACATTAGCCAAGACACCTTAGCCAAGACACCTTAGCCAAGACACCTTAGCCAAGACACCTTAGCCAAGACACATTAGCCAAGACACCTTAGCCAAGACACTTTAGCCACGACACCTTAGCCAAGACACCTTAGAAAAGAAACATTAGCCAAGACACATTAGCCAAGACACCTTAGCCAAGACACCTTAGCCAAGACACATCAGAAAAGACACATTAGCCAAGACACCTTAGCCAAGACACATTAGCCAAGACACCTTAGCCAAGACACATTAGCCAAGACACATTAGCCAAGACACATTAGCCGAGACACATTAGCCAAGACACCTTAGCCAAGACACCTTAGCCAAGACACATTAGCCAAGACACCTTAGCCAAGACACTTTAGCCGAGACACATTAGCCAAGACACCTTAGCCAAGACACATTAGCCAAGACACCTTAGCCAAGACACATTAGCCAAGACACCTTAGCCAAGACACCTTAGCCAAGACACATTTGCCAAGAAACCTTAGCCAAGACACCTTAGCCAAGACACATTAGCCAAGACACCTTAGCCAAGACACTTTAGCCAAGACACCTTAGCCAAGACACCTTAGCCAAGACACATTAGCCAAGACACCTTAGCCAAGACACATTAGCCAAGACACATTTGCCAAGAAACCTTAGCCAAGACACCTTAGCCAAGACACATTAGCCAAGACACCTTAGCCAAGACACCTTAGCCAAGACACATCAGAAAAGACACATTAGCCAAGACACCTTAGCCAAGACACATTAGCCAAGACACCTTAGCCAAGACACATTAGCCAAGACACATTAGCCAAGACACCTTAGCCGAGACACATTAGCCAAGACACCTTAGCCAAGACACCTTAGCCAAGACACATTAGCCAAGACACCTTAGCCAAGACACTTTAGCCGAGACACATTAGCCAAGACACCTTAGCCAAGACACATTAGCCAAGACACCTTAGCCAAGACACATTAGCCAAGACACCTTAGCCAAGACACCTTAGCCAAGACACCTTAGCCAAGACACATTAGCTAAGACACATTAGCCAAGACACCTTAGCCAAGACACATTAGCCAAGACACATTAGACAAGACACATTAGGCAAAATCGGTTTAGAAATTTGCTAGCAGTAAGCGACCGATAATGTGTTGTTTTTCCGTAGATGCGTTGGGGATCGGTCTTTCAAATACGCACACGGAAAGCATTAAGAAATGGGCGTATTTTCTCGTGGTATGCTGGTATGAATCGGTGCAGGAATTTGCTAGCAGTAAGCGACCGATAATGTGTTGCTTTTCCGTAGATGCATTGGGGATCGGTCTGGCAAATACGCACACGGTAAGCGTTAGGAAATGACCGTATTTTCTTGTGGTATGCTGGTATGAATCGGTGCAGAAATTTGCTAGCAGTAAGCGACCGATAATGTGTTTTTTTCCGTAGATGCGTTGGGGATCGGTCAGGCAAATACGCACACGGAAATCATTAGGAAATGTCCGTATTTTTTCGTAGTATGGTGGCATAAATCGGTGCAGGAATCTGCTAGCAATAAGCAACCGATGATGTATGTTTTTTTCGTAGATGCGTTGGCGATCGGTCTGGCAAATACGCACATGGAAAGCATTAGGAAATCGGCGTATTTTCTCGTGGTATGCTGGTATGAATCGGTGCAGAAATTTGCTAGCAGTAAGCGACCGATAATGTGTTGTTTTTCCGTAGATGCGTTGGGGATCGGTCTAGCAAATACTCACATGGAAGGCATTAGGATATGGGCGTATTTGTTCGTGGTATGCTGGCATAAATCGGTGCAGGAATTTGCTAGCAGTAAGCGACCGATAATGTGTTGTTTTTCCGTAGATGCGTTGGGGATCGATCTTGCAAATACGCACACGGAAAGCATTAATAAATGTGCGAATTTTCTCGTGGTATGCTGGCACGAATCGGTGCAGAAATTTGCTAGCAGTAAGCGATCGATAAAGGATGGCTTTTCGGTAGATGCGTAGGGGATTGGTCTGGCAAATACGCACACGGAAAGCATTAGAAAATGGGCGTGTTTTCTCGTGGTATGCTGGTATGAATCGGTGCAGAAATTCGCTAGCAGTAGGCGACCGATAATGTGTTATTTTCCGTAGATGCGTTGGGGATCGGTTTGGAAAATACGCACATGGAAAGCATTAAGAAATGGGCGTATTTTCTCGTGGTATGCTGGCATAAATCGGTGCAGGAATCAGCTAGCAGTAAGCGACCGATAATTTGTGGTTTTTCGGTAGATGTGTTGGGGATCGGTCTTGCAAATACGCACATGGAAAGCATTAGGAAATGTGCGTATTTTCTCGTGGTATGCTGGCACGGATCGGTGCAGGAATTTGCTAGCAGTAAGCGATCGATAAAGGGTGGTTTATCGGTAGATGCGTAGGGGATTGGTCTGGCAAATACGCACATGGAAAGCATTAAAATTAAATGCTTCTGCTTCTCGATTTTGTAACTACCTTTTCATGAGTGCCGTATTGAGCCAAAATTATTGGGCGTATCGTATGATACGCTTTACTTGTTTCTGTTTGAAGCGCATACGCTTGCACACTCTTGGTAACGTTTGGTAACGGTTACCACAATTAAAAGCAAAGCTAATTAAATTAAATTGAATGAAAGAACATTGAAATAAATTTTAACGAATGTAAATAAATTTAATTCTTTTCATTGAATTTGCTGAAATCTAATGTTTTTGAATTTAATTTCATGTAATATTATATGCGTTATTTTTATTTGCTTGAAATTAATTGAATCGAATATTGTTTGCTATATTGATTTGAAACAGACGTCAGTCGACACAGATGTCATTCGGCACAGATGTCATTCGGCACAGATGTCATTCGGCACAGATGTCATTCAAGCATCCTGTTGCTTTTTCGGTGAAACCGCATGTCAAGGATGAAAAATCGATAGCTGTTGTGATCGGTATGGTTTTCGAGGTTTTGTTTACACATGCTGTGAATTGCAAAGCTCAACATGTGCGCTCGTCGTGTGACCGGTTTGGCTCGAATTGTTTTTTTGAAAGAAATATATTATATGTTGGGTTTTGTTTACATTATTACAAATTTCCTCGCTGCGTGTTGTTTATGTCATGAGTATGAATTTTGCCTTTAGTAAATCGCTACAACACGTTGTGTTATCAGCAGAAATTTAAAAAAAAATCGGAGAAAATCAAATCTATATAAAATAAATCAAATAAATTATAAATTGTAAAATTCGAAAACCCCCTTTAAATTTAATAAATTGTGAATTGTCAAATTCGACAACGGCCTTGCTGTCACGGCGAAAAATGTGGCTAAGGGTTGTGTCATGTGGAAAAATTATGAACTGTCAAATTTGACAACCGCCTTGCCAACTGTCAATTTGAAATAAATTATGAACTGTCAAATTTGACAACCGCTTTTTTAACTGTCAGTTTAAAATAAATTATGAACTGTCAAATTTGACAACCGCCTTTTAAACTGTCAATTTAAAATTAATGTGGCTAATGGTTGTGTCACATTTTGAGGGCTTAAAATATTTAAAATTATTGTATGTTTAAAAAATTCAATTTTAATAAAGTACCATAAGTTTTGAAAAAATTCATCAAATTTTCACATATTTCTATTTTAATTAAATAAATTATGAACTGTCAAACTTTTTGACCACTCTTTTAACACTATCCAAAAAATGTGGCTAATGATTGTGTCACATTTTGAGGGCTTAAAATATTTAAAAATATTGTATGTTTAAAAAATTCCATTTTTCAATAAAGTACCATAGGTTATAAAAAAATTCAACAAATTTTGTCATATTTTTATTTTAATTAAATAAATTATGAACTGTCAAACATTTTGACAACTTTTTTGACACTGTGTGAAAAATTTTGTCAAATTTGACAACCGCTTTTTAACTGTCAATTTGAAATAAATTATGAACTGTCAAATTTGACAACCACTTTTTGAACTGTCAAATATGACAACCGCTTTTTAAACTGTCAATTTGAAATAAATCATGAACTGTCAAATTTGACAACCGCTTTTTTAACTGTCAATTTAAAATAAATTATGAACTGTCAAATTTGACAACCGCCTTTTAAACTGTCAATTTAAAATTAAGGTGGGTAATGGTTGTGTCACATTTTGAGGGCTTAAAATATTTAAAATTATTGTATGTTTAAAAAATTCAATTTTTCAATAAAGTACCATAAGTTATAAAAAAATCAACAAATTTTGTCATATTTTTATTTTAATTAAATAAATTATGAACTGTCAAACTTTTTGACCACTTTTTTGACACTATCCAAAAATTGTGGCTAATGTTTGTGTCACATTTTGAGGGCTTATAATATTTAAAATTATTGTTGATTTACAAAATTCAATTCTTCAATAAAGTACCATAAGTTATAAAAAAATTCAACAAATTTCGACATATTTTTATTTTAATTAAATAAATTATGAACTGTCAAACTTTTTGACCACTTTTTTGACACTATCCAAAAATTGTGGCTAATGGTTGTGTCACATTTTGAAGGCTTATAATATTTAAAATTATTGTAGGTTTACAAAATTCAATTCTTCAATAAAGTACCATAAGTTATAAAAAAAATTCAGCAAATTTTGTGATATTTTTATTTTAATTAAATAAATTATGAACTGTCAAACTTTTTTACCACTTTTTTGACACTGTGCGAAAAATTTTGACAAATTTGACAACCGCTTTTTAACTGTCAATTTGAAATAAATTATGAACTGTCAATTTGACAACCACTTTCTGAACTGTCAAATTTGACAACCGCCTTTTAAACTGTCAATTTGAAATAAATTATGAACTGTCAAATTTGACAACCGCTTTTCTAACTGTCAATTTGAAATAAATTATGAACTGTCAAATTTGACAACCGCCTTTTAAACTGTCAATTTGAAATAAATTATGAACTGTCAAATTTGACAACCGCCTTTTAAACTGTCAATTTAAAATTAATGTGGCTAATGGTTGTGTCACATTTTTAGGGCTTAAAATATTTAAAATTATTGTATGTTTAAAAAATTCAATTTTTAAATAAAGTGCCATAAGTTATAAAAAAATTCAACAAATTTTGTCATATTTTTATTTTAATTAAATAAATTATGAACTGTCAAACTTTTTGACCACTTTTTTACACTGTGCGAAAAATTTTGTCAAATTTGACAACCGCTTTTTACCTGTCAATTTGAAATAAATTATGAACTGTCAAATTTGACAACCACTTTTTGAACTGTCAAATAAGACAACCGCTTTTTAACTGTCAATTTTAAATAAATTATGAACTGTCAAATTTGACAACCGCTTTTTTAACAGTCAATTTGAAATAAATTATGAACTGTCAAATTTGACAACCGCCTTTTAAACTGTCAATTTGAAATAAATTATGAACTGTCAAATTTGACAACCGCTTTTTTAACTGTCAATTTAAAATAAATTATGAACTGTCAAATTTGACAACCGCCTTTTAAACTGTCAATTTAAAATTAATGTGGCTTATGGTTGTGTCACATTTGGAGGGCATAAAATATTTAAAATTATTGTATGTTTAAAAAATTCAATTTTTCAATAAAGTACCATAAGTTATAAAAAAATTCAACAAATTTTGTCATATTTTTATATTAATTAAATAAATTATGAACTGTCAATTTTTTTGACCACTTTTTTGACACTATCCAAAAAATGTGGCTAATTGTTGTGTTTCATTTTGAGGGCTTAAAATATTTAAAATTATTGTATGTTTAAAAAATTAAATTTTTTAATAAAGTACTATAAGTTTTAAAAAAATTCAAAACATTTTGACATATTTTTATTTTAATTAAATAAATTAAGAACTGTCAAACTTTTTGACCACTTTTTTGACACTGTGCGAAAAATTTTGTCAATTTTGACAACCGCTTTTTTAACTGTCAATTTGAAATAAATTATGAACTGTCAAATTTGACAACCGTTTTTTAAACTGTCAATTTAAAATAAATTATGAACTGTCAAATTTGACAACCGCCTTTTAAACTGTCAATTTAAAATTAATGTGGCTAATGGTTGTGTCACATTTTGAGGGCTTAAAATATTTAAAATTATTGTATGTTTAAAAAATTCAATTTTTCAATAAAGTACCATAAGTTTAAAAAAAAATTCAACAAATTTGGACATATTTTTATTTTAAATAAATAAATTATGAACTGTCAAACTTTTTGACCACTTTTTTGACACTATCCAAAAAATGTGGCTAATGGTTGTGTCACATTTTGAGGGCTTAAAATATTTAAAATTATTGTATGTTTAAAAAATTCAATTTTTCAATAAAGTACCATAACTTATAAAAAAATTCAACAAATTTTGACATATTTTTATTTTAATTAAATAAATTATGAACTGTCAAACTTTTTGACCACTTTTTTGACACTATCCAAAAAATGTGGCTATTTTTTTTTGTAAAAATGTTTATTAAAAAAGAAACGAAAGAGAAATTAACTTATGTACTAGCTTACAATAGAAATAGGTGGAACAAAAAAGAAGGGGAAAAAAACAAAAACACAGGTTACAATGAACATTTAAGGACTTCTTCATCTATCACAGCATTATTGTTTCCAATAATGTGGATGATGTAGTTTGCAAACAGACTTAGGATTTGGATCCGCTTACTTTTACTAATATTCGCTAGTACACGGAAGCGGAGGGACAGGAATGTAGGAGTAAGGGCGGGATCGACGTGTTGGATTGCTTGCAGCAGAGTATTCCAGGCCGATGACACTCTGGAACACAACGTGAATTTGTGTTCCAGTGTATCCACCTGGGAACACTCTGTGCAAGCTGATGAACCTCGGTTCATCCTCGCCATGAGCTCTCCATGGGCTATCTTGTTGTGGACCAACAGGTACAGAACGGATCTCTGTGCCGATGAAAGCCGCCGAGAGCTGATGTTGGCCCAAACTATTCGCCAGCTTTGTTTTGGGAATTCCTGCTCTATACGGCATTCAGGAAGCCTCTCAACTAACATCCGTCGTAGTGCTCGGGCGTTTATGTTGCGAATGGTGTCCGGGATGTATGCGAGTTGCATGACAACCTTTTTAAGGCAAGGATATGTCGATGAAATGGATGTTATGTCGGGCGGATTCCCAGCGCATAACATCTGTTGACCTCCGACAGGCATACACTCCTTTTCAGCGAAATACCTGCTGGTTAGCAGTGCCTGTGTAGCGATAGCCGGAATGTGTAGGTTTAGTCCTCCACGATTTCGGGGTAAGGCTAGGTTATTCAGCGGCACACGTATGCCTCCGGATCCTTGCCAAAGGAATGAGCCAATAGTAAGGGACACTTTGGCTATGTCTATGGCTCTCGTACCACATACAGAAGCCACATACCACAGCTTGGGCAGGAGGAAACCATTGAGGAGGGTTATCTTCTGCATTAGGTTTAGATCCCTCATGCGATGAAGCCAGACGAGACGTCGGAAATGATTGATGACGATGTCCCAGTTGTGCCCCACCGCTTCACGAACATTGTTGGTAAAAAGGATGCCTAGCAATCGCAACCTTTCTACTGTCTTCAACCAAGGAATAGTGATGGTGTTGTGTGTCGTGATATGTCCAACGTCAAGTGCTTCTGTTTTTTTAACGTTGAGTGAAGCACCGGAGCATAAACCGAAAGCATCAATAGCCGCTCTGATCCGCTCGATTTTTTCGGGAGAGGTAGTCACCACGGAGATGTCGTCGGCATAAGCATTGACCAAGTCGTCTTGGTCACTACATATGCTTTCTAATCTCGTGATGAGGGGTTGTAGGTAAAGGATAAAAAGGTGCATGGAAAGAGGATCACCCTGTCGTACAGATCGTCGGATATGGAAGGGAGAGGAAAGGATTCCGTTGATGAGGATGCGGGACGTGGATTTCTCACCTATCTTGCGCAGAAGCTCCACCAGCCTCGGATTGAAACCCATCGAGAGCATGTTGTTGAAGAGGAAGTTTCTATCAACACGATCAAATGCATTTGAAAGATCGAAGGAGATGAGCTTACCACACTTGCGTTTCCTCTGCAAATCAACCACCCTCTCCTTAACAGAGAGGACAGCTTGAAAAATATTGCAAGGCTTATTGCAACATTTTTGCGCTGCCGAGACTATCTCACACTTCCCGACAATAAAGTCAAGACGGTGTTTGATAATCCTGGACAGAAGCTTGTAATCTGCATTAAGGAGGGATATAGGTCGATAAGCAGACATGGCAAGCCCACCACCCTTCTTTCTCACCAGCACTATGACCCCGTCGACGAAGCTTGGGGGAATCTCTCCGTTTAGAGCCTCATTCAGGATGAGCAGAAATTCGCGGCTGATTATGTCGAACGCGCGAAGATAAAACTCTGTGGGTATTCCATCCGGGCCAGGGGACTTCCGCGAAGCTGAACTTTTGATTGCATCAAAGATCTCACCGGAAGTAATCTCTTCCATGCAATCATTGTTCGTTTCACAGTCCTGTGAGATGACGCGTGTGCATGTGAATGTGTTGTTTGTATTTGTTGTGTGTGTATCGTCTGTTGTGTATAATGATGTAAAGAACCCCTCAACATGAACATTTATCGCATCCGGATCAGTTAATAACGATCCATCAGCGAGCTCGACCTTATCGATCACTGTCCGTCTTTTCCTCTCCTCCCCCAGTTGAAAGGTTGAGATGTTTTCGCCATGTATGCGAATCTCATTTATGCGCGAGAAATCCTCCGAGATGCGCTTCTGAAGAAGAAGCATCTTCGCATTTATGCGATTTATATTCACTAACTCAGAAGAATCGGTGAGATATCGCTCATATGAGGACTTCAATCCTCTGTACAAAAGTTCATGATGCATGTGGAAACTTCGGTAGCGTTCATTCGTTTTCCAACGGAAAAACGACTTGATTTTAGGCTTCGCGAATTCCACCCACCATTTCATCCACGAGCCGTAGTTTTTACGCTGTCTGGTCCACAAGTTCCACTTTATCCTAAACTCTTCTAGGTTTTGCTCAGTTAGTATATGTGGCCTAAGTTGCCAGTAGGCGTTGCTGCGCATGCGCCTGGGTGGAGCTGGGAGGCAAAGACGTACCGTGAGCGCCTTGTGATCCGAAAAGGACAAGACATGCATGCTGGCCGTCCTCAACTGTGCTTTCAGTGACGACGAAACATAGCAACGATCGATGCGTGATCCAGAACCACTAGTGACATAGGAAAACTCCACCGAGTTACCCCGAAGCGCCTCCCAGCTGTCACACATACCCATGTTATTTACTACGTTTCGGAGAGAATGGCTGAAGTTTCTTGCTCCCGTCACGTCCTTCGATTCCAACACGCTGTTGAAATCGCCTGCAAGAATGACATGCTGACATGCATTCCGCAGATAGAACGACAACGTTCGCTCGAAAAATTCCTCCCTCTCTCTTCTACGATGACTCCCAGACGGAGCGTAAACATTGCATAGGGTGGTATTATTCTCAAGCCGAAGACAAATTAGACGCGAATCTAAACTGCGTTCGACGTGAGAAAATTTTATATGATCACGTAAAGCGATCGCTGTACCCCTCGCCGCGACGTCGACATTAGTAATAACACTAAATCCGGAGATCGTTAGATCTGGAACACATACTTCCTGGAGAAATATGATATCCATATCCATCGTCCTGATAAATGTTTTGAGGGCTTCAAGTTTTGTTGTATTAGAAATTGCATTAATGTTAATAGTAGCCACATTGTAGCTACTACTAACATTATTACTTACCGCGTTGGAATCCATCACGACGAAACTTACATCGGTACAGGTGTGTAAGTGAACCTTTTTGGAGGGCGACCAGGCTTACGCTTTGTCACACTCGATTGGCTGTGTGTAGAAGGACATGAGCCGTCACTCTCATTATCCGTCTCGGCAGTTTGTTTACGTTTTACCCCGAGCATTTCATCAGTGGAGTGGAAGGAAGAGGGATGGGAGGGAATGTCGAGCGGAACTTTAAATACCGCTTCCTTCTCTTGCGGCTGGAGAACGGGCAGACTCGGCCAACCGCTAGTAGGGGCGGCGGCAGTTGGAGCAGTGTCGGAGACGAGTGCAGCGGTTAGTTCGATAGCAGCTTCTTCCATCGGTGCCGCTTGCTCTTTTGCCTTCTGCTGCGTAATCACTTCGGGTGTCATTCGGTTAATCGCAATTTGCACGTCTCTAATCGGAACGATGAGCCTATGCGCGATTTTTGATGTGGATGCTGCAGCACGCTTTTTATCCACAGTTGCTTTCGCATTGGACGCCACGAGAGAAGAATATTTTGGTTTATTCTTCATCTTTTTATTACCGACCACAGTAAACGGCGGTTCACTAGCGGCTTGGATTGGTGATGGTGTTGGTGCTGTGCATAAGGGATTAGCGTATGATGCCTTTTGCGACGGTGCCTTATTTTGGGACAGGGTTTCCCTAAAGCGGCTTTGCCGACTTTGCACACAATTAAGACCATGGTGCACTGGTTCTTGGCAGCTACGGCAAGTTTGGCGTTGTCCTGGGTAGGACACACTGGTCACTTCATCACCCAGCGTGATGAAGGATTTTATGGGGTTGGTTATTTTCATTCGAACGTTTCGAATTCCAGAGGCGACCCCTGCAAAGCGTGTTGACGGTGCCCACACTTCCCTGGTGATCGTAATCACCTCTCCATATACAGACAAAGCTGCCTTCACATCACTGTCAGGTATTCCAGGGGGCAGATCACGGAGTTTCACGATTGTTGTGTTGTCCTCCATGGTGATTGTCACAGGGAACTTCTTCCCGTCGTGTGTCAGAAAGTGCTTCCCAGCGTGTTCACTCACTAGAGCTTGAGCTTCCTCCAGTGTTTGCATCGTGACATACACAATGCCCTTTACACCGTTCAGCTGCACCAAAGACACCTTTTCTACTGCAATCTTCAAGGTGTCCACCATGAAATCAATTGTTTCATTCTGTGAAGGCTTCACAGGAATATTGGAATAAACGATACGAAAAGTGTTCTTATCGTATCGAGAAAATGTTCCGTCGCTCATTGCGAGGCTTGCAACTCAATATAAATACACGTGTTGACACTTTGACGTCTGCAAGCGGAATGTTACAATAATTTTAAATATTTTAAGCCCTCAAAATGTGACACAACCATAAGCCACATTAATTTCAAATGGACAGTTTAAAAGGCGGTTGTCAAATTTGACAGTTCATGATTTATTTCAAATTGACAGTTAAAAAAGCGGTTGTCAAATTTGACAAATCATAATTTATTTAAAATTGACAGTTTAAAAGGCGGTTGTCAAATTTGACAGTTCATAATTTATTTCAAATTGACAGTTAAAAAGCGGTTATCAAATTTGACAGTTCATGATTTATTTCAAATCAACAGTTTAAAAAGCGGTTGTCAGATTTGACAGTTCAAAAAGTGGTTGTCAAATTTGACAGTTCATAATTTATTTCAAATTGACAGTTAAAAAGCGGTTATCAAATTTGACAGTTCATAATTTATTTAAAATTGACAGTTTAAAAAGCGGTTGTCAAATGAGACAGTTCATGATTTATTTCCAATTGACAGTTTAAAAAGCGGTTTTAAAATATGACAGTTAATAATTTATTTTAAATTGACAGTTAAAAAAGCGGTTGTCAAATTTGACAGTTCATGATATATTTCAAATTGACAGTTTAAAAAGCGGTTGTCATATTTGACAGTTCAAAAAGTGGTTGTCAAATTTGACAGTTCATAATTTATTTCAAATTGACAGTTAAAAAGCGGTTGTCAAATTCGTCAAAATTTTTCGCACAGTGTCAAAAAAGTGGTCAAAAAGTTTGACAGTTCATAATTTATTTAATTAAAATAAAAATATGACAAAATTTGTTGAATTTTTTTATAACTTATGGTACTTTATTGAAAAATTGAATTTTTTAAACATACAATAATTCTAAATATTTAAAACCCTCAAAATGTGACACAACCATAAGCCACATTAGTTTTAAATTGACAGTTTAAAAGGCGGTTGTCAAATTCGACAGTTCATATTTTATTTTAAATTGACAGTTAAAAAAGCGGTTGTCAAATTTGATTGTTCATAATTTATTTCAAATTGACAGTTTAAAAGGCAGTTGTCAAATTTGACAGTTCATAATTTATTTAAAATTGACAGTTAAAAAAGCGGTTGTCAAATTTGACAGTTCATAATTTATTTCAAATTGACAGTTAAAAAGCGGTTGTCAAATTTGTCAAAATTTTTCGCACAGTGTCAAAAAAGTGGTCAAAAAGTTTGACAGTTCATAATTTATTTAATTAAAATAAAAATATGACAAAATTTGTTGAATTTTTTTATAACTTATGGTACTTTATTGAAAAAATGAATTTTTTAAACATACAATAATTTTAAATATTTTAAGCCCTCAAAATGTGACACAACCATTAGCCACATTAGTTTTAAATTGACAGTTTAAAAGGCGGTTGTCAAATTTGACAATTCATAATTTATTTTCAATTGACAGTTAAAAAGCGGTTGTCAAATTTGACAGTTCATAATTTATTTCAAATTGACAGTTTTAAAAGCGGTTGTCAAATTTGACAGTTCAAAAAGTGGTTGTCAAATTTGACAGTTCATGATTTATTTCAAATTGACAGTTAAAAAGCGGTTGTCAAATTTGTCAAAATTTTTCGCACAGTGTCAAAAAAGTGGTAAAAAATTTTGACAGTTCATAATTTATTTAATTAAAATAAAAATATGACAAAATTTGTTGAATTTTTTTATAACTTATGGTACTTTATTGAAAAATTGAATTTTGTAAATCAACAATAATTTTAAATATTTTAAGCCCTCAAAATGTGACACAACAATTAGCCACATTTTTTGGATAGTGTCAAAAAAGTGGTCAAAAAGTTTGACAGTTCATAATTTATTTAATTAAAATAAAAATATGACAAAATTTGTTGAATTTTTTTATAACTTATGGTACTTTATTGAAAAATTGAATTTTTTAAACATACAATAATTTTAAATATTTTAAGCCCTCAAAATGTGACACAACCATTAGCCACATTAGTTTTAAAATGACAGTTTAAAAGGCGGTTGTCAAATTTGACAGTTCATAATTTATTTCAAATTGACAGTTAAAAAAGCGGTTGTCAAATTTGACAGTGTTTTTTTTTTCAAATTGATAGTTTAAAAGGCGGTTTTCAAACTTGACAGTTCATAATTTATTTTAAATTGACAGTTAAAAAAGCGGTTGTCAAATTTGACAGTTCATAATTTATTTCAAATTGACAGTTTAAATTTATTTATTTATGTATTTATTTATTTTAAATTGACAGTTAAAAAAGCGGTTGTCAAATTTGACAGTTCATAATTTATTTAAAATTGACAGTTTAAAAGGCGGTTTTCAAATTTGACAGTTTATAATTTATTTCAAATTGACAGTTTCAAAGCCAGTTCGCAAATTTGACAGTTCATAATTTATTTCAAATTGACAGTTAAAAAAGCGGTTGTCAAATTAGACAGTTCATGATTTATTTCAAATTGACAGTTTAAAAAGCGGTTGTCATATTTGACAGTTCAAAAAATGGTTGTCAAATTTGACAGTTCATAATTCATTTCAAGTTGACAGTTAAAAAGCGGTTGTCAAATTTGACAAAACTTTTCGCACAGTGTCAAAAAAGTGGTCAAAAAGTTTGACAGTTCATAATTTATTTAATTAAAATAAAAATATGAGAAAATTTGTTGAATTTTTTTATAACTTATGGTATTTTATTGAAAAATTGAATTTTTTAAACATACAATAATTTTTAACATTTTAAGCCCTCAAAATGTGACACAACCATTATCCACATTAATTTTAAATTGACAGTTTAAAAGGCGGTTGTCAAATTTGACAGTTCATAATTTATCTTAAATTGACAGTTGAAAAAGCGGTTGTCAAATTTGACAGTTCATAATTAATTTCAAAGTGACAGTTTTAAAGGCGGTTGTTAAATTTGACAAAATTTTTCGCACAGTGTCAAAAAAATGGTCAAAAAGTTTGACAGTTCATAATTTATTTAATTAAAATAAAAATATGACAAAATTTGTTGAATTTTTTTATAACTTATGGTACTTTATTGAGAAATTGAATTTTTTAAACATACAATAATTTTAAATATTTTAAGCCCTCAAAATGTGACACAAACAGCGGTTGTCAAATTTGACAGTTTATAATTTATTTCAAATTGACAGTTTAAAAGGCGGTTGTCAAATTTGACAGTTCATAATTTATTTCAAATTGACAGTTTAAAAGGCGGTTGTCAAATTTGACAGTTCATAATTTATTTCAAATTGACAGTTTAAAAGGCGGTTGTCAAATTTGACAGTTCATAATTTATTTCAAATTGACAGTTTAAAAGGCGGTTGTCAAATTTGACAGTTCATAATTTATTTCAATTTGAAAGTTAAAAAAGCGGTTGTCAAATTTGACAGTTCATAATTTATTTCAAATTGACAGTTTAAAAGGCGGTTGTCCAATTTGAAAGTAAATAATTTATTTCAAATTGACAGTTAAAAAAGCGGTTGTCAAATTTGACAGTTCATAATTTATCTCAAATTGACAGTTAAAAAGCGGTTGTCAAATTTGTCAAAATTTTTCGCACAGTGTCAAAGAAGTGGTCAAAAAGTTTGACAGTTCATAATTTATTTAATTAAAATAAAAATATGACAAAATTTGTTGAATTTTTTTATAACTTATGGTACTTTATTGAAAAATTGAATTTTTTAAACATACAATAATTTTAAATATTTTAAGCCCTCAAAATGTGACACAACCATTAGCCACATTAATTTCAAATTGACAGTTTAAAATGCGGTTGTCAAATTTGACAGTTCATAATTTATTTCAAATTGACAGTTTAAAAGGCGGTTGTCAAATTTGACAGTTCATAATTTATTTCAAATTGACAGTTTAAAAGGCGGTTGTCAAATTTGACAGTTCATAATTTTTTTCAAATTGACAGTTTAAAAGGCGGTTGTCAAACTTGACAGTTCATAATTTATTTTAAATTGACAGTTAAAAAAGCGGTTGTCAAACTTGACAGTTCATAATTTATTTTAAATTGACAGTTAAAAAAGCGGTTGTCAAATTTGACAGTTCGTAACTTATTTTAAATTGGCAGTTAAAAAAGCGGTTGTCAAATTTGACAGTTCATAATTTATTTCAAATTGACAGTTTAAAAGGCGGTTGTCAAATTTGACAGTTCATAATTTATTTTAAATAAAAAAAAGGCGGTTGTCAAATTTGACAGTTCATAATTTATTTCAAATTGACAGTTAAAAAGTTTGTCAAATTTGTCAAAATTTTTCGCACAGTGTCAAAAAAGTGGTCAAAAAGTTTGACAGTTCATAATTTATTTAATTAAAATAAAAATATGACAAAATTTGTTGAATTTTTTTATAACTTATGGTACTTTATTGAAAAATTGAATTTTTTAAACATACAATAATTTTTAATATTTTAAGCCCTCAAAATGTGACACAACCATTAGCCACATTAATTTCAAATTGACAGTTTAAAAGGCGGTTGTCAAATTTGACAGTTCATAATTTATTTTAAATTGACAGTTAAAAAAGCGGTTGTCAAATTTGACAGTTCATAACTTTTTTTAAATTGACAGTTAAAAAAGCGGTTGTCATATTTGACAGTTCATAACTTATTTCAAATTGACAGTTTAAAAGGCGGTTTTCAAATTTGACAGTTCATAATTTATTTTAAATTGACCGTTAAAAAAGCAGTTGTCAAATTTGACAGTTCATAATTTTTTTCAAATTGACAGTTTAAAAAGCGGTTGTCAAATTTGACAGTTCATAATTTATTTCAAATTGACAGTTAAAAAGCGGTTGTCGAATTTGACAGTTCATAATTTATTTAAAATTGACAGTTTAAAAAGCGGTTGTCATATTTGACAGTTCAAAAAGTGGTTGTCAAATTTGACAGTTCATAATTTATTTCAAATTGACAGTTAAAAAGTTTGTCAAATTTGTCAAAATTTTTCGCACAGTGTCAAAAAAAGTGGTCAAAAAGTTTGACAGTTCATAATTTATTTAATTAAAATAAAAATATGACAAAATTTGTTGAATTTTTTTATAACTTATGGTACTTTATTGAAAAACTGAATTTTTTTAACATACAATAATTTTTAATATTTTAAGCCCTCAAAATGTGACACAACCATTAGCCACATTAATTTTAAATTGACAGTTTAAAAGGCGGTTGTCAAATTTGACAGTTCATAATTTATTTTAAATTGACAGTTAAAAAAGCGGTTGTCAAATTTGACAGTTCATAATTTATTTCAAATTGACAGTTTAAATGGCGGTTTTCAAATTTGACAGTTCATAATTTATTTCAAATTGACAGTTTAAAAGGCGGTTGTCAAATTTGACAGTTCATAATTTATTTTAAATTGACAGTTAAAAAAGCAGTTGTCAAATTTGACAGTTCATAATTTATTTTAAATTGACAGTTTAAAAGGCGGTTGTCAAATTTGACAGTTCATAATTTATTTCAAATTGACAGTTAAAAAAGCGGTTGTCAAATTTGACAGTTCAAAAAGTGGTTGTCAAATTTGACAGTTCATAATTTATTTCAAATTGACAGTTTAAAAGGCGGTTGTCAAATGGGACAGTTCATAATTTATTTCAAATTGACAGTTTGAAAGGCGGTTGTCAAATTTGACAGTTCATAACTTATTTTAAATTGACAGTTAAAAAAGCGGTTGTCAAATTTGACAGTTCATAATTTATTTCAAATTGACAGTTTAAAAGGCGGTTGTCAAATTTGACAGTTCATAATTTATTTTCAAATTGACAGTTTAAAAAGCAGTTGTCAAATTTGACAGTTCATAATTTATTTCAAATTGACAGTTTAAAAGGCGGTTGTCAAATTTGACAGTTCATGATTTATTTCAAATTGACAGTTTAAAAAGCGGTTGTCTAATTTGACAGTTCATAATTTATTTCAAATTGACAGTTAAAAAACGGTTGTCATATTTGTCAAAATTTCCCGCACAGTGTCAAAAAAGTGGTCAAAAAGTTTGACAGTTCATAATTTATTTAATTAAAATAAAAATATGACAAAATTTGTTGAATTTATTCATAACTTATGGTACTTTATTGAAAAATTGAATTTTTTAAACATACAATAATTTTAAATATTTTAAGCCTTCAAAATGTGACACAACCATTAGCCACATTAATTTTTAAATTGACAGTTTAAAAGGCGGTTGTCAAATTTGACAGTTTATAATTTATTTTAAATTTACAGTTAAAAAACCGGTGTCAAATTTGACAGTTCATAATTTATTTCAAATTGACAGCTTAAAAGGCGGTTGTCAAATTTGACAGTTCATAATTTTTTTTTAATTGACAGTTAAAAAAGCGGTTGTCAAATTTGACAGTTCATAATTTATTTCAAATTGACAGTTTAAAAGGCGATTGTCAAATTTGACAGTTCATAATTTATTTTAAATTGACAGTTAAAAAAGCGGTTGTCAAATTTGACAGTTCATAATTTATTTCAAATTGACAGTTTAAAAGGCTTTTGTCAAATTAGACAAAATTTTTCGCACAGTGTCAAAAAAGTGGTCAAAAAGTTTGACAGTTCATAATTTATTTAATTAAAATAAAAATTTGACAAAATTTGTTGAATTTTTTTTATAACTTATGGTACTTTATTGAAAAATTGAATTTTTTAAACATACAATAATTTTAAATATTTTAAGCCCTCAAAATGTGACACAACCATTAGCCACATTAATTTTTAAATTGACAGTTTAAAAGGCGGTTGTCAAATTTGACAGTTCATAATTTATTTTAAATTGCCAGTTTAAAAGGCGGTTGTCAAATTTGACAGTTCATATTTTTTTTTCAAATTGACAGTTAAAAAGGCGGTTGTCAAATTTAACAGTTCATAATTTATTTCAAATTGACAGTTTGAAAGGCGTTTGTCAAATTTGACAGTTCATATTTTTTTTCAAATTGACAGTTAAAAAGCGGTTGTCAAATTTGACAGTTCATGATTTATTTCAAATTGACAGTTTAAAAAGCGGTTGTCAAATTTGACAGTTCAAAAAGTGGTTGTCAAATTTGACAGTTCATAATTTATTTCAAATTGACAGTTAAAAAGCGGTTGTCAAATTTGACAGTTCATAATTCATTTCAAATTGACAGTTTAAAAAGCGGTTGTCAAATTTGACAGTTCATGATTTATTTCAAATTGACAGTTTAAAAAGCGGTTTTAAAATTTGACAGTTCATTATTTATTTTAAATTGACAGTTAAAAAAGCGGTTGTCAAATTTGACTGTTCATAATTTATTTCAAATTGACAGTTGAAAAGGCTTTTGTCAAATTTGACAAAATTTTTCGGACAGTGTCAAAAAAGTGGTCAAAAAGTTTGACAGTTCATAATTTATTTAATAAAAATAAAAATATGTCAGAATTTGTTGAATTTTTTTATAACTTATGGTACTTTATTGAAAAATTGATTTTTTTAAACATACAATAATTTTAAATATTTTAAGCCCTCAAAATGCGACACAACCATTAGCCACATAAATTTTAAATTGACAGTTTAAAAGGCGGTTGTCAAATTTGACAGTTCATAATTTATTTTAAATTGACAGTTTAAAAGGCGGTTGTCAAATTTGACAGTTCATAATTTATTTCAAATTGACAGTTAAAAAGGCGGTTGTCAAATTTAACAGTTCAAAATTTATTTCAAATTGACAGTTTGAAAGGCGTTTGTCAAATTTGACAGTTCATAATTTTTTTCAAATTGACAGTTAAAAAGCGGTTGTCAAATTTGACAGTTCATGATTTATTTCAAATTGACAGTTTAAAAAGCGGTTGTCAAATTTGACAGTTCAAAAAGTGGTTGTCAAATTTGACAGTTCATAATTTATTTCAAATTGACAGTTAAAAAGCGGTTGTCAAATTTGACAGTTCATAATTCTTTTCAAATTGACAGTTTAAAAGCGGTTGTCAAATTTGACAGTTCATGATTTATTTCAAATTGACAGTTTAAAAAGCGGTTTTAAAATTTGACAATTCATTATTTATTTTAAATTGACAGTTAAAAAAGCGGTTGTCAAATTTGACAGTTCATAATTTATTTCAAATTGACAGTTTAAAAGGCGATTGTCAAGTTGGACAGTTCAAAATTTATTTTAAATTGACAGTTGAAAAAGCGGTTGTCAAATTTGACAGTTCATAATTTATTTAAAATTGACAGTTTAAAAGGCGGTTGTCAAATTTGACAGTTCATAATTTATTTTAAATTGACAGTTAAAAAAGCGGTTGTCAAATTTGACAGTTCATGATTTATTTCAAATTGACAGTTAAAAAACCGGTGTCAAATTTGACAGTTCATAATTTATTTCAAATTGACAGTTAAAAAGCGGTTGTCAAATTTGACAGTTCATGATTTATTTCAAATTGACAGCTTAAAAGGCGGTTGTCAAATTTGACAGTTCATAATTTATTTTAAATTGACAGTTAAAAAAGCGGTTGTCAAATTTGACAGTTCATAATTTATTTTAAATTGACAGCTTAAAAGGCGGTTGTCAAATTTGACAGTTCATAATTTATTTTAAATTGACAGTTAAAAAAGCGGTTGTCAAATTTGACAGTTCATGATTTATTTCAAATTGACAGTTAAAAAGCGGTTGTCAAATTTGACAAAATTTTTCGCACAGTGTCAAAAAAGTGGTCAAAAAGTTTGACAGTTCATAATTTATTTAATTAAAATAAAAATATGACAAAATTTGTTAAATTTTTTTATAACTTATGGTACTTTATTGAAAAATTGAATTTTTTAAACATACAATAATTTTAAATATTTTAAGCCCTCAAAATGCGACACAACCATTAGCCACATTAATTTTAAATTTACAGTTTAAAAGGCGGTTGTCAAATTTGACAGTTCGTAATTTATTTTAAATTGACAGATAAAAAGGCGGTTGTCAAATTTGACAGTTCATAATTTATTACAAATTGACAGTTTAAAAGGCGGTTGTCAAATTTGACAGTTCATAATTTATTTTAAATTGCCAGTTAAAAAAGCGGTTGTCAAATTTGACAGTTCATGATTAATTTCAAATTGACAGTTTAAAAAGCGGTTGTCTAATTTGACAGTTCATAATTTATTTCAAATTGACAGTTAAAAAAGCGGTTGTCAAATTTGACAAAATTTTTCGCACAGTGTCAAAAAAGTGGTCAAAAAGTTTGACAGTTCATAATTTATTTAATTAAAATAAAAATATGACAAAATTTGTTGAATTTTTTTTATAACTTATGGTACTTTATTGAAAAATTGAATTTTTTAAACATACAATAATTTTAAATATTTTAAGCCCTCAAAATGCGACACAACCATTAGCCACATTAATTTTAAATTTACAGTTTAAAAGGCGGTTGTCAAATTTGACAGTTCGTAATTTATTTTAAATTGACAGATAAAAAGGCGGTTGTCAAATTTGACAGTTCATAATTTATTTCAAATTGACAGTTTAAAAGGCGGTTGTCAAATTTGACAGTTCATAATTTATTTTAAATTGCCAGTTAAAAAAGCGGTTGTCAAATTTGACAGTTCATGATTAATTTCAAATTGACAGTTTAAAAAGCGGTTGTCAAATTTGTCAGTTCATAATTTATTTCAAACTGACAGTTAAAAAGCGGTTGTCAAATTTGACAAAATTTTTCGCACAGTGTCAAAAAAGTGGTCAAAAAGTTTGACAGTTCATAATTTATTTAATTTAAATAAAAATATGTCAAAATTTGTTGATTTTTTTTATAACTTATGGTACTTTATTGAAAAATTGAATTTTTTAAACATACAATAATTTTAAATATTTTAAGCCCTCAAAATGTGACACAACCATTAGCCACATTATTTTAAATTGACAGTTTAAAAGGCGGTTGTCAAATTTGACAGTTCATAATTTTTTTCAAATAGACAGTTTAAAAGGCGGTTGTCAAATTTGACAGTTCATAATTTATTTCAAATTGACAGTTTAAAAGGCGGTTGTCAAATTTGACAGTTCATATTTTTTTTAATTGATAGGTTAAAAGGCGGTTGTCAAATTTGACAGTTAGAAAAGCGGTTGTCAAATTTTACAGTTCATAATTTATTTCAAATTGACAGTTAAAAAGCGGTTGTCAAATTTGACAGTTCATAATTCTTTTCAAATTGACAGTTTAAAAAGCGGTTGTCAAATTTGACAGTTCATGATTAATTTCAAATTGACAGTTTAAAAAGCGGTTGTCAAATTTGACAGTTCATAATTTATTTCAAACTGACAGTTAAAAAGCGGTTGTCAAATTTGACAAAATTTTTCGCACAGTGTCAAAAAAGTGGTCAAAAAGTTTGACAGTTCATAATTTATTTAATTTAAATAAAAATATGTCAGAATTTGTTGAATTTTTTTTATAACTTATGGTACTTTATTGAAAAATTGATTTTTTTAAACATACAATAATTTTAAATATTTTAAGCCCTCAAAATGCGACACAACCATTAGCCACATAAATTTTAAATTGACAGTTTAAAAGGCGGTTGTCAAATTTGACAGTTCATAATTTATTTCAAATTGACAGTTTAAAAGGCGGTTGTCAAATTTGACAGTTCATATTTTTTTTTCAAATTGACAGTTAAAAAGGCGGTTGTCAAATTTAACAGTTCAACATTTATTTCAAATTGACAGTTTGAAAGGCGTTTGTCAAATTTGACAGTTCATAATTTTTTTCAAATTGACAGTTAAAAAGCGGTTGTCAAATTTGACAGTTCATGATTTATTTCAAATTGACAGTTTAAAAAGCGGTTGTCAAATTTGACAGTTCAAAAAGTGGTTGTCAAATTTGACAGTTCATAATTTATTTCAAATTGACAGTTAAAAAGCGGTTGTCAAATTTGACAGTTCATAATTCTTTTAAAATTGACAGTTTAAAAAGCGGTTGTCAAATTTGACAGTTCATGATTTATTTCAAATTGACAGTTTAAAAAGCGGTTTTAAAATTTGACAATTCATTATTTATTTTAAATTGACAGTTAAAAAAGCGGTTGTCAAATTTGACAGTTCATAATTTATTTCAAATTGACAGTTTAAAAGGCGATTGTCAAGTTGGACAGTTCAAAATTTATTTTAAATTGACAGTTGAAAAAGCGGTTGTCAAATTTGACAGTTCATAATTTATTTCAAATTGACAGTTTAAAAGGCGGTTGTCAAATTTGACAGTTCATAATTTATTTTAAATTGACAGTTAAAAAAGCGGTTGTCAAATTTGACAGTTCATGATTTATTTCAAATTGACAGTTAAAAAAGTGGTTGTCAAATTTGACAGTTCATAATTTATTTCAAATTGACAGTTTAAAAAGCGGTTGTCAAATTTGACAGTTCATAATTTATTTCAAATTGACAGTTAGAAAAGCGGTTGTCAAATTTGACACTTCATAATTTATTTCAAATTGACAGTTTAAAAGGCGGTTGTCAAATTTGACACTTCATAATTTATTTTAAATTGACAGATAAAAAAGCGGTTGTCAAATTTGACAGTTCATGATTTATTTTAAATTGACAGTTAAAAAAGTAGTTTTCAAATTTGACAGTTCATAATTCATTTCAAATTGACAGTTTAAAAAGCGGTTGTCAAATTTGACAGTTCATAATTTATTTCAAATTGACAGTTTGAAAGGCGGTTGTCAAATTTGACAGTTCATAATTTATTTCAAATTGACAGTTAGAAAAGCGGTTGTCAAATTTGACAGTTCATAATTTATTTCAAATTGACAGTTTAAAAGGCGGTTGTCAAATTTGACACTTCATAATTTATTTTAAATTGACAGTTCAAAAAGTGGTTGTCAAATTTGACAGTTCATAATTTATTTCAAATTGACAGGTAAAAAGCGGTTGTCAAATTTGACAGTTCATAATTCATTTCAAATTGACAGTTTAAAAAGCGGTTGTCAAATTTGACAGTTCATAATTTATTTCAAATTGACAGATAAAAAGGCGGTTGTCAAATTTGACAGTTCATAATTTATTTCAAATTGACAGTTTAAAAGGCGGTTGTCAAATTTGACAGTTCATAATTTATTTTAAATTGCCAGTTAAAAAAGCGGTTGTCAAATTTGACAGTTCATGATTAATTTCAAATTGACAGTTTAAAAAGCGGTTGTCAAATTTGACAGTTCATAATTTATTTCAAACTGACAGTTAAAAAGCGGTTGTCAAATTTGACAAAATTTTTCGCACAGTGTCAAAAAAGTGGTCAAAAAGTTTGACAGTTCATAATTTATCTAATTTAAATAAAAATATGTCAAAATTTGTTGATTTTTTTTATAACTTATGGTACTTTATTGAAAAATTGAATTTTTTAAACATACAATAATTTTAAATATTTTAAGCCCTCAAAATGTGACACAACCATTAGCCACATTATTTTAAATTGACAGTTTAAAAGGCGGTTGTCAAATTTGACAGTTCATAATTTTTTTCAAATAGACAGTTTAAAAGGCGGTTGTCAAATTTGACAGTTCATAATTTATTTCAAATTGACAGTTTAAAAGGCGGTTTTCAAATTTGACAGTTCATAATTCATTTCAAATTGACAGTTTAAAAAGGGGTTGTCAAATTTGACAGTTCATAATTTATTTTAAATTGACAGTTTGAAAGGCGGTTGTCAAATTTGACAGTTCATGATTTATTTTAAATTGACAGTTAAAAAAGTAGTTTTCAAATTTGACAGTTCATAATTCATTTCAGATTGACAGTTTAAAAATTGACAGTTTAAAAATTGGTTGTCAAATTTGACAGTTCATAATTTTTTTCAAATAGAAAGTTTAAAAGGCGGTTGTCAAATTTGACAGTTCATAATTTATTTCAAATTGACAGTTTAAAAGGCGGTTGTCAAATTTGACAGTTCATATTTTTTTTTAATTGATAGGTTAAAAGGCGGTTGTCAAATTTGACAGTTCATGATTTATTTCAAATTGACAGTTAAAAAAGTGGTTGTCAAATTTGACAGTTCATAATTTACTTCAAATTGACAGTTTAAAAGGCGGTTGTCAAGTTGGACAGTTCATAATTTATTTTAAATTGACAGTTGAAAAAGCGGTTGTCAAATTTGACAGTTCATAATTTATTTCAAATTGACAGTTTAAAAGGCGGTTGTCAAATTTGACAGTTCATAATTTATTTCAAATTGACAGTTAAAAAGTTTGTCAAATTTGTCAAAATTTTTCGCACAGTGTCAAAAAAGTGGTCAAAAAGTTTGACAGTTCATAATTTATTTAATTAAAATAAAAATATGACAAAATTTGTTGAATTTTTTTTATAACTTATGTTACTTTATTGAAAAATTGAATTTTTTTAACATACAATAATTTAAAATATTTTAAGCCCTCAAAATGTGACACAACCATTAGCCACATTCTTTTAATAGTGTCAAAAAAGTGGTCAAAAAGTTTGACAGTTCATAATTTATTTAATTTAAATAAAAATATGTCAAAATTTGTTGAATTTTTTTTATAACTTTTGGTAATTTATTGAAAAACTGAATTTTTTAAACATACAATAATTTTAAATATTTTAAGCCCTCAAAATGCGACACAACCATTAGCCACATTAGTTTTAAAATGACAGTTTAAAAGGCGGTTGTCAAATTTGACCGTTCATATTTTATTTTAAATTGACAGTTAAAAAAGCGGTTGTCAAATTTGACAGTTCATGATTTATTTTAAATTGACAGTTAAAAAAGTGGTTGTCAAATTTGACAGTTCATAATTTATTTCAAATTGACAGTTTAAAAAGCAGTTGTCAAATTTGACAGTTCATAATTTATTTCAAATTGACAGTTTGAAAAGCGGTTGTCAAATTTGACAGTTCATAATTTATTTCAAATTGACAGTTAGAAAAGCGGTTGTCAAATTTGACAGTTCATAATTTATTTCAAATTGACAGTTTAAAAGGCGGTTGTCAAATTTGACAGTTCATAATTTATTTTAAATTGACAGTTAAAAAAGCGGTTGTCAAATTTGACAGTTCATAATTTATTTCAAATTGACAGTTTAAAAGGCGGTTGTCAAATTTGACAGTTCATAATTTATTTTAAATTGACAGTTAAAAAAGCAGTTGTCAAATTTGACAGTTCATAATTTATTTCAAATTGACAGTTTAAAAGGCGGTTGTCAAATTTGACAGTTCATAATTTATTTTAAATTGACAGTTAAAAAAGCGGTTGTCAAATTTGACAGTTCATAATTTATTTCAAATTGACAGTTTAAAAGGCGGTTGTCAAATTTGACAGTTCATAATTTATTTCAAATTGACAGTTAAAAAGTTTGTCAAATTTGTCAAAATTTTTCGCACAGTGTCAAAAAAGTGGTCAAAAAGTTTGACAGTTCATAATTTATTTAATTAAAATAAAAATTTGACAAAATTTGTTGAATTTTTTATAACTTATGGTACTTTATTGAAAAATTGAATTTTTTAAACATACAATAATTTTTAATATTTTAAGCCCTCAAAATGTGACACAACCATTAGCCACATTAATTTTAAATTGACAGTTTAAAAGGCGGTTGTCAAATTTGACAGTTCATAATTTATTTCAAATTGACAGTTTGAAAGGCGGTTGTCAAATTTGACAGTTCATAATTTATTTCAAATTGACAGTTTAAAAGGCGGTTGTCAAATTTGACAGTTCATAATTTATTTTAAATTGACAGTTAAAAAAGCAGTTGTCAAATTTGACAGTTCATAATTTATTTCAAATTGACAGTTTAAAAGGCGGTTGTCAAATTTGACAGTTCATAATTTATTTCAAATTGACAGTTTAAAAGGCGGTTAACAAATTTGACAGTTCATAATTTATTTTAAATTGACAGTTAAAAAAGCGGTTGTCAAATTTGACAGTTCATGATTTATTTCAAATTGACAGTTTAAAAGGCGGTTGTCAAATTTGTCAAAATTTTTCGCACAGTGTCAAAAAAGTGGTCAAAAAGTTTGACAGTTCATAATTTATTTAATTTAAATAAAAATATGTCAAAATTTGTTGAATTTTTTTTATAAATTTTGGTACTTTATTGAAAAACTGAATTGTTTAAACATACAATAATTTTAAATATTTTAAGCCCTCAAAATGTGACACAACCATTAGCCACATTAATTTTAAATTGACAGTTTAAAAGGCGGTTGTCAAATTTGACAGTTCATAATTTATTTCAAATAGACAGTTTAAAAGGCGGTTGTCAAATTTGACAGTTCATAATTTATTTTAAATTGACAGTTAAAAAAGCAGTTGTCAAATTTGACAGTTCATAATTTATTTCAAATTGACAGTTTAAAAGGCGGTTGTCAAATTTGACAGTTCATAATTTATTTTAAATTGACAGTTAAAAAAGCGGTTGTCAAATTTGACAGTTCATAATTTATTTCAAATTGACAGTTTAAAAGGCGGTTGTCAAATTTGACAGTTCATAATTTATTTCAAATTGACAGTTAAAAAGCGGTTGTCAAATTTGTCAAAATTATTCACACAGTGTCAAAAAAGTGGTCAAAAAGTTTGACAGTTCATAATTTATTTAATTAAAATAAAAATTTGACAAAATTTGTTGAATTTTTTATAACTTATGGTACTTTATTGAAAAATTGAATTTTTTAAACATACAATAATTTTTAATATTTTAAGCCCTCAAAATGTGACACAACCATTAGCCACATTAATTTTAAATTGACAGTTTAAAAGGCGGTTGTCAAATTTGACAGTTCATAATTTATTTCAAATTGACAGTTTGAAAGGCGGTTGTCAAATTTGACAGTTCATAATTTATTTCAAATTGACAGTTTAAAAGGCGGTTGTCAAATTTGACAGTTCATAATTTATTTTAAATTGACAGTTAAAAAAGCAGTTGTCAAATTTGACAGTTCATAATTTATTTCAAATTGACAGTTTAAAAGGCGGTTGTCAAATTTGACAGTTCATAATTTATTTCAAATTGACAGTTTAAAAGGCGGTTGTCAAATTTGACAGTTCATAATTTATTTTAAATTGACAGTTAAAAAAGCGGTTGTCAAATTTGACAGTTCATGATTTATTTCAAATTGACAGTTTAAAAGGCGGTTGTCAAATTTGTCAAAATTTTTCGCACAGTGTCAAAAAAGTGGTCAAAAAGTTTGACAGTTCATAATTTATTTAATTTAAATAAAAATATGTCAAAATTTGTTGAATTTTTTTTATAAATTTTGGTACTTTATTGAAAAACTGAATTGTTTAAACATTCAATAATTTTAAATATTTTAAGCCCTCAAAATGTGACACAACCATTAGCCACATTAATTTTAAATTGACAGTTTAAAAGGCGGTTGTCAAATTTAACAGTTCATAATTTATTTCAAATAGACAGTTTAAAAGGCGGTTGTCAAATTTGACAGTTCATAATTTATTTCAAATTGACAGTTTAAAAGGCGGTTGTCAAATTTGACAGTTCATAATTTATTTTAAATTGATAGTTTAAAAGGCGGTTGTCAAATTTGACAGTTCATAATTTATTTCAAACTGACAGTTAAAAAAGCGGTTGTCAAATTTGACAGTTCATGATTTATTTCAAATTGACAGTTAAAAAGCGGTTGTAAAATGTGACAGTTCAAAAAGTTGTTGTCAAATTTGACAGTTCATAATATATTTTAAATTGACAGTTAAAAAGCGGTTGTAAAATTTGACAAAATTTTTCGCACAGTATCAAAAAAGTGGTCAAAAAGTTTGACAGTTCATAATTTATTTAATAAAAATAAAAATATGTCAAAATTTGTTGAATTTTTTTATAACTTATGGTACTTTATTGAAAAATTGATTTTTTTAAACATACAGTAATTTTAAATATTTTAAGCCCTCAAAATGCGACACAACCATTAGCCACATTAATTTTAAATTGACAGTTTAAAAGGCGGTTGTCAAATTTGACAGTTCATAATTTATTTCAAATTGACAGTTTAAAAGGCGGTTGTCAAATTTGACAGTTCATAATTTTTTTCAAATTGACAGTTTAAAAAGCGGTTTTAAAATTTGACAGTTCATTATTTATTTCAAATTGACAGTTAAAAAAGTGGTTGTCAATTTTGACAGTTCATAATTCATTTCAAATTGACAGTTGAAAAAGCGGTTGTCAAATTTGACAGTTCATGATTTATTTCAAATTGACAGTTTAAAAAGCGGTTTTAAAATTTGACAGTTCATTATTTATTTTAAATTGACAGTTTAAAAGGCGGTTGTCAAATTTGACAGTTCATAATTTATTTTAAATTAACAGTTAAAAAAGCGGTTGTCAAATTTGACAGTTCAAAATTTATTTCAAATTGACAGGTAAAAAAGTGATTGTCAAATTTGACAGTTCATAATTTATTTCAAATTGACAGTTTAAAAAGCGGTTGTCAAATTTGACAGTTCATAATTTATTTCAAATTGACAGTTTAAAAGGCGGTTGTCAAATTGGACAGTTCATAATTTATTTTAAATTGACAGTTGAAAAGGCGGTTGTCAAATTTGACAGTTCATAATTTATTTTAAATTGACAGTTTAAAAGGCGGTTGTCAAATTTGACAGTTCATAATTTATTTCAAATTGACAGTTTAAAAGGCGGTTGTCAAATTTGACAGTTCATAATTTATTTCAAATTGACAGTTAAAAAAGCGGTTGTCAAATTTGACAGTTCATAATTTATTTCAAATTGACAGTTTAAAAGGCGGTTGTCAAATTTGACAGTTCATAGTTTATTTTAAATTGATAGTTTAAAAGGCGGTTGTCAAATTTGACAGTTCATAATTTATTTCAAATTGACAGTTAAAAAAGCGGTTGTCAAATTTGACAGTTCATGATTTATTTCAAATTGACAGTTAAAAAGCGGTTGTAAAATGTGACAGTTCAAAAAGTTGTTGTCAAATTTGACAGTTCATAATATATTTCAAATTGACAGTTAAAAAGCGGTTGTAAAATTTGACAAAATTTTTCGCACAGTATCAAAAAAGTGGTCAAAAAGTTTGACAGTTCATAATTTATTTAATAAAAATAAAAATATGTCAAAATTTGTTGAATTTTTTTATAACTTATGGTACTTTATTGAAAAATTGATTTTTTTAAACATACAGTAATTTTAAATATTTTAAGCCCTCAAAATGCGACACAACCATTAGCCACATTAATTTTAAATTGACAGTTTAAAAGGCGGTTGTCAAATTTGACAGTTCATAATTTATTTCAAATTGACAGTTTAAAAGGCGGTTGTCAAATTTGACAGTTCATAATTTTTTTCAAATTGACAGTTTAAAAAGCGGTTTTAAAATTTGACAGTTCATTATTTATTTCAAATTGACAGTTAAAAAAGTGGTTGCCAATTTTGACAGTTCATAATTCATTTCAAATTGACAGTTGAAAAAGCGGTTGTCAAATTTGACAGTTCATGATTTATTTCAAATTGACAGTTTAAAAGGCGGTTGTCAAATTTGACAGTTCATAATTTATTTTAAATTAACAGTTAAAAAAGCGGTTGTCAAATTTGACAGTTCAAAATTTATTTCAAATTGACAGGTAAAAAAGTGATTGTCAAATTTGACAGTTCATAATTTATTTCAAATTGACAGTTTAAAAAGCGGTTGTCAAATTTGACAGTTCATAATTTATTTCAAATTGACAGTTTAAAAGGCGGTTGTCAAATTTGACAGTTCATAACTTATGTTAAATTGACAATTAAAAAAGCGGTTGTCAAATTTGACAGTTCATAATTTATTTCAAATTGACAGTTTAAAAGGCGGTTGTCAAATTTGACAGTTCATAATTTATTTTAAATTGACAGTTAAAAAAGCAGTTGTCAAATTTGACAGTTCATAATTTATTTCAAATTGACAGTTTAAAAGGCGGTTGTCAAATTTGACAGTTCATAACTTATTTTAAATTGACAGTTAAAAAAGCGGTTGTCAAATTTGACAGTTCATAATTTATTTCAAATTGACAGTTTAAAAGGCGGTTGTCAAATTTGACAGTTCATAATTTATTTCAAATTGACAGTTAAAAAAGCAGTTGTCAAATTTGACAGTTCATAATTCATTTCAAATTGACAGTTTAAAAAGCGGTTGTCAAATTTGACAGTTCAAAAAGTGGTTGTCAAATTTGACAGTTCATAATTTATTTCAAATTGACAGTTTAAAAGGCGGTTGTCAAATTTGACAGTTCATAATTTATTTAAAATTGACAGTTTAAAAGGCTTTTGTCAAATTTGACAAAATTTTTCGCACAGTGTCAAAAAAGTGGTCAAAAAGTTTGACAGTTCATAATTTATTTAATTAAAATAAAAATATGACAAAATTTGTTGAATTTTTTTATAACTTATGGTACTTTATTGAAAAATTGAATTTTTTAAACATACAATAATTTTTAATATTTTAAGCCCTCAAAATGTGACACAACCATTAGCCACATTAATTTTAAATTGACAGTTTAAAAGGCGGTTGTCAAATTTGACAGTTCATAATTTATTTTAAATTAACAGTTAAAAAAGCGGTTGTCAAATTTGACAGTTCATAATTTATTTTAAATTGACAGTTTAAATGGCGGTTGTCAAATTTGACAGTTCATAATTTATTTGAAATTGACAGTTTAAAAGGCGGTTGTCAAATTTGACAGTTCATAATTTATTTCAAATTGACAGTTTAAAAGGCGGTTGTCAAATTTGACAGTTCATAACTTATTTTAAATTGACAGTTAAAAAAGCGGTTGTCAAATTTGACAGTTCATAATTTATTTCAAATTGACAGTTTAAAAGGCGGTTGTCAAATTTGACAGTTCATAATTTATTTTAAATTGACAGTTAAAAAAGCAGTTGTCAAATTTGACAGTTCATAATTCATTTCAAATTGACAGTTTAAAAAGCGGTTGTCAAATTTGACAGTTCAAAAAGTGGTTGTCAAATTTGACAGTTCATAATTTATTTCAAATTGACAGTTTAAAAGGCGGTTGTCAAATTTGACAGTTCATAATTTATTTCAAATTGACAGTTTAAAAGGCGGTTGTCAAATTTGACAGTTCATAATTTATTTTAAATTGACAGTTAAAAAAGCAGTTGTCAAATTTGACAGTTCATAATTTATTTCAAATTGACAGTTTAAAAGGCGGTTGTCAAATTTGACAGTTCATAATTTATTTTAAATTGACAGTTAAAAAAGCGGTTGTCAAATTTGACAGTTCATAATTTATTTCAAATTGACAGTTTAAAAGGCGGTTGTCAAATTTAACAGTTCATAATTTATTTCAAATTGACAGTTAAAAAGTTTGTCAAATTTGTCACAATTTTTCGCACAGTGTCAAAAAAGTGGTCAAAAAGTTTAACAGTTCATAATTTATTTAATTAAAATAAAAATATGACAAAATTTGTTGAATTTTTTTATAACTTATGGTACTTTATTGAAAAATTGAATTTTTTAAACATACAATAATTTTTAATATTTTAAGCCCTCAAAATGTGACACAACCATTAGAAACATTAATTTTAAATTGACAGTTTAAAAGGCGGTTGTCAAATTTGACAGTTCATAATTTATTTTAAATTAACAGTTAAAAAAGCGGTTGTCAAATTTGACAGTTCATAATTTATTTTAAATTGACAGTTAAAAAAGCGGTTGTCAAATTTGACAGTTCATAATTTATTTCAAATTGACAGTTTAAAAGGCGGTTGTCAAATTTAACAGTTCATAATTTATTTCAAATTGACAGTTAACACGTTGTGTGCCACGCTTATTTTGGTGATGTTTCCTAGCAGGCCACGGTGTTTTTGTGTACAAATTGACTGTCTATCATTTTTGATAGACATGGCCCCCCAGGAAATGTAAATTTCAAACTGTTATTTCTCCGCGGAGATACCACATTTTTACAAAAAACCTTCGGCAAATATGTAGATTAGACTTTAATGAACCTAATTATATAGTTGGTTTTCGGAAACCCTTATTCAATTAATTTATAAAAGTATATTTTTGGGATGCCTTTTTTCGAAAAATCTGACGTTTTGTTCATATTGCTATCTCTTGTGAAGCGCCGTTCCACCGTCTGTTGTTCAAGCATATATTTGTCTCACTCGCACTGCAGACGATCAAACGGCGCGACATAAGAGATAGCAATATGAACAAAACGTTAAGATTTTTCGAAAAAAGGCATCCCAAAAATATACTTTTATAAATTGATGGACTGAAGATTTGCGAAAACCAACTATGTAATTAGTTTCATAAAAGTCTTATCTTAATATTTGCCGAAGGTTGTAAGTAGAAAAGTGCAGCCACCGCGGAAAAATAACAGTTTGAAAATGACGACTACTGTCTATCAAAAATGATAGACATGGCCCCCCAGGAAACTTCACTGTCTATCAAAAATGATAGACATGGCACACAACGTGTTAAAAAGTTTGTCAAATTTGTCAAAATTTTTCGCACAGTGTCAAAAAAGTGGTCAAAAAGTTTGACAGTTCATAATTTATTTAATTAAAATAAAAATATGACAAAATTTGTTGAATTTTTTTATAACTTATGGTACTTTATTGAAAAATTGAATTTTTTTAACATACAATAATTTTAAATATTTTAAGCCCTCAAAATGTGACACAACCATTAGCCAAATTTTTTTAATAGTGTCAAAAAAGTGGTCAAAAAGTTTGACAGTTCATAATTTATTTAATTTAAATAAAAATATGTCAAAATTTGTTGAATTTTTTAATAACTTTTGGTACTTTATTGAAAAACTGAATTTTTTAAACATACAATAATTTTAAATATTTTAAGCCCTCAAAATGTGACACAACCATTAGCCACATTAATTTTAAATTGACAGTTTAAAAGGCGGTTGTCAAATTTGACAGTTCATAATTTATTTTAAATTGACAGTTAAAAAAGCGGTTGTCAAATTTGACAGTTCATGATTTATTTTAAATTGACAGTTAAAAAAGTGGTTTTCAAATTTGACAGTTCATAATTCATTTCAAATTGACAGTTTAAAAGGCGGTTGTCAAATTTGACAGTTCATGATTTATTTTAAATTGACAGTTAAAAAAGTGGTTGTCAAATTTGACAGTTCATAATTTATTTTAAATTGACAGTTGAAAAAGCGGTTGTCAAATTTGACAGTTCATAATTTATTTCAAATTGACAGTTTAAAAGGCGGTTGTCAAATTTGACAGTTCATAATTTATTTCAAATTGACAGTTAAAAAGTTTGTCAAATTTGTCAAAATTTTTCGCACAGTGTCAAAAAAGTGGTCAAAAAGTTTGACAGTTCATAATTTATTTAATTAAAATAAAAATATGACAAAATTTGTTGAATTTTTTTTATAACTTATGGTACTTTATTGAAAAATTGAATTTTTTTAACATACAATAATTTAAAATATTTTAAGCCCTCAAAATGTGACACAACCATTAGCCACATTAATTTTAAATTTACAGTTTAAAAGGCGGTTGTCAAATTTGACAGTTCGTAATTTATTTTAAATTGACAGATAAAAAGGCGGTTGTCAAATTTGACAGTTCATAATTTATTTCAAATTGACAGTTTAAAAGGCGGTTGTCAAATTTGACAGTTCATAATTTATTTTAAATTGCCAGTTAAAAAAGCGGTTGTCAACTTTGACAGTTCATGATTAATTTCAAATTGACAGTTTAAAAAGCGGTTGTCAAATTTGACAGTTCATAATTTATTTCAAACTGACAGTTAAAAAGCGGTTGTCAAATTTGACAAAATTTTTCACACAGTGTCAAAAAAGTGGTCAAAAAGTTTGACAGTTCATAATTTATTTAATTTAAATAAAAATATGTCAAAATTTGTTGAATTTTTTTATAACTTTTGGTACTTTATTAAAAAACTGAATTTTTTAAACATACAATAATTTTAAATATTTTAAGCCCTCAAAATGTGACACAACCATTAGCCACATTATTTTAAATTGACAGTTTAAAAGGCGGTTGTCAAATTTGACAGTTCATAATTTATTTCAAATAGACAGTTTAAAAGGCGGTTGTCAAATTTGACAGTTCATAATTTATTTCAAATTGACAGTTTAAAAGGCGGTTGTCAAATTTGACAGTTCATATTTTTTTTTTAATTGATAGGTTAAAAGGCGGTTGTCAAATTTGACAGTTCATGATTTATTTCAAATTGACAGTTAAAAAAGTGGTTGTCAAATTTGACAGTTCATAATTTATTTCAAATTGACAGTTTAAAAAGCGGTTGTCAAATTTGACAGTTCATAATTTATTTCAAATTGACAGTTTGAAAGGCGGTTGTCAAATTTGACAGTTCATAATTTATTTCAAATTGACAGTTAGAAAAGCGGTTGTCAAATTTGACAGTTCATAATTTATTTCAAATTGACAGTTTAAAAGGCGGTTGTCAAATTTGACACTTCATAATTTATTTTAAATTGACAGTTAAAAAAGCGGTTGTCAAATTTGACAGTTCATGATTTATTTTAAATTGACAGTTAAAAAAGTAGTTTTCAAATTTGACAGTTCATAATTCATTTCAAATTGACAGTTTAAAAAGCGGTTGTCAAATTTGACAGTTCATAATTTATTTCAAATTGACAGTTTGAAAGGCGGTTGTCAAATTTGACAGTTCATAATTAATTTCAAATTGACAGTTAGAAAAGCGGTTGTCAAATTTGACAGTTCATAATTTATTTCAAATTGACAGTTTAAAAGGCGGTTGTCAAATTTGACACTTCATAATTTATTTTAAATTGACAGTTAAAAAAGCGGTTGTCAAATTTGACAGTTCATGATTTATTTTAAATTGACAGTTAAAAAAGTGGTTTTCAAATTTGACAGTTCATAATTCATTTCAAATTGACAGTTTAAAAGGCGGTTGTCAAATTTGACAGTTCATAATTTATTTCAAATTGACAGTTTAAAAGGCGGTTGTCAAATTTGACAGTTCATAATTTATTTCAAATTGACAGTTTAAAAGGCGGTTGTCAAATTTAACAGTTCATAATTTATTTCAAATTGACAGTTAAAAAGTTTGTCAAATTTGTCAAAATTTTTCGCACAGTGTCAAAAAAGTGGTCAAAAAGTTTGACAGTTCATAATTTATTTAATTAAAATAAAAATATGACAAAATTTGTTGAATTTTTTTATAACTTATGGTACTTTATTGAAAAATTGAATTTTTTTAACATACAATAATTTTAAATATTTTAAGCCCTCAAAATGTGACACAACCATTAGCCAAATTTTTTTAATAGTGTCAAAAAAGTGGTCAAAAAGTTTGACAGTTCATAATTTATTTAATTTAAATAAAAATATGTCAAAATTTGTTGAATTTTTTTAATAACTTTTGGTACTTTATTGAAAAATTGAATTTTTTTAACATACAATAATTTTAAATATTTTAAGCCCTCAAAATGTGACACAACCATTAGCCAAATTTTTTTAATAGTGTCAAAAAAGTGGTCAAAAAGTTTGACAGTTCATAATTTATTTAATTTAAATAAAAATATGTCAAAATTTGTTGAATTTTTTTAATAACTTTTGGTACTTTATTGAAAAACTGAATTTTTTAAACATACAATAATTTTAAATATTTTAAGCCCTCAAAATGTGACACAACCATTAGCCACATTAATTTTAAATTGACAGTTTAAAAGGCGGTTGTCAAATTTGACAGTTCATAATTTATTTTAAATTGACAGTTAAAAAAGCGGTTGTCAAATTTGACAGTTCATGATTTATTTTAAATTGACAGTTAAAAAAGTGGTTGTCAAATTTGACAGTTCATAATTTATTTTAAATTGACAGTTAAAAAAGCGGTTGTCAAATTTGTCAGTTCATAATATATTTCAAATTGACAGTTTAAAAGGCGGTTGTCAAATTTGACAGTTCATAATTATTTTTAAATTGACAGTTAAAAAGTTTGTCAAATTTGTCAAAATTTTTCGCACAGTGTCAAAAAAGTGGTCAAAAAGTTTGACAGTTCATAATTTATTTAATTAAAATAAAAATATGACAAAATTTGTTGAATTTTTTTATAACTTATGGTACTTTATTGAAAAATTGAATTTTTTAAACATACAATAATTTTTAATATTTTAAGCCCTCAAAATGTGACACAACCATTAGCCACATTAATTTTAAATTGACAGTTTAAAAGGCGGTTGTCAAATTTGACAGTTCATAATTTATTTTAAATTAACAGTTAAAAAAGCGGTTGTCAAATTTGACAGTTCATAATTTATTTTAAATTGACAGTTTAAATGGCGGTTGTCAAATTTGACAGCTCATAATTTATTTGAAATTGACAGTTTAAAAGGCGGTTGTCAAATTTGACAGTTCATAATTTATTTCAAATTGACAGTTTAAAAGGCGGTTGTCAAATTTGACAGTTCATAACTTATTTTAAATTGACAGTTAAAAAAGCGGTTGTCAAATTTGACAGTTCATAATTTATTTCAAATTGACAGTTTAAAAGGCGGTTGTCAAATTTGACAGTTCATAATTTATTTTAAATTGACAGTTAAAAAAGCAGTTGTCAAATTTGACAGTTCATAATTTATTTCAAATTGACAGTTAAAAAAGCGGTTGTCAAATTTGACAGTTCATAATTTATTTCAAATTGACAGTTTAAAAGGCTTTTGTCAAATTTGACAAAATTTTTCGCACAGTGTCAAAAAAGTGGTCAAAAAGTTTGACAGTTCATAATTTATTTAATTAAAATAAAAATTTGACAAAATTTGTTGAATTTTTTTTATAACTTATGGTACTTTATTGAAAAATTGAATTTTTTAAACATACAATAATTTTAAATATTTTAAGCCCTCAAAATGTGACACAACCATTAGCCACAATTATTTTTAAATTGACAGTTTAAAAGGCGGTTGTCAAATTTGACAGTTCATAATTTATTTTAAATTTACAGTTAAAAAACCGGTGTCAAATTTGACAGTTCATAATTTATTTCAAATTGACAGCTTAAAAAGCGGTTTTAAAATTTGACAGTTCATAATTTATTTTAAATTGACAGTTAAAAAAGCGGTTGTCAAATTTGACAAAATTTTTCGCACAGTGTCAAAAAAGTGGTCAAAAAGTTTGACAGTTCATAATTTATTTAATTAAAATAAAAATTTGACAAAATTTGTTGAATTTTTTTATAACTTATGGTACTTTATTGAAAAATTGAATTTTTTAAACATACAATAATTTTAAATATTTTAAGCCCTCAAAATGCGACACAACCATTAGCCACATTAATTTTAAATTTACAGTTTAAAAGGCGGTTGTCAAATTTGACAGTTCGTAATTTATTTTAAATTGACAGATAAAAAGGCGGTTGTCAAATTTGACAGTTCATAATTTATTTCAAATTGACAGTTTAAAAGGCGGTTGTCAAATTTGACAGTTCATAATTTATTTTAAATTGCCAGTTAAAAAAGCGGTTGTCAAATTTGACAGTTCATGATTAATTTCAAATTGACAGTTTAAAAAGCGGTTGTCTAATTTGACAGTTCATAATTTATTTCAAATTGACAGTTAAAAAAGCGGTTGTCAAATTTGACAAAATTTTTCGCACAGTGTCAAAAAAGTGGTCAAAAAGTTTGACAGTTCATAATTTATTTAATTAAAATAAAAATATTGCAAAATTTGTTGAATTTTTTTTATAACTTATGGTACTTTATTGAAAAATTGAATTTTTTAAACATACAATAATTTTAAATATTTTAAGCCCTCAAAATGTGACACAACCATTAGCCACATTTTTTTAATAGTGTCAAAAAAGTGGTCAAAAAGTTTGACAGTTCATAATTTATTTAATTTTAATAAAAATATGTCAAAATTTGTTGAATTTTTTTAATAACTTTTGGTACTTTATTGAAAAACTGAATTTTTTAAACATACAATAATTTTAAATATTTAAAGCCCTCAAAATGTGTTACAACCATTAGCCACATTATTTTAAATTGACAGTTTAAAAGGCGGTTGTCAAATTTGACAGTTCATAATTTATTTCAAATAGACAGTTTAAAAGGCGGTTGTCAAATTTGACAGTTCATAATTTATTTCAAATTGACAGTTTAAAAGGCGGTTGTCAAATTTGACAGTTCATATTTTTTTTTAATTGATAGGTTAAAAGGCGGTTGTCAAATTTGACAGTTCATGATTTATTTCAAATTGACAGTTAAAAAAGTGGTTGTCAAATTTGACAGTTCATAATTTATTTCAAATTGACAGTTTAAAAAGCAGTTGTCAAATTTGACAGTTCATAATTTATTTCAAATTGACAGTTTGAAAGGCGGTTGTCAAATTTGACAGTTCATTATTTATTTCAAATTGACAGTTAGAAAAGCGGTTGTCAAATTTGACAGTTCATAATTTATTTCAAATTGACAGTTTAAAAGGCGGTTGTCAAATTTGACACTTCATAATTTATTTTAAATTGACAGTTAAAAAAGCGGTTGTCAAATTTGACAGTTCATGATTTATTTTAAATTGACAGTTAAAAAAGTAGTTTTCAAATTTGACAGTTCATAATTCATTTCAAATTGACAGTTTAAAAAGCGGTTGTCAAATTTGACAGTTCATAATTTATTTCAAATTGACAGTTTGAAAGGCGGTTGTCAAATTTGACAGTTCATAATTTATTTCAAATTGACAGTTAGAAAAGCGGTTGTCAAATTTGACAGTTCATAATTTATTTCAAATTGACAGTTTAAAAGGCGGTTGTCAAATTTGACACTTCATAATTTATTTTAAATTGACAGTTAATAAAGTGGTTGTCAAATTTGACAGTTCATGATTTATTTTAAATTGACAGTTAAAAAAGTGGTTTTCAAATTTGACAGTTCATAATTCATTTCAAATTGACAGTTTAAAAGGCGGTTGTCAAATTTGACAGTTCATAATTTATTTCAAATTGACAGTTTAAAAGGCGGTTGTCAAGTTGGACAGTTCATAATTTATTTTAAATTGACAGTTGAAAAAGCGGTTGTCAAATTTGACAGTTCATAATTTATTTCAAATTGACAGTTTAAAAGGCGGTTGTCAAATTTGACAGTTCATAATTTATTTCAATTGACAGTTAAAAAGTTTGTCAAATTTGTCAAAATTTTTCGCACTGTGTCAAAATAGTGGTCAAAAAGTTTGACAGTTCATAATTTATTTAATTAAAATAAAAATATGACAAAATTTGTTGAATTTTTTTTATAACTTATGGGTACTTTATTGAAAAATTGAATTTTTTTAACATACAATAATTTAAAATATTTTAAGCCCTCAAAATGTGACACAACCATTAGCCACATTAATTTTAAATTTACAGTTTAAAAGGCGGTTGTCAAATTTGACAGTTCGTAATTTATTTTAAATTGACAGATAAAAAGGCGGTTGTCAAATTTGACAGTTCATAATTTATTTCAAATTGACAGTTTAAAAGGCGGTTGTCAAATTTGACAGTTCATAATTTATTTTAAATTGCCAGTTAAAAAAGCGGTTGTCAACTTTGACAGTTCATGATTAATTTCAAATTGATAGTTTAAAAGCGGTTGTCAAATTTGACAGTTCATAATTTATTTCAAACTGACAGTTAAAAAGCGGTTGTCAAATTTGACAAAATTTTTCACACAGTGTCAAAAAAGTGGTCAAAAAGTTTGACAGTTCATAATTTATTTAAATTAAATAAAAATATGTCAAAATTTGTTGAATTTTTTTATAACTTTTGGTACTTTATTAAAAAACTGAATTTTTTAAACATACAATAATTTTAAATATTTTAAGCCCTCAAAATGTGACACAACCATTAGCCACATTATTTTAAATTGACAGTTTAAAAGGCGGTTGTCAAATTTGACAGTTCATAATTTATTTCAAATAGACAGTTTAAAAGGCGGTTGTCAAATTTGACAGTTCATAATTTATTTCAAATTGACAGTTTAAAAGGCGGTTGTCAATTTTGACAGTTCATATTTTTTTTTAATTGATAGGTTAAAAGGCGGTTGTCAAATTTGACAGTTCATGATTTATTTCAAATTGACAGTTAAAAAAGTGGTTGTCAAATTTGACAGTTCATAATTTATTTCAAATTGACAGTTTAAAAAGCGGTTGTCAAATTTGACAGTTCATAATTTATTTCAAATTGGACAGTTTGAAAGGCGGTTGTCAAATTTGACAGTTCATAATTTATTTCAAATTGACAGTTAGAAAAGCGGTTGTCAAATTTGACAGTTCATAATTTATTTCAAATTGACAGTTTAAAAGGCGGTTGTCAAATTTGACACTTCATAATTTATTTTAAATTGACAGTTAAAAAAGCGGTTGTCAAATTTGACAGTTCATAATTTATTTCAAATTGACAGTTAGAAAAGCGGTTGTCAAATTTGACAGTTCATAATTTATTTCAAATTGACAGTTTAAAAGGCGGTTGTCAAATTTGACAGTTCATAATTTATTTTAAATTGACAGTTAAAAAAGCGGTTGTCAAATTTGACAGTTCATAATTTATTTCAAATTGACAGTTTAAAAGGCGGTTGTCAAATTTGACAGTTCATAATTTATTTTAAATTGACAGTTAAAAAAGCAGTTGTCAAATTTGACAGTTCATAATTTATTTCAAATTGACAGTTTAAAAGGCGGTTGTCAAATTTGACAGTTCATAATTTATTTTAAATTGACAGTTAAAAAAGCGGTTGTCAAATTTGACAGTTCATAATTTATTTCACATTGACAGTTTAAAAGGCGGTTGTCAAATTTGACAGTTCATAATTTATTTCAAATTGACAGTTAAAAAGTTTGTCAAATTTGTCAAAATTTTTCGCACAGTGTCAAAAAAGTGGTCAAAAAGTTTGACAGTTCATAATTTATTTAATTAAAATAAAAATATGACAAAATTTGTTGAATTTTTTTATAACTTATGGTACTTTATTGAAAAATTGAATTTTTTAAACATACAATAATTTTTAATATTTTAAGCCCTCAAAATGTGACACAACCATTAGCCACATTAATTTTAAATTGACAGTTTAGAAGGCGGTTGTCAATTTGACAGTTCATAATTTATTTCAAATTGACAGTTTAAAAGGCGGTTGTCAAATTTGACAGTTCATAATTTATTTCAAATTGACAGTTTAAAAAGGCGGTTGTCAAATTTGACAGTTCATAATTTATTTTAAATTGACAGTTAAAAAAGCGGTTGTCAAATTTAACAGTTCATAATTTATTTCAAATTGACAGTTAAAAAGTTTGTCAAATTTGTCAAAATTTTTCGCACAGTGTCAAAAAAGTGGTCAAAAAGTTTGACAGTTCATAATTTATTTAATTTAAATAAAAATATGTCAAAATTTATTGAATTTTTTTATAACTTTTGGTACTTTTTTGAAAAACTGAATTTTTTAAACATACAATAATTTTAAATATTTAAGCCCTCAAAATGTGACACAACCATTAGCCACATTAATTTTAAATTGACAGTTTAAAAGGCGGTTGTCAAATTTGACAGTTCATAATTTATTTTAAATTGACAGTTAAAAAAGCGGTTGTCAAATTTGACAGTTCATGATTTATTTTAAATTGACAGTTAAAAAAGTGGTTGTCAAATTTGACAGTTCATAATTTATTTCAAATTGACAGTTTAAAAAGCAGTTGTCAAATTTGACAGTTCATAATTTATTTCAAATTGACAGTTTGAAAAGCGGTTGTCAAATTTGACAGTTCATAATTTATTTCAAATTGACAGTTAGAAAAGCGGTTGTCAAATTTGACAGTTCATAATTTATTTCAAATTGACAGTTTAAAAGGCGGTTGTCAAATTTGACAGTTCATAATTTATTTTAAATTGACAGTTAAAAAAGTGGTTTTCAAATTTGACAGTTCATAATTCATTTCAAATTGACAGTTTAAAAGGCGGTTGTCAAATTTGACAGTTCATAATTTATTTCAAATTGACAGTTTAAAAGGCGGTTGTCAAGTTGGACAGTTCATAATTTATTTTAAATTGACAGTTGAAAAAGCGGTTGTCAAATTTGACAGTTCATAATTTATTTCAAATTGACAGTTAAAAAGTTTGTCAAATTTGTCAAAATTTTTCGCACAGTGTCAAAAAAGTGGTCAAAAAGTTTGACAGTTCATAATTTATTTAATTAAAATAAAAATGTGACAAAATTTGTTGAATTTTTTTTATAACTTATGGTACTTTATTGAAAAATTGAATTTTTTTAACATACAATAATTTAAAATATTTTAAGCCCTCAAAATGTGACACAACCATTAGCCACATTCTTTTAATAGTGTCAAAAAAGTGGTCAAAAAGTTTGACAGTTCATAATTTATTTAATTTAAATAAAAATATGTCAAAATTTATTGAATTTTTTTATAACTTTTGGTACTTTTTTGAAAAACTGAATTTTTTAAACATACAATAATTTTAAATATTTTAAGCCCTCAAAATGTGACACAACCATTAGCCACATTAATTTTAAATTGACAGTTTAAAAGGCGGTTGTCAAATTTGACAGTTCATAATTTATTTTAAATTGACAGTTAAAAAAGCGGTTGTCAAATTTGACAGTTCATGATTTATTTTAAATTGACAGTTAAAAAAGTGGTTGTCAAATTTGACAGTTCATAATTTATTTCAAATTGACAGTTTAAAAAGCAGTTGTCAAATTTGACAGTTCATAATTTATTTCAAATTGACAGTTTGAAAAGCGGTTGTCAATTTGACAGTTCATAATTTATTTCAAATTGACAGTTAGAAAAGCGGTTGTCAAATTTGACAGTTCATAATTTATTTCAAATTGACAGTTTAAAAGGCGGTTGTCAAATTTGACAGTTCATAATTTATTTTAAATTGACAGTTAAAAAAGTGGTTTTCAAATTTGACAGTTCATAATTCATTTCAAATTGACAGTTAAAAGGCGGTTGTCAAATTTGACAGTTCATAATTTATTTCAAATTGACAGTTTAAAAGGCGGTTGTCAAGTTGGACAGTTCATAATTTATTTTAAATTGACAGTTGAAAAAGCGGTTGTCAAATTTGACAGTTCATAATTTATTTCAAATTGACAGTTAAAAAGTTTGTCAAATTTGTCAAAATTTTTCGCACAGTGTCAAAAAAGTGGTCAAAAAAGTTTGACAGTTCATAATTTATTTAATTAAAATAAAAATGTGACAAAATTTGTTGAATTTTTTTTATAACTTATGGTACTTTATTGAAAAATTGAATTTTTTTAACATACAATAATTTAAAATATTTTAAGCCCTCAAAATGTGACACAACCATTAGCCACATTCTTTTAATAGTGTCAAAAAAGTGGTCAAAAAGTTTGACAGTTCATAATTTATTTAATTTAAATAAAAATATGTCAAAATTTATTGAATTTTTTATAACTTTTGGTACTTTTTTGAAAACTGAATTTTTTAAACATACAATAATTTTAATATTTTAAGCCCTCAAAATGTGACACAACCATTAGCCACATTAATTTTAAATTGACAGTTTAAAAGGCGGTTGTCAAATTTGACAGTTCATAATTTATTTTAAATTGACAGTTAAAAAGCGGTTGTCAAATTTGACAGTTCATGATTTATTTTAAATTGACAGTTAAAAAAGTGGTTGTCAAATTTGACAGTTCATAATTTATTTCAAATTGACAGTTTAAAAAGCAGTTGTCAAATTTGACAGTTCATAATTTATTTCAAATTGACAGTTTGAAAAGCGGTTGTCAAATTTGACAGTTCATAATTTATTTCAAATTGACAGTTAGAAAAGCGGTTGTCAAATTTGACAGTTCATAATTTATTTCAAATTGACAGTTTAAAAGGCGGTTGTCAAATTTGACAGTTCATATATTATTTTAAATTGACAGTTAAAAAAGCAGTTGTCAAATTTGACAGTTCATAATTTATTTCAAATTGACAGTTTAAAAGGCGGTTGTCAAATTTGACAGTTCATAATTTATTTTAAATTGACAGTTAAAAAAGCGGTTGTCAAATTTGACAGTTCATAATTTATTTCACATTGACAGTTTAAAAGGCGGTTGTCAAATTTGACAGTTCATAATTTATTTCAAATTGACAGTTAAAAAGTTTGTCAAATTTGTCAAAATTTTTCGCACAGTGTCAAAAAAGTGGTCAAAAAGTTTGACAGTTCATAATTTATTTAATTAAAATAAAAATATGACAAAATTTGTTGAATTTTTTTATAACTTATGGTACTTTATTGAAAAATTGAATTTTTTAAACATACAATAATTTTTAATATTTTAAGCCCTCAAAATGTGACACAACCATTAGCCACATTAATTTTAAATTGACAGTTTAGAAGGCGGTTGTCAAATTTGACAGTTCATAATTTATTTCAAATTGACAGTTTGAAAGGCGGTTGTCAAATTTGACAGTTCATAATTTATTTCAAATTGACAGTTTAAAAGGCGGTTGTCAAATTTGACAGTTCATATTTTTTTTTAATTGATAGGTTAAAAGGCGGTTGTCAAATTTGACAGTTCATGATTTATTTCAAATTGACAGTTAAAAAAGTGGTTGTCAAATTTGACAGTTCATAATTTATTTCAAATTGACAGTTTAAAAAGCGGTTGTCAAATTTGACAGTTCATAATTTATTTCAAATTGACAGTTTGAAAGGCGGTTGTCAAATTTGACAGTTCATAATTTATTTCAAATTGACAGTTAGAAAAGCGGTTGTCAAATTTGACAGTTCATAATTTATTTCAAATTGACAGTTTAAAAGGCGGTTGTCAAATTTGACACTTCATAATTTATTTTAAATTGACAGTTAAAAAAGCGGTTGTCAAATTTGACAGTTCATGATTTATTTTAAATTGACAGTTAAAAAAGTAGTTTTCAAATTTGACAGTTCATAATTCATTTCAAATTGACAGTTTAAAAAGCGGTTGTCAAATTTGACAGTTCATAATTTATTTCAAATTGACAGTTTGAAAGGCGGTTGTCAAATTTGACAGTTCATAATTTATTTCAAATTGACAGTTAGAAAAGCGGTTGTCAAATTTGACAGTTCATAATTTATTTCAAATTGACAGTTTAAAAGGCGGTTGTCAAATTTGACACTTCATAATTTATTTTAAATTGACAGTTAAAAAAGCGGTTGTCAAATTTGACAGTTCATGATTTATTTTAAATTGACAGTTAAAAAAGTGGTTTTCAAATTTGACAGTTCATAATTCATTTCAAATTGACAGTTTAAAAGGCGGTTGTCAAATTTGACAGTTCATAATTTATTTCAAATTGACAGTTTAAAAGGCGGTTGTCAAGTTGGACAGTTCATAATTTATTTTAAATTGACAGTTGAAAAAGCGGTTGTCAAATTTGACAGTTCATAATTTATTTCAAATTGACAGTTAAAAAGTTTGTCAAATTTGTCAAAATTTTTCGCACAGTGTCAAAAAAGTGGTCAAAAAGTTTGACAGTTCATAATTTATTTAATTAAAATAAAAATGTGACAAAATTTGTTGAATTTTTTTATAACTTATGGTACTTTATTGAAAAATTGAATTTTTTTACATACAATAATTTAAAATATTTTAAGCCCTCAAAATGTGACACAACCATTAGCCACATTCTTTTAATAGTGTCAAAAAAGTGGTCAAAAAGTTTGACAGTTCATAATTTATTTAATTTAAATAAAAATATGTCAAAATTTATTGAATTTTTTTATAACTTTTGGTACTTTTTTGAAAAACTGAATTTTTTAAACATACAATAATTTTAAATATTTTAAGCCCTCAAAATGTGACACAACCATTAGCCACATTAATTTTAAATTGACAGTTTAAAAGGCGGTTGTCAAATTTGACAGTTCATAATTTATTTTAAATTGACAGTTAAAAAAGCGGTTGTCAAATTTGACAGTTCATGATTTATTTTAAATTGACAGTTAAAAAAGTGGTTGTCAAATTTGACAGTTCATAATTTATTTCAAATTGACAGTTTAAAAAGCAGTTGTCAAATTTGACAGTTCATAATTTATTTCAAATTGACAGTTTGAAAGGCGGTTGTCAAATTTGACAGTTCATAATTTATTTCAAATTGACAGTTAGAAAAGCGGTTGTCAAATTTGACAGTTCATAATTTATTTCAAATTGACAGTTTAAAAGGCGGTTGTCAAATTTGACAGTTCATAATTTATTTCAAATTGACAGTTTAAAAGGCGGTTGTCAAGTTGGACAGTTCATAATTTATTTTAAATTGACAGTTGAAAAAGCGGTTGTCAAATTTGACAGTTCATAATTTATTTCAAATTGACAGTTAAAAAGTTTGTCAAATTTGTCAAAATTTTTCGCACAGTGTCAAAAAAGTGGTCAAAAAGTTTGACAGTTCATAATTTATTTAATTAAAATAAAAATGTGACAAAATTTGTTGAATTTTTTTTATAACTTATGGTACTTTATTGAAAAATTGAATTTTTTTAACATACAATAATTTAAAATATTTTAAGCCCTCAAAATGTGACACAACCATTAGCCACATTCTTTTAATAGTGTCAAAAAAGTGGTCAAAAAGTTTGACAGTTCATAATTTATTTAATTTAAATAAAAATATTTCAAAATTTATTGAATTTTTTTATAACTTTTGGTACTTTTTTGAAAAACTGAATTTTTTAAACATACAATAATTTTAAATATTTTAAGCCCTCAAAATGTGACACAACCATTAGCCACATTAATTTTAAATTGACAGTTTAAAAGGCGGTTGTCAAATTTGACAGTTCATAATTTATTTTAAATTGACAGTTAAAAAAGCGGTTGTCAAATTTGACAGTTCATGATTTATTTTAAATTGACAGTTAAAAAAGTGGTTGTCAAATTTGACAGTTCATAATTTATTTCAAATTGACAGTTTAAAAAGCAGTTGTCAAATTTGACAGTTCATAATTTATTTCAAATTGACAGTTTGAAAAGCGGTTGTCAAATTTGACAGTTCATAATTTATTTCAAATTGACAGTTAGAAAAGCGGTTGTCAAATTTGACAGTTCATAATTTATTTCAAATTGACAGTTTAAAAGGCGGTTGTCAAATTTGACAGTTCATAATTTATTTTAAATTGACAGTTAAAAAAGCGGTTGTCAAATTTGACAGTTCATAATTTATTTCAAATTGACAGTTTAAAAGGCGGTTGTCAAATTTAACAGTTCATAATTTATTTTAAATTGACAGTTAAAAAAGCAGTTGTCAAATTTGACAGTTCATAATTTATTTCAAATTGACAGTTTAAAAGGCGGTTGTCAAATTTGACAGTTCATAATTTATTTTAAATTGACAGTTAAAAAAGCGGTTGTCAAATTTGACAGTTCATAATTTATTTCACATTGACAGTTTAAAAGGCGGTTGTCAAATTTGACAGTTCATAATTTATTTCAAATTGACAGTTAAAAAGTTTGTCAAATTTGTCAAAATTTTTCGCACAGTGTCAAAAAAGTGGTCAAAAAGTTTGACAGTTCATAATTTATTTAATTAAAATAAAAATATGACAAAATTTGTTGAATTTTTTTATAACTTATGGTACTTTATTGAAAAATTGAATTTTTTAAACATACAATAATTTTTAATATTTTAAGCCCTCAAAATGTGACACAACCATTAGCCACATTAATTTTAAATTGACAGTTTAGAAGGCGGTTGTCAAATTTGACAGTTCATAATTTATTTCAAATTGACAGTTTGAAAGGCGGTTGTCAAATTTGACAGTTCATAATTTATTTCAAATTGACAGTTTAAAAGGCGGTTGTCAAATTTGACAGTTCATAATTTATTTTAAATTGACAGTTAAAAAAGCAGTTGTCAAATTTGACAGTTCATAATTTATTTCAAATTGACAGTTTAAAAGGCGGTTGTCAAATTTGACAGTTCATAATTTATTTCAAATTGACAGTTTAAAAGGCGGTTGTCAAATTTGACAGTTCATAATTTATTTTAAATTGACAGTTAAAAAAGCGGTTGTCAAATTTGACATTTCATGATTTATTTCAAATTGACAGTTAAAAAGTTTGTCAAATTTGTCAAAATTTTTCGCACAGTGTCAAAAAAGTGGTCAAAAAGTTTGACAGTTCATAATTTATTTAATTTAAATAAAAATATGTCAAAATTTATTGAATTTTTTTATAACTTTTGGTACTTTTTTGAAAAACTGAATTTTTTAAACATACAATAATTTTAAATATTTTAAGCCCTCAAAATGTGACACAACCATTAGCCACATTAATTTTAAATTGACAGTTTAAAAGGCGGTTGTCAAATTTGACAGTTCATAATTTATTTTAAATTGACAGTTAAAAAAGCGGTTGTCAAATTTGACAGTTCATGATTTATTTTAAATTGACAGTTAAAAAAGTGGTTATCAAATTTGACAGTTCATAATTTATTTCAAATTGACAGTTTAAAAAGCAGTTGTCAAATTTGACAGTTCATAATTTATTTCAAATTGACAGTTTGAAAAGCGGTTGTCAAATTTGACAGTTCATAATTTATTTCAAATTGACAGTTAGAAAAGCGGTTGTCGAATTTGACAGTTCATAATTTATTTCAAATTGACAGTTTAAAAGGCGGTTGTCAAATTTGACAGTTCATAATTTATTTTAAATTGACAGTTAAAAAAGTGGTTTTCAAATTTGACAGTTCATAATTCATTTCAAATTGACAGTTTAAAAGGCGGTTGTCAAATTTGACAGTTCATAATTTATTTCAAATTGACAGTTTAAAAGGCGGTTGTCAAGTTGGACAGTTCATAATTTATTTTAAATTGACAGTTGAAAAAGCGGTTGTCAAATTTGACAGTTCATAATTTATTTCAAATTGACAGTTAAAAAGTTTGTCAAATTTGTCAAAATTTTTCGCACAGTGTCAAAAAAGTGGTCAAAAAGTTTGACAGTTCATAATTTATTTAATTAAAATAAAAATGTGACAAAATTTGTTGAATTTTTTTATAACTTATGGTACTTTATTGAAAAATTGAATTTTTTTAACATACAATAATTTAAAATATTTTAAGCCCTCAAAATGTGACACAACCATTAGCCACATTCTTTTAATAGTGTCAAAAAAGTGGTCAAAAAGTTTGACAGTTCATAATTTATTTAATTTAAATAAAAAAATGTCAAAATTTATTGAATTTTTTTATAACTTTTGGTACTTTTTTGAAAATCTGAATTTTTTAAACATACAATAATTTTAAATATTTTAAGCCCTCAAAATGTGACACAACCATTAGCCACATTAATTTTAAATTGACAGTTTAAAAGGCGGTTGTCAAATTTGACAGTTCATAATTTATTTTAAATTGACAGTTAAAAAAGCGGTTGTCAAATTTGACAGTTCATGATTTATTTTAAATTGACAGTTAAAAAAGTGGTTGTCAAATTTGACAGTTCATAATTTATTTCAAATTGACAGTTTAAAAAGCAGTTGTCAAATTTGACAGTTCATAATTTATTTCAAATTGACAGTTTGAAAAGCGGTTGTCAAATTTGACCGTTCATAATTTATTTCAAATTGACAGTTTAAAAGCGGTTGTCGAATTTGACAGTTCATAATTTATTTCAAATTGACAGTTTAAAAGGCGGTTGTCAAATTTGACAGTTCATAATTTATTTTAAATTGACAGTTAAAAAAGCGGTTGTCAAATTTGACAGTTCATAATTTATTTCAAATTGACAGTTTAAAAGGCGGTTGTCAAATTTGACAGTTCATAATTTATTTTAAATTGACAGTTAAAAAAGCAGTTGTCAAATTTGACAGTTCATAATTTATTTCAAATTGACAGTTTAAAAGGCGGTTGTCAAATTTGACAGTTCATAATTTATTTTAAATTGACAGTTAAAAAAGCGGTTGTCAAATTTGACAGTTCATAATTTATTTCTCATTGACAGTTTAAAAGGCGGTTGTCAAATTTGACAGTTCATAATTTATTTCAAATTGACAGTTAAAAAGTTTGTCAAATTTGACAAAATTTTTCGCACAGTGTCAAAAAAGTGGTCAAAAAGTTTGACAGTTCATAATTTATTTAATTAAAATAAAAATATGACAAAATTTGTTGAATTTTTTTATAACTTATGGTACTTTATTGAAAAATTGAATTTTTTTAACATACAATAATTTAAAATATTTTAAGCCCTCAAAATGTGACACAACCATTAGCCACATTCTTTTAATAGTGTCAAAAAAGTGGTCAAAAAGTTTGACAGTTCATAATTTATTTAATTAAAATAAAAATATGACAAAATTTGTTGAATTTTTTTATAACTTATGGTACTTTATTGAAAAATTGAATTTTTTTAACATACAATAATTTTAAATATTTTAAGCCCTCAAAATGTGACACAACCATTAGCCACATTAATTTTAAATTGACAGTTTAAAAGGCGGTTGTCAAATTTGACAGTTCATAATTTATTTTAAATTGACAGTTAAAAAAGCGGTTGTCAAATTTGACAGTTCATGATTTATTTTAAATTGACAGTTAAAAAAGTGGTTGTCAAATTTGACAGTTCATAATTTATTTCAAATTGACAGTTTAAAAGGCGGTTGCCAAATTTGACAGTTCATAATTTATTTTAAATTGACAGTTAAAAAAGCGGTTGTCAAATTTGACAGTTCATAATATATTTCAAATTGACAGTTTAAAAGGCGGTTGTCAAATTTGACACTTCATAATTTATTTTAAATTGACAGTTAAAAAAGCGGTTGTCCAATTTGACAGTTCATGATTTATTTTAAATTGACAGTTAAAAAAGTGGTTTTCAAATTTGACAGTTCATAATTTATTTCAAATTGACAGTTGAAAAAGCGGATGTCAAATTTGATAGTTCATAATTTATTACAAATTGACAGTTTAAAAGGCGGTTGTCAAATTTGACAGTTCATAATTTATTTCAAATTGGCAGTTAAAAAAGCGGTTGTCAAATTTGACAGTTCATGATTTATTTCAAATTGACAGTTTAAAAAGCGGTTGTCAAATTTGACAGTTCAAAAAGTGGTTGTCAAATTTGACAGTTCATAATTTATTTCAAACTGACAGTTAAAAAGCGGTTGTCAAATTTGACAAAATTTTTCGCACAGTGTCAAAAAAGTGGTCAAAAAGTTTGACAGTTCATAATTTATTTAATTTAAATAAACGTATGTCAAAATTTGTTGAATTTTTTTTATAACTTTTGGTACTTTATTAAAAAACTGAATTTTTTAAACATACAATAATTTTAAATATTTTAAGCCCTCAAAATGTGACACAACCATTAGCCACATTATTTTAAATTGACAGTTTAAAAGGCGGTTGTCAAATTTGACAGTTCATAATTTATTTCAAATAGACAGTTTAAAAGGCGGTTGTCAAATTTGACAGTTCATAATTTATTTCAAATTGACAGTTTAAAAGGCGGTTGTCAAATTTGACAGTTCATATTTTTTTTTAATTGATAGGTTAAAAGGCGGTTGTCAAATTTGACAGTTCATGATTTATTTCAAATTGACAGTTAAAAAAGTGGTTGTCAAATTTGACAGTTCATAATTTATTTCAAATTGACAGTTTAAAAAGCGGTTGTCAAATTTGACAGTTCATAATTTATTTCAAATTGACAGTTTGAAAGGCGGTTGTCAAATTTGACAGTTCATAATTTATTTCAAATTGACAGTTAGAAAAGCGGTTGTCAAATTTGACAGTTCATAATTTATTTCAAATTGACAGTTTAAAAGGCGGTTGTCAAATTTGACACTTCATAATTTATTTTAAATTGACAGTTAAAAAAGCGGTTGTCAAATTTGACAGTTCATGATTTATTTTAAATTGACAGTTAAAAAAGTAGTTTTCAAATTTGACAGTTCATAATTCATTTCAAATTGACAGTTTAAAAAGCGGTTGTCAAATTTGACAGTTCATAATTTATTTCAAATTGACAGTTTGAAAGGCGGTTGTCAAATTTGACAGTTCATAATTTATTTCAAATTGACAGTTAGAAAAGCGGTTGTCAAATTTGACAGTTCATAATTTATTTCAAATTGACAGTTTAAAAGGCGGTTGTCAAATTTGACACTTCATAATTTATTTTAAATTGACAGTTAAAAAAGCGGTTGTCAAATTTGACAGTTCATGATTTATTTTAAATTGACAGTTAAAAAAGTGGTTTTCAAATTTGACAGTTCATAATTCATTTCAAATTGACAGTTTAAAAGGCGGTTGTCAAATTTGACAGTTCATAATTTATTTCAAATTGACAGTTTAAAAGGCGGTTGTCAAGTTGGACAGTTCATAATTTATTTTAAATTGACAGTTGAAAAAGCGGTTGTCAAATTTGACAGTTCATAATTTATTTCAAATTGACAGTTTAAAAGGCGGTTGTCAAATTTGACAGTTCATAATTTATTTCAAATTGACAGTTTTAAAGGCGGTTGTCAAATTTGACAGTTCATAATTTATTTTAAATTGACAGTTAAAAAAGCAGTTGTCAAATTTGACAGTTCATAATTTATTTCAAATTGACAGTTTAAAAGGCGGTTGTCAAATTTGACAGTTCATAATTTATTTTAAATTGACAGTTAAAAAAGCGGTTGTCAAATTTGACAGTTCATAATTTATTTCAAATTGACAGTTTAAAAGGCGGTTGTCAAATTTAACAGTTCATAATTTATTTCAAATTGACAGTTCAAAAGTTTGTCAAATTTGTCAAAATTTTTCGCACAGTGTCAAAAAAGTGGTCAAAAAGTTTGACAGTTCATAATTTATTTAATTAAAATAAAAATATGACAAAATTTGTTGAATTTTTTTATAACTTATGGTACTTTATTGAAAAATTGAATTTTTTTAACATACAATAATTTTAAATATTTTAAGCCCTCAAAATGTGACACAACCATTAGCCACATTAATTTTAAATTGACAGTTTAAAAGGCGGTTGTCAAATTTGACAGTTCATAATTTATTTTAAATTGACAGTTAAAAAAGCGGTTGTCAAATTTGACAGTTCATGATTTATTTTAAATTGACAGTTAAAAAAGTGGTTGTCAAATTTGACAGTTCATAATTTATTTCAAATTGACAGTTTAAAAGGCGGTTGCCAAATTTGACAGTTCATAATTTATTTTAAATTGACAGTTAAAAAAGCGGTTGTCAAATTTGACAGTTCATAATATATTTCAAATTGACAGTTTAAAAGGCGGTTGTCAAATTTGACACTTCATAATTTATTTTAAATTGACAGTTAAAAAAGCGGTTGTCCAATTTGACAGTTCATGATTTATTTTAAATTGACAGTTAAAAAAGTGGTTTTCAAATTTGACAGTTCATAATTTATTTCAAATTGACAGTTGAAAAAGCGGATGTCAAATTTGATAGTTCATAATTTATTTCAAATTGACAGTTTAAAAGGCGGTTGTCAAATTTGACAGTTCATAATTTATTTCAAATTGGCAGTTAAAGAAGCGGTTGTCAAATTTGACAGTTCATGATTTATTTCAAATTGACAGTTTAAAAAGCGGTTGTCAAATTTGACAGTTCAAAAAGTGGTTGTCAAATTTGACAGTTCATAATTTATTTCAAACTGACAGTTAAAAAGCGGTTGTCAAATTTGACAAAATTTTTCGCACAGTGTCAAAAAAGTGGTCAAAAAGTTTGACAGTTCATAATTTATTTAATTTAAATAAACATATGTCAAAATTTGTTGAATTTTTTTTATAACTTTTGGTACTTTATTAAAAAACTGAATTTTTTAAACATACAATAATTTTAAATATTTTAAGCCCTCAAAATGTGACACAACCATTAGCCACATTATTTTAAATTGACAGTTTAAAAGGCGGTTGTCAAATTTGACAGTTCATAATTTATTTCAAATAGACAGTTTAAAAGGCGGTTGTCAAATTTGACAGTTCATAATTTATTTCAAATTGACAGTTTAAAAGGCGGTTGTCAAATTTGACAGTTCATATTTTTTTTTAATTGATAGGTTAAAAGGCGGTTGTCAAATTTGACAGTTCATGATTTATTTCAAATTGACAGTTAAAAAAGTGGTTGTCAAATTTGACAGTTCATAATTTATTTCAAATTGACAGTTTAAAAAGCGGTTGTCAAATTTGACAGTTCATAATTTATTTCAAATTGACAGTTTGAAAGGCGGTTGTCAAATTTGACAGTTCATAATTTATTTCAAATTGACAGTTAGAAAAGCGGTTGTCAAATTTGACAGTTCATAATTTATTTCAAATTGACAGTTTAAAAGGCGGTTGTCAAATTTGACACTTCATAATTTATTTTAAATTGACAGATAAAAAAGCGGTTGTCAAATTTGACAGTTCATGATTTATTTTAAATTGACAGTTAAAAAAGTAGTTTTCAAATTTGACAGTTCATAATTCATTTCAAATTGACAGTTTAAAAAGCGGTTGTCAAATTTGACAGTTCATAATTTATTTCAAATTGACAGTTTGAAAGGCGGTTGTCAAATTTGACAGTTCATAATTTATTTCAAATTGACAGTTAGAAAAGCGGTTGTCAAATTTGACAGTTCATAATTTATTTCAAATTGACAGTTTAAAAGGCGGTTGTCAAATTTGACACTTCATAATTTATTTTAAATTGACAGTTAAAAAAGCGGTTGTCAAATTTGACAGTTCATGATTTATTTTAAATTGACAGTTAAAAAAGTGGTTTTCAAATTTGACAGTTCATAATTCATTTCAAATTGACAGTTTAAAAGGCGGTTGTCAAATTTGACAGTTCATAATTTATTTCAAATTGACAGTTTAAAAGGCGGTTGTCAAGTTGGACAGTTCATAATTTATTTTAAATTGACAGTTGAAAAAGCGGTTGTCAAATTTGACAGTTCATAATTTATTTCAAATTGACAGTTTAAAAGGCGGTTGTCAAATTTGACAGTTCATAATTTATTTCAAATTGACAGTTAAAAAGTTTGTCAAATTTGTCAAAATTTTTCGCACAGTGTCAAAAAAGTGGTCAAAAAGTTTGACAGTTCATAATTTATTTAATTAAAATAAAAATATGACAAAATTTGTTGAATTTTTTTTATAACTTATGGTACTTTATTGAAAAATTGAATTTTTTTAACATACAATAATTTAAAATATTTTAAGCCCTCAAAATGTGACACAACCATTAGCCACATTCTTTTAATAGTGTCAAAAAAGTGGTCAAAAAGTTTGACAGTTCATAATTTATTTAATTTAAATAAAAATATGACAAAATTTGTTGAATTTTTTTTATAACTTTTGGTACTTTATTGAAAAACTGAATTTTTTAAACATACAATAATTTTAAATATTTTAAGCCCTCAAAATGTGACACAACCATTAGCCACATTAATTTTAAATTGACAGTTTAAAAGGCGGTTGTCAAATTTGACAGTTCATAATTTATTTTAAATTGACAGTTAAAAAAGCGGTTGTCAAATTTGACAGTTCATGATTTATTTTAAATTGACAGTTAAAAAAGTGGTTGTCAAATTTGACAGTTCATAATTTATTTCAAATTGACAGTTTAAAAAGCAGTTGTCAAATTTGACAGTTCATAATTTATTTCAAATTGACAGTTTGAAAAGCGGTTGTCAAATTTGACAGTTCATAATTTATTTCAAATTGACAGTTAGAAAAGCGGTTGTCAAATTTGACAGTTCATAATTTATTTCAAATTGACAGTTTAAAAGGCGGTTGTCAAATTTGACAGTTCATAATTTATTTTAAATTGACAGTTAAAAAAGCGGTTGTCAAATTTGACAGTTCATAATTTATTTCAAATTGACAGTTTAAAAGGCGGTTGTCAAATTTGACAGTTCATAATTTATTTTAAATTGACAGTTAAAAAAGCAGTTGTCAAATTTGACAGTTCATAATTTATTTCAAATTGACAGTTTAAAAGGCGGTTGTCAAATTTGACAGTTCATAATTTATTTTAAATTGACAGTTAAAAAAGCGGTTGTCAAATTTGACAGTTCATAATTTATTTCAAATTGACAGTTTAAAAGGCGGTTGTCAAATTTGACAGTTCATAATTTATTTCAAATTGACAGTTAAAAAGTTTGTCAAATTTGTCAAAATTTTTCGCGCAGTGTCAAAAAAGTGGTCAAAAAGTTTGACAGTTCATAATTTATTTAATTAAAATAAAAATTTGACAAAATTTGTTGAATTTTTTTATAACTTATGGTACTTTATTGAAAAATTGAATTTTTTAAACATACAATAATTTTTAATATTTTAAGCCCTCAAAATGTGACACAACCATTAGCCACATTAATTTTAAATTGACAGTTTAAAAGGCGGTTGTCAAATTTGACAGTTCATAATTTATTTCAAATTGACAGTTTGAAAGGCGGTTGTCAAATTTGACAGTTCATAATTTATTTTAAATTGACAGTTTAAAAGGCGGTTGTAAAATTTGACAGTTCATAATTTATTTTAAATTGACAGTTAAAAAAGCAGTTGTCAAATTTGACAGTTCATAATTTATTTCAAATTGACAGTTTAAAAGGCGGTTGTCAAATTTGACAGTTCATAATTTATTTCAAATTGACAGTTTAAAAGGCGGTTGTCAAATTTGACAGTTCATAATTTATTTTAAATTGACAGTTAAAAAAGCGGTTGTCAAATTTGACAGTTCATGATTTATTTCAAATTGACAGTTTGAAAGGCGGTTGTCAAATTTGTCAAAATTTTTCGCACAGTGTCAAAAAAGTGGTCAAAAAGTTTGACAGTTCATAATTTATTTAATTTAAATAAAAATATGTCAAAATTTGTTGAATTTTTTTTATTAATTTTGGTACTTTATTGAAAAACTGAATTGTTTAAACATACAATAATTTTAAATATTTTAAGCCCTCAAAATGTGACACAACCATTAGCCACATTAATTTTAAATTGACAGTTTAAAAGGCGGTTGTCAAATTTGACAGTTCATAATTTATTTCAAATTGACAGTTTAAAAGGCGGTTGTCAAATTTGACAGTTCATAATTTTTTTCAAATTGACAGTTTGAAATTTCAAATTTGACAACTGCTTTTTTAACTGTCAATTTAAAATAAATTATGAACTGTCAAATTTGACAACCGCCTTTTAAACTGTCAATTTGAAATAAATTATGAACTGTCAAATTTGACAACCGCCTTTTAAACTGTCAATTTGAAATAAATTATGAACTGTCAAATTTGACAACCACTTTTTGAACTGTCAAATTTGACAACCGCTTTTTAAACTGTCAATTTGAAATGAATTATGAATGACAGTTCATAATTTATTTTAAATTGACAGTTTAAAAAGCGGTTGTCAAATTTGACAGTTCATAATTTATTTCAAATTGACAGTTTAAAAGGCGGTTGTCAAATTTGACAGTTCATAATTTATTTCAAATTGACAGTTAAAAAAGCGGTTGTCAAATTTGACAGTTCAAAAAGTGGTTGTCAAATTTGACAGTTCATTATTTATTTCAAATTGACAGTTAAAAAAGTGGTTGTCAATTTTGACAGTTCATAATTCATTTCAAATTGACAGTTGAAAAAGCGGTTGTCAAATTTGACAGTTCATGATTTATTTCAAATTGACAGTTTAAAAAGCGGTTTTAAAATTTGACAGTTCATTATTTATTTTAAATTGACAGTTGAAAAGGCGGTTGTCAAATTTGACAGTTCATAATTTATTTTAAATTGACAGTTAAAAAGCGGTTGTCAAATTTGACAGTTCATAATTTATTTCAAATTGACAGTTTAAAAGGCGGTTGTCAAATTTGACAGTTCATAATTTATTTTAAATTAACAGTTAAAAAAGCGGTTGTCAAATTTGACAGTACAAAATTTATTTCAAATTGACAGGTAAAAAAGTGATTGTCAAATTTGACAGTTCATAATTTATTTCAAATTGACAGTTTAAAAAGCGGTTGTCAAATTTGACAGTTCATAATTTATTTCAAATTGACAGTTTAAAAGGCGGTTGTCAAATTGGACAGTTCATAATTTATTTTAAATTGACAGTTGAAAAGGCGGTTGTCAAATTTGACAGTTCATAATTTATTTTAAATTGACAGTTAAAAAGCGGTTGTCAAATTTGACAGTTCATAATTTATTTCAAATTGACAGTTAAAAAAGCGGTTGTCAAATTTGACAGTTCAAAAAGTGGTTGTCAAATTTGACAGTTCATAATTTATTTCAAATTGACAGTTTAAAAGGCGGTTGTCAAATTTGACAGTTCATAATTAATTTCAAATTGACAGTTTAAAAGGCGGTTGTCAAATTTAACAGTTCATAATTTATTTTAAATTGACAGTTAAAAAAGCAGTTGTCAAATTTGACAGTTCATAATTCATTTCAAATTGACAGTTTAAAAAGCGGTTGTCAAATTTGACAGTTCAAAAAGTGGTTGTCAAATTTGACAGTTCATAATTTATTTCAAATTGACAGTTTAAAAGGCGGTTGTCAAATTTGACAGTTCATAATTTATTTCAAATTGACAGTTTAAAAGGCGGTTATCAAATTTGACAGTTCATAATTTATTTTAAATTGACAGTTAAAAAAGCAGTTGTCAAATTTGACAGTTCATAATTTATTTCAAATTGACAGTTTAAAAGGCGGTTGTCAAATTTAACAGTTCATAATTTATTTCAAATTGACAGTTCAAAAGTTTGTCAAATTTGTCAAAATTTTTCGCACAGTGTCAAAAAAGTGGTCAAAAAGTTTGACAGTTCATAATTTATTTAATTAAAATAAAAATATGACAAAATTTGTTGAATTTTTTTATAACTTATGGTACTTTATTGAAAAATTGAATTTTTTTAACATACAATAATTTTAAATATTTTAAGCCCTCAAAATTTGACACAACCATTAGCCACATTTTTTTAATAGTGTCAAAAAAGTGGTCAAAAAGTTTGACAGTTCATAATTTATTTAATTTAAATAAAAATATGACAAAATTTGTTAAATTTTTTTATAACTTATGGTACTTTATTGAAAAATTGAATTTTTTAAACATACAATAATTTTAAATATTTTAAGCCCTCAAAATGTGACACAACCATTAGCCACATTAATTTTAAATAGACAGTTTAAAAGGCGGTTGTCAAATTTGACAGTTCATAATTTATTTTAAATTGACAGTTAAAAAAGCGGTTGTCAAATTTGACAGTTCATGATTTATTTTAAATTGACAGTTGAAAAAGTGGTTGTCAAATTTGACAGTTCATAATTTATTTCAAATTGACAGTTAAAAAAGTAGTTTTAAAATTTGACAGTTCATAATTCATTTCAAATTGACAGTTTAAAAAGCGGTTGTCAAATTTGACAGTTCATAATTTATTTCAAATTGACAGTTTGAAAGGCGGTTGTCAAATTTGACAGTTCATTATTTATTTCAAATTGACAGTTAGAAAAGCGGTTGTCAAATTTGACAGTTCATAATTGATTTCAAATTGACAGTTTAAAAGGCGGTTGTCAAATTTGACACTTCATAATTTATTTTAAATTGACAGTTAAAAAAGCGGTTGTCAAATTTGACAGTTCATGATTTATTTTAAATTGACAGTTAAAAAAGTGGTTTTCAAATTTGACAGTTCATAATTCATTTCAAATTGACAGTTTAAAAGGCGGTTGTCAAATTTGACAGTTCATAATTTATTTCAAATTGACAGTTTAAAAGGCGGTTGTCAAGTTGGACAGTTCATAATTTATTTTAAATTGACAGTTGAAAAAGCGGTTGTCAAATTTGACAGTTCATAATTTATTTCAAATTGACAGTTTAAAAGGCGGTTGTCAAATTTGACAGTTCATAATTTATTTCAAATTGACAGTTAAAAAGTTTGTCAAATTTGTCAAAATTTTTCGCACAGTGTAAAAAAAGTGGTCAAAAAGTTTGACAGTTCATAATTTATTTAATTAAAATAAAAATATGACAAAATTTGTTGAATTTTTTTTATAACTTATGGTACTTTATTGAAAAATTGAATTTTTTTAACATACAATAATTTAAAATATTTTAAGCCCTCAAAATGTGACACAACCATTAGCCACATTCTTTTAATAGTGTCAAAAAAGTGGTCAAAAAGTTTGACAGTTCATAATTTATTTAATTTAAATAAAAATATGTCAAAATTTGTTGAATTTTTTTATATCTTTTGGTACTTTATTGAAAAACTGAATTTTTTAAACATACAATAATTATAAATATTTTAAGCCCTCAAAATGTGACACAACCATTAGCCACATTAATTTTAAATTGACAGTTTAAAAGGCGGTTGTCAAATTTGACAGTTCATAATTTATTTTAAATTGGCAGTTAAAAAAGCGGTTGTCAAATTTGACAGTTCATGATTTATTTTAAATTGACAGTTAAAAAAGTGGTTGTCAAATTTGACAGTTCATAATTTATTTCAAATTGACAGTTTAAAAAGCAGTTGTCAAATTTGACAGTTCATAATTTATTTCAAATTGACAGTTTGAAAAGCGGTTGTCAAATTTGACAGTTCATAATTTATTTCAAATTGACAGTTAGAAAAGCGGTTGTCAAATTTGACAGTTCATAATTTATTTTAAATTGACAGTTTAAAAAGCGGTTGTCAAATTTGACAGTCCATAATTTATTTCAAATTGACAGTTTAAAAGGCGGTTGTCAAAAAAGTGGTCAAAAAGTTTGACAGTTCATAATTTATTTAATTTAAATAAAAATATGACAAAATTTGTTAAATTTTTTTATAACTTATGGTACTTTATTGAAAAATTGAATTTTTTAAACATACAATAATTTTAAATATTTTAAGCCCTCAAAATGTGACACAACCATTAGCCACATTAATTTTAAATTGACAGTTTAAAAGGCGGTTGTCAAATTTGACAGTTCATAATTTATTTCAAATTGACAGTTTAAAAGGTGGTTGTCAAATTTGACAGTTCATAATTTTTTTCAAATTGACAGTTTAAAAAGCGGTTTTAAAATTTGACAGTTCATTATTTATTTCAAATTGACAGTTAAAAAAGTGGTTGTCAATTTTGACAGTTCATAATTCATTTCAAATTGACAGTTGAAAAAGCGGTTGTCAAATTTGACAGTTCATGATTTATTTCAAATTGACAGTTTAAAAAGCGGTTTTAAAATTTGACAGTTCATTATTTATTTTAAATTGACAGTATAAAAGGCGGTTGTCAAATTTGACAGTTCATAATTTATTTTAAATTAACAGTTAAAAAAGCGGTTGTCAAATTTGACAGTTCATGATTTATTTCAAATTGACAGTTTAAAAAGCGGTTTTAAAATTTGACAGTTCATTATTTATTTTAAATTGACAGTATAAAAGGCGGTTGTCAAATTTGACAGTTCATAATTTATTTTAAATTAACAGTTAAAAAAGCGGTTGTCAAATTTGACAGTACAAAATTTATTTCAAATTGACAGGTAAAAAAGTGATTGTCAAATTTGACAGTTCATAATTTATTTCAAATTGACAGTTTAAAAAGCGGTTGTCAAATTTGACAGTTCATAATTTATTTCAAATTGACAGTTTAAAAGGCGGTTGTCAAATTGGACAGTTCATAATTTATTTTAAATTGACAGTTGAAAAGGCGGTTGTCAAATTTGACAGTTCATAATTTATTTTAAATTGACAGTTTAAAAAGCGGTTGTCAAATTTGACAGTTCATAATTTATTTCAAATTGACAGTTTAAAAGGCGGTTGTCAAAAAAGTGGTCAAAAAGTTTGACAGTTCATAATTTATTTAATTTAAATAAAAATATGACAATATTTGTTAAATTTTTTTATAACTTATGGTACTTTATTGAAAAATTGAATTTTTTAAACATACAATAATTTTAAATATTTTAAGCCCTCAAAATGTGACACAACCATTAGCCACATTAATTTTAAATTGACAGTTTAAAAGGCGGTTGTCAAATTTGACAGTTCATAATTTATTTTAAATTGACAGTTAAAAAAGCGGTTGTCAAATTTGACAGTTCATGATTTATTTTAAATTGACAGTTAAAAAAGTGGTTGTCAAATTTGACAGTTCATAATTTATTTCAAATTGACAGTTTAAAAGGCGGTTGCCAAATTTGACAGTTCATAATTTATTTTAAATTGACAGTTAAAAAAGCGGTTGTCAAATTTGACAGTTCATAATATATTTCAAATTGACAGTTTAAAAGGCGGTTGTCAAATTTAACAGTTCATAATTTATTTCAAATTGACAGTTAAAAAGTTTGTCAAATTTGTCAAAATTTTTCGCACAGTGTCAAAAAAGTGGTCAAAAAGTTTGACAGTTCATAATTTATTTAATTAAAATAAAAATATGACAAAATTTGTTGAATTTTTTTATAACTTATGGTACTTTATTGAAAAATTGAATTTTTTTAACATACAATAATTTTAAATATTTTAAGCCCTCAAAATGTGACACAACCATTAGCCACATTTTTTTAATAGTGTCAAAAAAGTGGTCAAAAAGTTTGACAGTTCATAATTTATTTAATTTAAATAAAAATATGTCAAAATTTGTTGAATTTTTTTAATAACTTTTGGTACTTTATTGAAAAACTGAATTTTTTAAACATACAATAATTTTAAATATTTTAAGCCCTCAAAATGTGACACAACCATTAGCCACATTAATTTTAAATTGACAGTTTAAAAGGCGGTTGTCAAATTTGACAGTTCATAATTTATTTAAAATTGACAGTTAAAAAAGCGGTTGTCAAATTTGACAGTTCATGATTTATTTTAAATTGACAGTTAAAAAAGTGGTTGTCAAATTTGACAGTTCATAATATATTTCAAATTGACAGTTAGAAAAGCGGTTGTCAAATTTGACAGTTCATAATTTATTTCAAATTGACAGTTTAAAAGGCGGTTGTCAAATTTGACACTTCATAATTTATTTTAAATTGACAGTTAAAAAAGCGGTTGTCAAATTTGACAGTTCATAATTTATTTTAAATTGACAGTTAAAAAAGTGGTTTTCAAATTTGACAGTTCATAATTTATTTCAAATTGACAGTTGAAAAAGCGGATGTCAAATTTGATAGTTCATAATTTATTTCAAATTGACAGTTTAAAAGGCGGTTGTCAAATTTGACAGTTCATAATTTATTTCAAATTGGCAGTTAAAATAGCGGTTGTCAAATTTGACAGTTCATGATTTATTTCAAATTGACAGTTTAAAAAGCGGTTGTCAAATTTGACAGTTCAAAAAGTGGTTGTCAAATTTGACAGTTCGTAATTTATTTCAAATTGACAGTTAAAAAGCGGTTGTCAAATTTGACAAAATTTTTCGCACAGAGTCAAAAAAGTGGTCAAAAAGTTTGACAGTTCATAATTTATTTAATTCAAATAAAAATATGACAAAATTTGTTAAATTTTTTTATAACTTATGGTACTTTATTGAAAAATTGAATTTTTTAAACATACAATAATTTTAAATATTTTAAGCCCTCAAAATGCGGCACAACCATTAGCCACATTAATTTTAAATTTACAGTTTAAAAGGCGGTTGTCTAATTTGACAGTTCATAATTTATTTTAAATTGACAGTTAAAAAGGCGGTTGTCAAATTTGACAGTTCATAATTTATTTCAAATTGACAGTTTAAAAAGGCCGTTGTCAAATTTGACAGTTCATAATTTATTTCAAATTGACAGTTAAAACAGCGGTTGTCAAATTTGACAGTTCAAAAAGTGGTTGTCAAATTTGACAGTTCATAATTTATTTCAAAGTGACAGTTTAAAAGGCGGTTGTCAAATTTGACAGTTCATAATTAATTTCAAATTGACAGTTTAAAAGGCGGTTGTCAAATTTGACAGTTCATAATTTATTTCAAATTGGCAGTTACAAAAACCGGTTGTCAAATTTGACAGTTCACGATTTATTTCAAATTGACAGTTTAAAAAGCGGTTGTCAAATTTGACAGTTCAAAAAGTGGTTGTCAAATTTGACAGTTCGTAATTTATTTCAAATTGACAGTTAAAAAGCGGTTGTCAAATTTGACAAAATTTTTCGCACAGAGTCAAAAAAGTGGTCAAAAAGTTTGACAGTTCATAATTTATTTAATTAAAATAAAAATATGACAAAATTTGTTAAATTTTTTTATAACTTATGGTACTTTATTGAAAAATTGAATTTTTTAAACATACAATAATTTTAAATATTTTAAGCCCTCAAAATGCGGCACAACCATTAGCCACATTAATTTTAAATTTACAGTTTAAAAGGCGGTTGTCAAATTTGACAGTTCATAATTTATTTTAAATTGACAGTTAAAAAGGCGGTTGTCAAATTTGACAGTTCATAATTTATTTCAAATTGACAGTTTAAAAGGCGGTTGTCAAATTTGACACTTTATAATTTATTTTAAATTGACAGTTGAAAAAGCGGTTGTCAATTTTGACAGTTCATAATTTATTTCAAATTGACAGTTTAAAAGGCGGTTGTCAATTTTGACAGTTCATAATTTATTTCAAATTGACATTTTAAAAGGCGGTTGTCAAATTTGACAGTTCATGATTTATTTCAAATTGACAGTTTAAAATGCGGTTGTCAAATTTGTAAAATTTTTTCGCACAGTGTCAAAAAAGTGGTCAAAAAGTTTGACAGTTCATAATTTATTTAATTTAAATAAAAATATGTCAAAATTTGTTGAATTTTTTTATAACTTTTGGTACTTTATTGTAAAACTGAATTTTTTAAACATACAATAATTTTAAATATTTTAAGCCCTCAAAATGCGGCACAACCATTAGCCACATTAATTTTAAATTTACAGTTTAAAAGGCGGTTGTCAAATTTGACAGTTCATAATTTATTTTAAATTGACAGTTAAAAAGGCGGTTGTCAAATTTGACAGTTCATAATTTATTTCAAATTGACAGTTTAAATGGCGGTTGTCAAATTTGACAGTTCATAATTTATTTCAAATTGACAGTTTAAAAAGCGGTTGTCAAATTTGACAGTTCATAATTTATTTCAAATTGACAGTTTGAAAGGCGGTTGTCAAATTTGACAGTTCATAATTTATTTCAAATTGACAGTTGAAAAGGCGGTTGTCAAATTTGACAGTTCATAATTTATTTTAAATTGACAGTTTAAAAAGCGGTTGTCAAATTTGACAGTTCATAATTTATTTCAAATTGACAGTTTAAAAGGCGGTTGTCAAATTTGACAGTTCATAATTTATTTCAAATTGACAGTTAAAAAAGCGGTTGTCAAATTTGACAGTTCAAAAAGTGGTTGTCAAATTTGACAGTTCATAATTTATTTCAAATTGACAGTTTAAAAGGCGGTTGTCAAATTTGACAGTTCATAATTAATTTCAAATTGACAGTTTGAAAGGCGGTTGTCAAATTTGACAGTTCATAATTTATTTTAAATTGACAGTTAAAAAAGCAGTTGTCAAATTTGACAGTTCATAATTCATTTCAAATTGACAGTTTAAAAAGCGGTTGTCAAATTTGACAGTTCAAAAAGTGGTTGTCAAATTTGACAGTTCATAATTTATTTCAAATTGACAGTTTAAAAGGCGGTTGTCAAATTTGACAGTTCATAATTTATTTCAAATTGACAGTTTAAAAGGCGGTTGTCAAATTTGACAGTTCATAATTTATTTTAAATTGACAGTTAAAAAAGCAGTTGTCAAATTTGACAGTTCATAATTTATTTCAAATTGACAGTTTAAAAGGCGGTTGTCAAATTTGACAGTTCATAATTTATTTTAAATTGACAGTTAAAAAAGCGGTTGTCAAATTTGACAGTTCATAATTTATTTCAAATTGACAGTTTAAAAGGCGGTTGTCAAATTTAACAGTTCATAATTTATTTCAAATTGACAGTTAAAAAGTTTGTCAAATTTGTCAAAATTTTTCGCACAGTGTCAAAAAAGTGGTCAAAAAGTTTGACAGTTCATAATTTATTTAATTAAAATAAAAATATGACAAAATTTGTAGAATTTTTTTATAACTTATGGTACTTTATTGAAAAATTGAATTTTTTTAACATACAATAATTTTAAATATTTTAAGCCCTCAAAATGTGACACAACCATTAGCCACATTTTTTTAATAGTGTCAAAAAAGTGGTCAAAAAGTTTGACAGTTCATAATTTATTTAATTTAAATAAAAATATGTCAAAATTTGTTGAATTTTTTTAATAACTTTTGGTACTTTATTGAAAAACTGAATTTTTTAAACATACAATAATTTTAAATATTTTAAGCCCTCAAAATGTGACACAACCATTAGCCACAATAATTTTAAATTGACAGTTGAAAAGGCGGTTGTCAAATTTGACAATTCATAATTTATTTTAAATTGACAGTTAAAAAAGCGGTTGTCAAATTTGACAGTTCATGATTTATTTTAAATTGACAGTTAAAAAAGTGGTTGTCAAATTTGACAGTTCATAATTTATTTCAAATTGACAGTTTAAAAAGCGGTTGTCAAATTTGACAGTTCATAATTTATTTCAAATTGACAGTTTGAAAGGCGGTTGTCAAATTTGACAGTTCATAATTTATTTCAAATTGACAGTTGAAAAGGCGGTTGTCAAATTTGACAGTTCATAATTTATTTCAAATTGACAGTTAGAAAAGCGGTTGTCAAATTTGACAGTTCATAATTTATTTCAAATTGACAGTTTAAAAGGCGGTTGTCAAATTTGACACTTTATAATTTATTTTAAATTGACAGTTGAAAAAGCGGTTGTCAATTTTGACAGTTCATAATTTATTTCAAATTGACAGTTTAAAAGGCGGTTGTCAATTTTGACAGTTCATAATTTATTTCAAATTGACAGTTTAAAAGGCGGTTGTCAAATTTGACAGTTCATAATTTATTTCAAATTGGCAGTTAAAAAAGCGGTTGTCAAATTTGACAGTTCATGATTTATTTCAAATTGACAGTTTAAAAAGCGGTTGTCAAATTTGACAGTTCAAAAAGTGGTTGTCAAATTTGACAGTTCATAATTTATTTCAAATTGACAGTTAAAAAGCGGTTGTCAAATTTGACAAAATTTTTCGCACAGTGTCAAAAAAGTGGTCAAAAAGTTTGACAGTTCATAATTTATTTAATTAAAATAAAAATTTGACAAAATTTGTTGAATTTTTTTTATAACTTTTGGTACTTTATTGAAAAACTGAATTTTTTAAACATACAATAATTTTAAATATTTTAACCCCTCAAAATGTGTTACAACCATTAGCCACATTAATTTTAAATTGACAGTTTAAAAGGCGGTTGTCAAATTTGACAGCTCATAATTTATTTCAAATTGACAGTTTAAAAGGCGGTTGTCAAAGTTGACAGTTCATAATTTATTTCAAATTGACAGTTTAAAAGGCGGTTGTCAAATTTGACAGTTCATAATTTATTTTAAATTGACAGTTAAAAAAGCGGTTGTAAAATTTGACAGTTCATAATTTATTTTAAATTGACAGTTTAAAAAGCGATTGTCAAATTTGACAGTTCATAATTTATTTCAAATTGACAGTTTAAAAGGCGGTTGTCAAATTTGACAGTTCATAATTAATTTCAAATTGACAGTTTAAAAGGCGGTTGTCAAATTTGACAGTTCATAATTTATTTCAAATTGGCAGTTACAAAAACCGGTTGTCAAATTTGACAGTTCATGATTTATTTCAAATTGACAGTTTAAAAAGCGGTTGTCAAATTTGACAGTTCAAAAAGTGATTGTCAAATTTGACAGTTCGTAATTTATTTCAAATTGACAGTTAAAAAGCGGTTGTCAAATTTGACAAAATTTTTCGCACAGAGTCAAAAAAGTGGTCAAAAAGTTTGACAGTTCATAATTTATTTAATTAAAATAAAAATATGACAAAATTTGTTAAATTTTTGTATACCTTATGGTACTTTATTGAAAAATTGAATTTTTTAAACATACAATAATTTTAAATATTTTAAGCCCTCAAAATGCGGCACAACCATTAGCCACATTAATTTTAAATTTACAGTTTAAAAGGCGGTTGTCAAATTTGACAGTTCATAATTTATTTTAAATTGACAGTTAAAAAGGCGGTTGTCAAATTTGACAGTTCATAATTTATTTCAAATTGACAGTTTAAAAGGCGGTTGTCAAATTTGACAGTTCATAATTTATTTTAAATTGACAGTTAAAAAAGCGGTTGTCAAATTTGACAGTTCATGATTTATTTCAAATTGACAGTTTAAAATGCGGTTGTCAAATTTGTAAATTTTTTTCGCACAGTGTCAAAAAAGTGGTCAAAAAGTTTGACAGTTCATAATTTATTTAATTTAAATAAAAATATGTCAAAATTTGTTGAATTTTTTTATAACTTTTGGTACTTTATTGTAAAACTGAATTTTTTAAACATACAATAATTTTAAATATTTTAAGCCCTCAAAATGCGGCACAACCATTAGCCACATTAATTTTAAATTTACAGTTTAAAAGGCGGTTGTCAAATTTGACAGTTCATAATTTATTTTAAATTGACAGTTTAAAAGGCGGTTGTCAAATTTGACAGTTCATAATTTATTTCAAATTGACAGTTTAAATGGCGGTTGTCAAATTTGACAGTTCATAATTTATTTCAAATTGACAGTTAAAAAAGCGGTTGTCAAATTTGACAGTTCATAATTTATTTCAAATTGACAGTTTGAAAGGCGGTTGTCAAATTTGACAGTTCATAATTTATTTCAAATTGACAGTTGAAAAGGCGGTTGTCAAATTTGACAGTTCATAATTTATTTTAAATTGACAGTTTAAAAAGCGGTTGTCAAATTTGACAGTTCATAATTTATTTCAAATTGACAGTTTAAAAGGCGGTTGTCAAATTTGACAGTTCATAATTTATTTCAAATTGACAGTTAAAAAAGCGGTTGTCAAATTTGACAGTTCAAAAAGTGGTTGTCAAATTTGACAGTTCATAATTTATTTCAAATTGACAGTTTAAAAGGCGGTTGTCAAATTTGACAGTTCATAATTAATTTCAAATTGACAGTTTGAAAGGTGGTTGTCAAATTTGACAGTTCATAATTTATTTTAAATTGACAGTTAAAAAAGCAGTTGTCAAATTTGACAGTTCATAATTCATTTCAAATTGACAGTTTAAAAAGCGGTTGTCAAATTTGACAGTTCAAAAAGTGGTTGTCAAATTTGACAGTTCATAATTTATTTCAAATTGACAGTTTAAAAGGCGGTTGTCAAATTTGACAGTTCATAATTTATTTCAAATTGACAGTTTAAAAGGCGGTTGTCAAATTTGACAGTTCATAATTTATTTTAAATTGACAGTTAAAAAAGCAGTTGTCAAATTTGACAGTTCATAATTTATTTCAAATTGACAGTTTAAAAGGCGGTTGTCAAATTTGACAGTTCATAATTTATTTTAAATTGACAGTTAAAAAAGCGGTTGTCAAATTTGACAGTTCATAATTTATTTCAAATTGACAGTTTAAAAGGCGGTTGTCAAATTTAACAGTTCATAATTTATTTCAAATTGACAGTTAAAAAGTTTGTCAAATTTGTCAAAATTTTTCGCACAGTGTCAAAAAAGTGGTCAAAAAGTTTGACAGTTCATAATTTATTTAATTAAAATAAAAATATGACAAAATTTGTAGAATTTTTTTATAACTTATGGTACTTTATTGAAAAATTGAATTTTTTTAACATACAATAATTTTAAATATTTTAAGCCCTCAAAATGTGACACAACCATTAGCCACATTTTTTTAATAGTGTCAAAAAAGTGGTCAAAAAGTTTGACAGTTCATAATTTATTTAATTTAAATAAAAATATGTCAAAATTTGTTGAATTTTTTTAATAACTTTTGGTACTTTATTGAAAAACTGAATTTTTTAAACATACAATAATTTTAAATATTTTAAGCTTTCAAAATGTGACACAACCATTAGCCACAATAATTTTAAATTGACAGTTGAAAAGGCGGTTGTCAAATTTGACAATTCATAATTTATTTTAAATTGACAGTTAAAAAAGCGGTTGTCAAATTTGACAGTTCATGATTTATTTTAAATTGACAGTTAAAAAAGTGGTTGTCAAATTTGACAGTTCATAATTTATTTCAAATTGACAGTTTAAAAAGCGGTTGTCAAATTTGACAGTTCATAATTTATTTCAAATTGACAGTTTGAAAGGCGGTTGTCAAATTTGACAGTTCATAATTTATTTCAAATTGACAGTTGAAAAGGCGGTTGTCAAATTTGACAGTTCATAATTTATTTCAAATTGACAGTTAGAAAAGCGGTTGTCAAATTTGACAGTTCATAATTTATTTCAAATTGACAGTTTAAAAGGCGGTTGTCAAATTTGACACTTTATAATTTATTTTAAATTGACAGTTGAAAAAGCGGTTGTCAATTTTGACAGTTCATAATTTATTTCAAATTGACAGTTTAAAAGGCGGTTGTCAAATTTGACAGTTCATAATTTATTTCAAATTGACAGTTTAAAAGGCGGTTGTCAAATTTGACACTTTATAATTTATTTTAAATTGACAGTTGAAAAAGCGGTTGTCAATTTTGACAGTTCATAATTTATTTCAAATTGACAGTTTAAAAGGCGGTTGTCAAATTTGACAGTTCATAATTTATTTCAAATTGGCAGTTTAAAAAGCGGTTGTCAAATTTGACAGTTCATGATTTATTTCAAATTGACAGTTTAAAAAGCGGTTGTCAAATTTGACAGTTCAAAAAGTGGTTGTCAAATTTGACAGTTCATAATTTATTTCAAATTGACAGTTAAAAAGCGGTTGTCAAATTTGACAAAATTTTTCGCACAGTGTCAAAAAAGTGGTCAAAAAGTTTGACAGTTCATAATTTATTTAATTAAAATAAAAATTTGACAAAATTTGTTGAATTTTTTTTATAACTTTTGGTACTTTATTGAAAAACTGAATTTTTTAAACATACAATAATTTTAAATATTTTAACCCCTCAAAATGTGTTACAACCATTAGCCACATTAATTTTAAATTGACAGTTTAAAAGGCGGTTGTCAAATTTGACAGCTCATAATTTATTTCAAATTGACAGTTTAAAAGGCGGTTGTCAAAGTTGACAGTTCATAATTTATTTCAAATTGACAGTTTAAAAGGCGGTTGTCAAATTTGACAGTTCATAATTTATTTTAAATTGACAGTTAAAAAAGCGGTTGTAAAATTTGACAGTTCATAATTTATTTTAAATTGACAGTTTAAAAAGCGATTGTCAAATTTGACAGTTCATAATTTATTTCAAATTGACAGTTTCAAAGGCGGTTGTCAAATTTGACAGTTCATAATTTATTTTAAATTGACAGTTTAAAAGGCGGTTGTCAAATTTGACAGTTCATACTTTATTTCAAATTGACAGTTTAAAAGGCGGTTGTCAAATTTGACAGTTCATTATATATTTTAAATTGACAGTTAAAAAAGCGGTTGTCAAATTTGACAGTTCATAATTTATTTCAAATTGACAGTTTAAAAGGCGGTTGTCAAATTTGACAGTTCATAATTTATTTCAAATTGACAGTTAAAAAGCGGTTGTCAAATTTGTCAAAATTATTCACACAGTGTCAAAAAAGTGGTCAAAAAGTTTGACAGTTCATAATTTATTTAATTAAAATAAAAATTTGACAAAATTTGTTGAATTTTTTTATAAGTTATGGTACTTTATTGAAAAATTGAATTTTTTAAACATACAAAAATTTTAAATATTTTAAGCCCTCAAAATGTGACACAACCATTAGCCACATTAATTTTAAATTGACAGTTTAAAAGGCGGTTGTCACCCCGGCTCTAAACGCTTAGCAATTGTCGCGTTTGCGAACACGAATCAGAAAAACTTTGCGAAACTCCATATCAAAAAAATTGTGAAAAGTCGCTATACGTGTATTTTCAGCGAAAAATCGCGATTCGAAGCGCGACTTGACGCCATGACAGTTTTCTGTAATAACAAGGTAAACATGGCAATACCAAGGTAAACTAATACAAATTTAAAAAATTGAATATTTTGAGTGTTATTAAATATTGTAAATTAAATTAACAAATCGAGTACTGTTTATTTTTTAAAAGTACGCAGGATTTGTATATAATTATTGTGAATGTCAATATTATTTTTAAAACAGAAGAATCGCTGTTAATTCAAAACAAAAATCCCATATCGTGGACAAAGGCATGGCTGCATTGTTTATGAATTTATTACTTGTATGTTGAACTTGCTTGAACAAGATAAAATAAATAATAATTAAACAATAATTAATTAAATAATTCAATTAGAAAAAATATTACAGTTAAAAAATAGAGTTAAAAAATATTAGATAGTCCACAGCACAGTGTTCGATCCCTTTTGGAAGCTGTGTTATGAATCGTGGTTATGAATACCTGTATATTGATGGTAGTTTGGAAGCTGTGTTGGAATTGTGGTTACGAATACCTGTATATTCAGGGTACGGTGACGGTCATGAAATGAGAAAGAAGCCATACGGGTTTGATAACCCGTATTCGAAGATTTGTACCTTAATGCTACTCGAAGCTGCCGATCCCAATTCTATTTTGCCCGGTGTATGACGCAGTGGGCAAATACATCTTCGTTCACCTATTTATCTTGTTACAATTCCTTCTGGCTACCGGAAAAAATTATAACATTATTTTTCAGCGTCAAACACACAAGAAAACAAAACGGACAAATCTGCGGTACTGTTAGCAACAGCCGTTATTTGTATCACCGGAGTTGGCAGCATCCTGCCACGAGCTTTCTTGATGGTCCATTGTTTTGAAATATCGTCACTGGGGTTAAAAAACTTACCTTTCTCATCAACTTCATCCAAACAATAAATTTACTATTTATTATAATTTTCTTTGTTTAAATTAATTTAATTTAATTCTAAATTAATTTCCCACTACCGGCCAGATTGAAAACATAAACAAACCTTGCACGAGAAAACTTAAACAACCTTGAAGTCGCACCGAAAGTCGCAAATTTTTTTGGGAAAACTGTGCTACGATTGTCGCATTCGCAAACGCGACAATTGCTAAGCATGTAAGCACGGGGTTAACGTTGGTGTTTTTGGTTAAAGTTGGTAGAAAATGGATGTTTTTGGTTAAAGTTGGTGTTATTGGTCAAAGTTGGTAGAAAATGGATGTTTTTGGTTAAAGTTGGTGTTATTGGTTAAAGTTTGTAGAAAATGGATGTTTTTGGTTAAAGTTGGTGTTATTGGTCAAAGTTGGTAGAAAATGGATGTATTTGGTTAAAGTTGGTGTTATTGGTCAAAGTTGGTAGGAAATGGATGTTTTTGGTTAAAGTTGGTGTTATTGGTCAAAGTTGGTAGAAAATATATGTTTTTGGTTAAAGTTGGTGTTATTGGTCAAAGTTGGTAGAAAATGGATGTATTGTGTTGAAGTTGGTGTTATTGGTCAAAGTTGGTAGAAAATGGATGTTTTTGGTTAAAGATGGTGTTATTGGTCAAAGTTGGTAGAAACTAGATGTTTTTGGTTAAAGTTGGTGTTATTGGTCAAAGTTGGTAGAAAATGGATGTTTTTGGTTAAAGTTGGTGTTATTGGTCAAAGTTGGTAGAAAATGGATGTTTTTGGTTAAAGTTGGTGTTATTGGTCAAAGTTGGTAGAAAATGGATGTTTTTGGTTAAAGTTGGTGTTATTGGCCAAAGTTGGTAGAAAATGGATGTTTTTGGTTGAAGTTGGTGTTATTGGTCAAAGTTGGTAGAAAATGGATGTTTTTGGTTAAAGTTGGTGTTATTGGTTAAAGTTGGTAGAAAATGGATGTTTTTGGTTAAAGTTGGTGTTATTGGTCAAAGTTGGTAGAAAATGGATGTTTTTGGTTAAAGTTGGTGTTATTGGTCAAAGTTGGTAGAAAATGGATGTTTTTGGTTAAAGTTGGTGTTATTGGTCAAAGTTGGTAGAAAATGGATGTTTTTGGTCAAAGTTGGTGTTTTTGGTCAAAGTTGGTAGAAAATGGATGTTTTTGGTCAAAGTTGGTGTTTTTGGTCAAAGTTGGTAGAAAATGGATGTTTTTGGTTAAAGTTGGTGTTATTGGTCAAAGTTAGTAGAAAATGGATGTTTTTGGTTAAAGTTGGTGTTATTGGCCAAAGTTGGTAGAAAATGGATGTTTTTGGTTAAAGTTGGTGTTATTGGTCAAAGTTGGTAGAAACTAGATGTTTTTGGTTAAAGTTGGTGTTATTGGTCAAAGTTAGTAGAAAATGGATGTTTTTGGTTAAAGTTGGTGTTATTGGTCAAAGTTAGTAGAAAATGGATGTTTTTGGTTAAAGTTGGTGTTATTGGTCAAAGTTTGTAGAAAATGGATGTTTTTGGTTAAAGTTGGTGTTATTGGTCAAAGTTGGTAGAAACTAGATGTTTTTGGTTAAAGTTGGTGTTATTGGTCAAAGTTAGTAGAAAATGGATGTTTTTGGTTAAAGTTGGTGTTATTGGTTAAAGTTAGTAGAAACTAGATGTTTTTGGTTAAAGTTGGTGTTATTGGTCAAAGTTAGTAGAAAATGGATGTTTTTGGTTAAAGTTGGTGTTATTGGTCAAAGTTGGTAGAAAATGGATGTTTTTGGTTAAAGTTTTTAGAAAATGGATGTTTTTGGTTAAAGTTGGTGTTATTGGTCAAAGTTAGTAGAAAATGGATGTTTTTGGTTAAAGTTGGTGTTATTGGTTAAAGTTAGTAGAAACTAGATGTTTTTGGTTAAAGTTGGTGTTATTGGTCAAAGTTGGTAGAAACTAGATGTTTTTGGTTAAAGTTGGTGTTATTGGTCAAAGTTAGTAGAAAATGGATGTTTTTGGTTAAAGTTGGTGTTATTGGTCAAAGTTAGTAGAAAATGGATGTTTTTGGTTAAAGTTGGTGTTATTGGTCAAAGTTTGTAGAAAATGGATGTTTTTGGTTAAAGTTGGTGTTATTGGTCAAAGTTGGTAGAAACTAGATGTTTTTGGTTAAAGTTGGTGTTATTGGTCAAAGTTAGTAGAAAATGGATGTTTTTGGTTAAAGTTGGTGTTATTGGTTAAAGTTAGTAGAAACTAGATGTTTTTGGTTAAAGTTGGTGTTATTGGTCAAAGTTAGTAGAAAATGGATGTTTTTGGTTAAAGTTGGTGTTATTGGTCAAAGTTTGTAGATATTGGATGATTTTGGTTAAAGTTGGTGTTATTGGTCAAAGTTAGTAGAAAATGGATGTTTTTGGTTAAAGTTGGTGTTATTGGTCAAAGTTTGTAGATAATGGATGTTTTTGGTTAAAGTTGGTGTTATTGGTCAAAGTTGGTAGAAAATGGATGTTTTTGGTTAAAGTTGGTGTTATTGGTCAAAGTTGGTAGAAACTAGATGTTTTTGGTTAAAGTTGGTGTTATTGGTCAAAGTTGGTAGAAAATGGATGTTTTTGGTTAAAGTTGGTGTTATTGGTCAAAGTTGGTAGAAAATGGATGTTTTTTTTAAAGTTGGTGTTATTGGTCAAAGTTTGTAGATAATGGATGTTTTTGGTTAAAGTTGGTGGTATTGGTCAAAGTTGGTAGAAAATGGATGTTTTTGGTTAAAGTTGGTGTTATTGGTTAAAGTTAGTAGAAACTAGATGTTTTTGGTTAAAGTTGGTGTTATTGGTCAAAGTTAGTAGAAAATGGATGTTTTTGGTTAAAGTTGGTGTTATTGGTCAAAGTTTGTAGATAATGGATGTTTTTGGTTAAAGTTGGTGTTATTGGTCAAAGTTAGTAGAAAATGGATGTTTTTGGTTAAAGTTGGTGTTATTGGTCAAAGTTTGTAGATAATGGATGTTTTTGGTTAAAGTTGGTGGTATTGGTCAAAGTTGGTAGAAAATGGATGTTTTTGGTTAAAGTTGGTGTTATTGGTCAAAGTTGGTAGAAAATGGATGTTTTTGGTTAAAGTTGGTGTTATTGGTCAAAGTTGGTAGAAAATGGATGTTTTTGGTTAAAGTTGGTGTTATTGGTCAAAGTTTGTAGATAATGGATGTTTTTGGTTAAAGTTGGTGGTATTGGTCAAAGTTGGTAGAAACTAGATGTTTTTGGTTAAAGTTGGTGTTATTGGTCAAAGTTGGTAGAAAATGGATGTTTTTGGTTAAAGTTGGTGTTATTGGTCAAAGTTGGTAGAAAATGGATGTTTTTGGTTAAAGTTGGTGTTATTGGTCAAAGTTTGTAGAAAATGGATGTTTTTGGTTAAAGTTGGTGGTATTGGTCAAAGTTGGTAGAAAATGGATGTTTTTGGTTAAAGTTGGTGTTATTGGTTAAAGTTAGTAGAAACTAGATGTTTTTGGTTAAAGTTGGTGTTATTGGTCAAAGTTAGTAGAAAATGGATGTTTTTGGTTAAAGTTGGTGTTATTGGTCAAAGTTTGTAGATAATGGATGTTTTTGGTTAAAGTTGGTGTTATTGGTCAAAGTTTGAAGATAATGGATGTTTTTGGTTAAAGTTGGTGGTATTGGTCAAAGTTGGTAGAAAATGGATGTTTTTGGTTAAAGTTGGTGTTATTGGTCAAAGTTGGTAGAAACTAGATGTTTTTGGTTAAAGTTGGTGTTATTGGTCAAAGTTGGTAGAAAATGGATGTTTTTGGTTAAAGTTGGTGTTATTGGTCAAAGTTGGTAGAAAATGGATGTTTTTGGTTAAAGTTGGTGTTATTGGTCAAAGTTTGTAGAAAATGGATGTTTTTGGTTAAAGTTGGTGGTATTGGTCAAAGTTGGTAGAAAATGGATGTTTTTGGTTAAAGTTGGTGTTATTGGTTAAAGTTAGTAGAAACTAGATGTTTTTGGTTAAAGTTGGTGTTATTGGTCAAAGTTAGTAGAAAATGGATGTTTTTGGTTAAAGTTGGTGTTATTGGTCAAAGTTGGTAGATAATGGATGTTTTTTGGTAAAGTTGGTGTTATTGGTCAAAGTTGGTAGAAAATGGATGTTTTTGGTTAAAGTTGGTGTTATTGGTCAAAGTTTGTAGATAATGGATGTTTTTGGTTAAAGTTGGTGTTATTGG